>NW_022156772.1:0-530222 GCF_004353045.1 Thyridium curvatum | reverse complement strand
GGGCTACGCCGCGCGCTGGCGCTGGCCGACTCGCTGGCGGACCTCGGGGCCGCGACGCCCGCCGAGCACGCGGGGCGGGTGGCGGACGCGGGACGGGAGATCGAGCGCCGCAAGGGGTGGCTGGCGCGCGGGTTCGGTGCCGCGGAGCGGGCGCGCGAGGTCGCGGACCAGGTCGCGGTCGGGGTGCGGCGGCGGCGCATCGCGGCCCTCGGGGGGATGGCGACGGCGGACCTCGCGTGGCTGCGGCAGCTGTGCCTGCTCGCGAGGGGCGGGTACAAGCGCCGTCTCGCGGCGGGCGCCGCGGCGGGGAGGGGCACCGCGGCGGCGGGCGGCACGGGCGCGGCGGAGGCGCGGTCCCTGTCCGACCCGGACTATCTCGACAGGTGTACTGCGCTTGAAGAGTTTGTGCTCCGGCGGGGCGGGGCGGCGGTGTGGGCCTTTGCGGCGGGGGACGTGGGAACGGAAGAAGGGGAGGAGGAGGAGGAGAACAAGCAGTGGGCCGAGTGGGCGGAGGGGGAGGTCTGGTCGGTGCTGGGCCAGATGCGGGCGTTTGAGGCGGGCGGGGTGGGCGCGGACGGGGGCTTCCGCGAGGTGGACGAGATGCCGGGCCTCAAGATGACGCTGGAGACGGAGCTCAGGGGCCGGGCGGTGGCGGCCGAGAGGGAGGCGATCCGGCAGCGGAGGAGGCGGGAATACCGAGCGAAAGCTCTGCTGGAGAAGGGAAAGGCGGGCGAGGGCGGCAGTGACGGCAGCAGCGAGGGGGTGGAGGACGCGAGGGCCGAGCTGGAGTGGGTTGAGGACCTGGACCCGGAGATCCGGGACCTGGAGGACGAGTTCGGCCTCAAGGCTCACATTGTGACGATCAACATGGTCGCCAGGATCATCGATAGGGAGATTGGTGTGCTACCGGAGGCGGAGCTGGACGAGCACGAGACCTCAGCTCAGGATTCTTCTTGAGAGAAAAGGGGGCCAGCAGTGGGTGGAGTGGCTGCCAGGGACCGGAGTTGGAACTCCGCGGTATGTGCAGATCGGGTTATGAGACAAATGAGTTCTGGGTGACGAGAGGCTCTTGGCATTCGATAGCGTTGAGTGTATGTCTCTTTTTCTTTTCTTCTTCTTCTTTTATGGTTATCGTCTCTGCACACCAAGCCCTGTCTGCGGTCATATGGCGGCGGTTCATAGACGGAACGGGTCGCGTGCCCACATACTCCATTTGGGTTGTCTATTTTTTTTTTTTTTTTGCTTTTTATTGGGATCTGAAACAGGACTGGGCAGGGGAGAAGCTGCATGTCTCGGTGGCACGGTGTTTTCGTGGTGCATTTGGGTGCAGGTACAGGCGATAGATATTCCGTAGATCACTCTTCCGTACGACCTTAAATCAGCCTCGTGTCTGACCACGTACACCAGGCTCAGACTGATCATTCCCTTTTATATGATGTGCCGTCTTGGCATCAGTAGCTAGCTGGACGGATCACGGATGGAGGGAGGTCCAATCTCTCAAGATGGATGCAAGTCTTGTTCGAATTACTACTCGTGAGGTAATAATGGCAATGTAAGCCGATACAGAATCGTTCAAGTGATGGAGAGAAAAGCCGGCTCCCTTTCCACACTAGCGTAAAGAAGTAAAAAAAAGAAAAGAAGAAGAAGAAGAAGGAAATGCCATCCAAGATGAGTTGATATCATGAAACTCCCAAAACTCCTCTCCAGAATGCTTTGGCCCAACCAAGGCCCTTCTCCTCCCCCGTCCACCCATACTAGAGAAACCACCCAGAGCACTAGACCTCCCCCTTGACGGCGTCACCCAGGGGCTCCTCCGACATCTCGGAGTACTGCGAGTGCGTGTGCGTGTGCCCGTACAGCTTGATCTTGCCGCGCTTGCTGTGCAGCCGCTTGTGCATGGCGGCGGCGCCGTGCTCGTGGCTGCCGGCCGCCCGCTCGACGGCGACGGCCCTCTTGACGGCGTCCATGTGCACCGCCGCCGCTGCGGAGGCGGCGCCGATGCGGCGGTCCCGCGCGGCGACGGCGGCGATGCCCTCGGGCCGCGAGTGCGAGGTCTCGTGCACCAGGGTGCGCATGTGCAGGTGGTTGTGCGCCGACCTGAAGGGCGCGGCGGCGGACTCCTGGGCCAGCAGGAGGACCGCGAGCGGCGAGAGCAGGGTCGTCAACTTGACCATTGTGTTTCTTTGTGTGCGTGTGTGTGTGTGTGTAGAGTAGGAAGTCTGTCGAGACAGACGTGCTGTGTTTGAGAGTGTTTGCAGGACGATGATATCTTGCTTTTTGTTGTAAGCCGGACCTTGTGTGGGTAGGTTAGGTCAGGTTCAGCTCGTAGGAGTCGTCCTTGTTGCTCTAGCAGGCTTGATATAACGGAGCGAGTTCGTCGAGGACATGCCAGAGGGAGGAGGGAAGGGGAGGTCGGACGACCTGGCCATCCTTTTTAATATGTCCCGTCCCCTCCCCCAAGGGCGTACGCAGGGCCGGTGGTCACACAGGACGAGGGAAAGATTGCCCCTCCATGAATGAGCAAGCAGCCGAGGGCCCAAGAGACAAGAGACAAGACCCTTGCCAGAATCCGGCTGGAATGTGTTTGCCGCCGTGTGGAATGCGGCTGTCAACAGTTCAAGGCTGCACCAGCAACGGGACGAATCACCGGTCTCAGAGCAGAGCTAGGCCCGGGGCCAGACAGGCCACCTACGTAGGTACCGATGGTACCGGTGGCACCCCATCCCATCCTGCGGCCCTTCCCTTCCCTTTCTTTGCCTTTGCCCACTTGGGTAGGTATCCGGGCGGGAGATGAAACCAAGACGATGGTGCTACCCAGCCTCCTGTGCTGTTTTGGTGTCACGACGCCACATTGAGGAATTCCATTCCAGCGCTGGGCGCTGCTGGCCCGGGCCCCCCCGCTTCGCATCTCTCCCACACTCTCCCTCTGCGGGCCCTCCTCGCGGGGAGTGGTGGAACGCACGCTGCCAATAAATTGCTGCACACCATTGGCAATGGCATACCTTTTCGCCTCGAGGAATCGAGTGCCAAGTGATCGCCAGGCCCCGGTGGTTCTCGACGATCGCATGACGGCTTCTTATATGCCGGAAGCCACGGCTGGCAGATGGGGAGATGGCTGGGTAGTACACACGCCGAGGGCTCACCTCACGACGCCCGACCCCGTCGAGGCGTGTGAGGTCCCAGTTGACAATCGGCGACATGGGCACATGAGCAGGGACATCTATGGATGAGGTCAGAGGCGCTGGGGAGGCGGGAGGCGTGATCGGTTTCAAGGCGGCCGAACGATTGCGGTGTCGATGCTGACGTGGGAGGCACCGAGCCCAGGTGCAAAGGGATGTAAGCTGAGGGAGGACTGGCACCTCTGCTTCAATAACACTGCCGGTCTAAAAAGCCCTGTCTTGCAAGCTAGGGGATGCTTAATCCTGGCAGTAGTTATGTCCACGTGTGATTCAATCAAGCCATTACCCCGTAGGTATTCTCACAGCAATTACATTACTTTTCCAAGGTTGTCTGTTCTGGAAAGGCACCTTAGCAAATACCTGCCGTCATGTAAGCTGGCGAGAAGCGCCCATTGCCCATGTTCTGATCGTAATCAGAATCCGATACGGCCTATCCTGGAATTTTTAAATTTTTTACTCTTCAGGCAATCTGTATCATGTCCATTTTCCCTGTTATTGCACTGAACAACATCGAAGAGGATGGATAAGACTGGAACATTCGCTCAGTGGGTGGACGCACGTCGCACTAGCAGCAGCACGGGGTGTAAGCAGGTCGCAGACCAAAAACATTGACTTATCATGTCTTGCAAATAGAGAGTCAACAGTCATCTTGGCAACCCCGGCGCACACAGGCCCTCGGACCGCTTGAACGAGTCTACGTGCATCAAACACCAGGCGAACATGTTCGGCTACTTCCGCCCGCCCACGACGTGCACCCCGGACCAGAAGCGCAAGTTCAACGTGCCCGACGCCCACGACGGCCACGAGAGCCGCGGCGACTCCTCCGGGACGACGGCGCAGCAGCAGCAGCAGCAGCAGCACTACTCGCGGCGCCCGTCCCTCTTCCCGCTCGAGGGCGGCTGCGCCTGCGGGCGGGTGCGGTACCGCCTCGAGCGCCCGCCCCTCATCGTGCACTGCTGCCACTGCACGGCCTGCCAGCGCGAGACGGGCTCGGCCTTTGCCGTCAACGCCATGACCGAGCGGCGCTACCTCACGCGCCTGGGCCCGGCCTCGGTCCCAGCGGCAACAGCGGCAGGGCAGGCTCCTCCCCGCGCCTCCGGCGACGACGACGACGACGACGACGACGGCCTGCGCAGCTACGCCGTGCCCGCGCCGTCCGGCGGAGGGACCACCGCCGTGCGCCAGGGCTGCGCGTCGTGCGGGGTGGGCCTGTTTGGATACCACGACGGCCACCACCGCGGGACGGCGCCGGACGACGTCGTCGTCGCGTTTGTCCGCGTGGGCACGCTGGACCTTCCGGGCCGCGAGGCGCTCGCGCCCGACGCGCACGTGTGGACGCGGAGCAGGCTCGACTTTGTGCAGGTCGGCGGCGACGGCCGGCCGCAGTACGACGAGTTCTACGAGGACTGGCGGGAGGTGTTCCGGCCCGACAGCGTCGAGAGGTTCGAGGCGCTGGACGAGGCGGTCCGGGGCCGCGCCGGGAGCGCTATGAGGGCTGCTGCTGCTGCTGCTGCTGCTCCTGCGTCGACGTCGTCATCAGCTGGGGGCGGAGCAGCGGGTCGGGGTTGCCGCTGAGGGTAGAGTCATTCCCATGCTGCCGCCGGTTCGACAGCTTGTATGATGTGAGGCTGCAGTGTCGGTGGCGGTTTTATCACGGACGGGTGAGGCAGAAAGGGGTCCAGCAGAGACTCGACGCTTACTCTGCAGTGCCGGGGTCGATTCTTTCACGGAGAGGTTGAAGTAGCAAGTGATGGTCAGATTAGTTGACGGGCTGTTAGCAGAAGTACTTGATATCCATCATGTCCAATCGGTCTTTGGTGGTGGGATAAACCTTCCAAGCTCCAGAGCAAGGACATGCATTGTGGACATCGAGGTATCAGTACCCCGAGTCTCGATCGATGCCAGTGAGCAGAATACCAATATCATAACAGTTACCTAGTTCCCCTGATGGTTCCCAATTGACCATAAAGCGCTACCTTGTACAAAAAGAGCATGTGGCTTATACTCACAAATGCTCTATAACGTATAACTAATTAAATAACCCAACATGCTAGTTCAAATTTTGCATCAGTATATGAGGCATGCTACAACAGCATAATAAACTTGATGTCAAAAGCCTAAAGAAGGCTGGACATCACACTGTATGCATGGGATCAACCAGAACCATGTCTCTTGTAGATAGCAAAGTCTATACCGCAACTGTATTTCCAGCCCTTACAATCACCAAGTGTGTTAAAACAAGGATATTGCGTTGTTGTGTTACTCCGTTCGTTGTATTGTCGAAACAGTGTCGTCATACTCGATTGTCTCTTCAAAAAGGCCAGACTCAAGATCATCATTCTATAGATGCAATTGCACATGTGGAACTTGCATTTCGTTGTTTATGGTCTTGTATTTGATCCAGGAGGTTTCCTTTCACATCAAATGAGCAATATGATAGGGTTTCAGTGGTTGTGTGAAGTATGTGCAAAATATGTGCGCAGAGGGATTTAGCTTCCTTCTCTTTGGATGCTTGATACCTCGGGCAGAACCCGTGCCCATAAAAGTCGTCTGCCGGCTCAAGGGGATGGTGCTTTCGGTCGCTTTGCAGCTCCAAAAGTGATCCATGTGAGCGACTCCGGGAGACGGAAACCTGATGTTCGAGCAGGATGCTGGAAAGAGTCGCGCTCGAATGAAAACTCGAAATGGACAAGGTGCGTCCTACGTACTAATTCAGCACCGTTTATTCTTGATGAGACGGGCTTTCAAAACGTTCGCGAAATATCCCCCAAGGGAAGATTTGAGACAGTGTATCCATCCCCTTTCGAGTGACTTCCAATGCTACTGAGCCACTCAAACATATCCCTGGCTTTTAAGGTGGCAAAAACTGGCACCTTGTCATAACACCCTTTAAAAGATTTTTGGGATAAAGCTTATTAAAAGAGATCGAGCTTCCCTAGCCTTGATCTGTCCCTATTAAAGAACAACTAGGATAGCGAATAATCCCGAGCAGCGTCTGTCCGAGGAGGGCGGGCAATCGAGAGCAGCGAATATCCGAGAACAACGTATGTCCGAGAAGGGTGACGAATCAAGAACGGTGGGAATCGAGAGCCGCGAATTATTGAGTAGCGAATTATCGAGAGCAACACATACGAGCCCTGTTCTTGGTGGCTTGTTGTTTCCAATTGACTTCTTCTCTGCATCTCCTACACTCCATGTAACAAAGAGTCGATCGTAAACTCTTCCGTGTGAGGTGGGAACTGTGTAGCCGAGTTCCTTCTCCCCGTTGTCTTCACCATTGGACCTGATATAGATGAGCACGGCTCCAACACCAAGGGTTGCCCGAGAAGAATTCCTTGACAACAATAGTGTCTACGACGATAACACGCCCGGTTCATCGAATGACCAAGTCAAACATCGACGAGAGGACTCTACTCAGTACGCGATGCTCCAAGCTGATAGCTCAACAAAGAAATTATCAGGCACAAGGTGAGAACAACAGGGCATAAGAAGCGGTGACCACGGTGACACTCACTGCCCAGCAAAAATGCATCTTATTCCTAAATTGCTTCACCTTGTTGTGAACGATATAATAAACCGGGGTTCACGATCACAAGCCCGCTGAAGAATAGTAAATATTCATGAGAATAGATTTAAAAAGGTTGCGCTAGACTTACACCTTGTAGCGGATCATCACGCACTTCACTGTGTTCACTCGCACCGTTCATTAATCAATAAGTTTTCAATCTCTTCGCCTCGTGCAAAATACCAATTGCTTCATTTAACTCTGTCTAAAAGAACGCCGTCTTCAGAATAACATTTGGACAGTTGACTGTGGGGATATCCGAGGCAGAAGTCCGCAAGCCTGCGGTGGACTTACACCGGAGGAGGCGAATTCGCCAATGTACGCTCCTGATCGGCGCAAACGGTGTCCTCGCCCTGGCTCGACTCCAATAAGGACTGAATCTTGGACCAAAATTGAGACTCAATATTGTCCTTGAGCCACTTTGCGTCCTCTGGATGCGTCGCTAAGAACTGGATATTGTGATCTGTGATTTGCATATTGCAACGAAGTTTTGACCGAATAATCTGGCGATGGGTTACTGCATCCCACTGTCCTGATGTCTTGCTTTGCAAGCGTTGAATTGGTCGCCTCGAGAATGGATATTTTCTCAATTTAGATTGTATTTGAGTAGGTAGCGCTTGTTCGACAGCAACACTACTTGGAGGTTAGTATTAGTAGACTGATAGCTTCATAGTACTATAGGGTTCTTCTGACAGAGACTTCCCCGTCCACTTGTACCATAGAACTGGCGGATCTTCAGAAGACTCGCTATCGCCATGATCGACAAGGAAATAACAGTTACGGTTCTCGTATCCAAAGTGGTGGCCGTATACATTCCAACGATCCTGGTCCCAATCGAAATCGCGGTTCCAGTGATGCTGACATATAAGGTTTCGCATATACGTGACTCGTTCCTCATAATCATTTCCCGGCACAAGATTTGTGACTGTTTGCACCAGTATCCGTAGCGGTCTTGTCGATATTTGCCCTGGATCTTGTAACGATGCGTTTGGTTCTGCGCCGGATATCTCCATGGCGGCTTCTGATAGGCAGACGCGAGCTGCTGCGAGTTGAACCTCGTAGAGACTGTGCGAAAACGACCAGGCAACGTTCAGGCTGACAGGCAAAGGGAAGCTGGAAGCTAAGAGAGACTCGAGACGGCGAGCGCTCCAAAAAGGGCGAGTTACGACGCTGCTTGATATCGACTGGGGTGCTGGTAGGAAAAGAAAACGAGAGGGAACAGACGAAGAGAAACGCGGAGGCGCCTGATAAATTAGAGTAGCCGCCTGTGGTGGAGCAGCGGCATCGGATAGAAGCGCTTTGCATGAGCCTTGACCACCCAAAAATGCAATTAAGTGGGGGCATGGCACGGTTAGAGGCGCTTAGGCCCCAGATGCATAAGGAACGGCGGTTACGAAAAAGTTATGGAAAAGGTACATCAGGCATGCACAAAAACACGGAGTTGATGCTAAGCCATCATCAATTAAGCTAGACCCTTGATAAAGTAGCCTGTAGATTACTTACCCTATTACTCTCTACTGTAAGAACATAGGCTACAGGCCGGCGAAGGCTCGTCGACAGGATCGGGGCCAAGGATTAGATCCTCAACAATATCAAATTTGCCGATGTGTAGTTCATTGAGATCGTAGCATCTCCTAGGTTTGTCAGCTGTCAAGGCAGGATAACATCTTGACATTCTGTAGTCTTACTCTAGGGTTGCGAACAGTGATGGAGCCCGCGCCTCAAACAGAGAGTACATAAGAATGAGTCAGCAGTCCATATTCCCAATAATAACAAAGAACAGAAAGAGTCCGGCAAAAGAGGAGAAGGAGAATAGAGACGACAGGGAATTCTAGAACTGGTTCAGACAAAGATGTAAAGATGGGAGCAGAGGGAGCAGTGAAAATCAGCCTTTATCTCGACTCAGATCACGGCAGTAGGCAGATACAAAGAGCATCGGTTTGACTGTAAGGGATAGCCTGCCTGAATTATATGACAACCATAGGCTCGCGTGTTCAAGTATCAAATAATCCTCACAACAGCCTCCAGGACATTCTTTTCCAGCGAAACTCAAGACACTCCAGTTCCTTCCCTCCCAGAATCCAGCCTGATGCCATGTAGTCAGAGGCCTCGCCACGTGTCAATAAGACTTTGCTTAGTATTCAGGAAACCTTCACGCCCACAGAATCTTGTAGTAAAAGGTCAAACTCTGGTTGGATCTTTCTCATGAATTGATAATAATGAACTGACCAAGAAGAAACAGTTGGGATGCGTAAAGTTGTAAGGATTCTAGGTAGCGAAGCGCTGGCATCAAGAAACAGAATGACGGTTACAATCATTCTGTAAGTGTTGGCCGCTCTGGGATTCGCCAAAATCATCGCCGGCTTGTCGCGGATACGTGGCCTGCCCTTGAGTCCGCCTGGCGGCTGCCAAGTCTCTTACAAAGGTCACAAGAAGAAAATATTACATAGCCACTCTGAAGTATTCTGATTAAATTTTATCACTTAGTAGAGTCGATAACAAAAGCACTTGTATCAATTGAAGATAACAAACATAGCAACGATTAAATCAGCACGCTCTCCACGCGAGCGCACGTCCGCCCAGCCCAACTTGATAGAAATAAACATAACCTGAACCGACCAAAGAGATTCTCGAAACAGATCCATCACATGAGAATGCAATCATAAAGCCCAGATGTGTTTAATAATACCCAAAACAGTCGCAATCAACTTCTCGAGTTTCTTGCCTTAGTTGAACCTCTGTGCCTGATCCACGGCAGAAGGGGCAACTGCAATTCCTTTCGCCAAACCAATCTGCCGTAATGTTGCAACTGGCAGTATGCCTTCTTGCGGTGCATAGAGTTCGGCGGCCGTCACACTCCGAACAGTTAACCGTCACTTCGACCGTAAATGTCTTCAGGTAAGTACCATGTCCATGGCACCAGTCGCAGTTTGGGTCAGGTACCAATTCACCCTGAGAACCCCCGCTAGAGCCGTGAGATGACATAGTAAGATTCTGCTTCTCCTTCACGCAACTGCAAGTATTAGCAAGTATATACTATGAATTTTCACAAGATGCTTCTTACGAGACGGGCCTCCAAACTGCTGGAAACAAGGGATAGCTCCGAGAGAAGACACAGCTGGTCGCGAGACGACAGGTTTATATACCAATGGTCAAAGAAGAACTGAAAGCGGCTTTGGCAAGGCAGGTAAAACGAAGAGCAATGGTGTTTTAGGCTTTGAAGGTAGGATGGTAGTTGAGGGAGGGAAGCAGAAACTCGAAGATCCTGGTAGCTCTTTATATATCTATTAGACGATGAGGAAGCTCCCTTATCACTCCTAGGCACCGCCAACCTTTCTGCCCAGTCGATTCCGGCTTGGTCAGACAATAATTGACCGCCTCGCCTTTGTCTAGGGTCGTGTCTACAGATGTTAGGCGCCAAATTAGTCCTTGATCAGCCTATTGTGTCTGAAGTCGCCTTAGCTGTGATCTAAGCTGAGACTGCTATTGGAGGTATCTAACCGCTCGGTCTTGCTGGAAATGACTCATGAAGACGACGTAAATAACCAACATAGAAGGCCGTGCAAACATCTCTAGTCTCATTACCTCAGAAGCGTCCAACATTCGTATGATGGCCATTTGAGGATTCTAGAGGCTGGGTCATACTAAAATAGAGGCCAATAGAAAGCATAACAGTGGTGACGGGCATTGTCTTCCAACCGCATAATAGACATGAGTTGCTCGGTTTGCTTGAGCGGCCACGAAGCCAAGACTTCAATTCGGTTGTTGACCATGGCGGGCCGGAGTATTGTGATCCTGCGTTTACAGATATGGACCAACCCAAGGCAGAATTGGCCAACTACTACACCGCCCTAAAGATCGACCGCGGGTTGGATGGATTCCCCGATGCCATCTATTACTCCGTAGAACAAGACACCTCAACCAATAGATTGCGATCCATCCCACCTTAGTTGACAGTTTATACCCGAGCTGTTGTTGGAAGCAAGCTTCAGGCTACGGCCACTTTGTTACGCTCGCCTTTAGTGTTGGTCTCGCCCTCTTATTAGATAGATTGTTTTCTCGAGGGCGCGACGAGGGTTCTTATCGCGGGGGCTCGGCTGGCCTAGAGCGATACGCCTTCACGGGTGCGCCTGGCCGACCGGCCCAAGGCCACCAGGTAGTTAGCTGGCTTCAGGTCCTAGCCGGCGTCGCAGGCAATGGGGGCTTACTGAACCAACAACTTATAGGAGGGTAACGTACAGGCTGGTACTTACCTACGTGCGTGCCTACGCCAATAAAAAGTCAAGTGAAAAAAGGGGACATGAATATGGACTACAATGCCTTTTCTCTATATCTTTATTACAGTGGTACGAGGACTACAATGAGAATGCGATGTGGGAAGGGACGGAGCTATTCACTGATAAGAAGAGGGAGAAAAGTCAGACCGGGGAAGGGGCATACATTGGACATAAACCACACTCGTGCCGGGGGTATGCTATTGCCCTTTAGGGCAGGGAGACTGACGCAGCGCTTCTCTGAAGATGTCAACCAAGACCTAGATAGTCAGTAGCCATGGTCGGGAGCCAGGTCGGTCCGGGAGGCGTCGTCATGAAGCGTCGGGGGTAGGAGTTTTCAAGCATGGACCCTGGGTGCCTGCGAGGCTGAGATGGAAGCCCCTGGTCAACCCCCCCGGAGCATCCTGGTAGGCTTTACCAGGTAGGGAAGCATCAAGCGAATGTCCAGACAGGAAGAAGCACTCTGACGCGCGCGCCGCGTGCTTGTCGCCTTTGTTCCCGCCGAAGCATGCTCAGCCGCTGGGCGGTTTCGCTCGTTCTTCACCGTTTGTTGTAACGGCCGGCGCTTGAGGATGATGGAGCTGCGGCTGAGCCACTGGCTGTCAGAGTTCACTGGTCTCTGGCTCTCTACCCCACACGGCCAACATAGACCTCAAGTCGTCCTTCGAGGTTGGATAGCAGGCTTATGCCTGTTCCTTTGCAACGTCTGATCTAGTGATCAGACGAGATGGCCTGTCTCCCGGGACCAGCCATGCCATGGTCCGGTACCCGGAGGTATCTTTCCGCGCGGCACACAGATCAGACGGTTCTCTTCACTCTTCTCTTTCTCTCCGTCACTATGGTCAATGATGAAACTCTTGGGCCAGGTAGTGGGGAATGAAGTGATTTCGAATCCGAGCTAGGCCTTATTGCCCGCCGCAGGGGGCCAGCACGAACTACCCTGATTAGGCAATGGGGAGATGGAAGGTGTGTAAGACTGCCTTGCCAAGTGGACTCTCTCTCAGCTCTACAAGGGGTCAGTGCCAACGCATCAGCACCGGGCGGCGTGTCAAGAGACGAACGAACAAGGGACAACGGGGAACCGATGGATGAGTTGGATGCGCAGCCAGACACCCGAATAACACGGCCTACTCTGTATAACTACTTCTCCTGAGCGGAATAGGAGGCGGCGAAGAGCGGAAGTTGGATGATGGTGCGGTTGGACAGACTGTGGACTCTGCTTGGCAGCTCAGACGGACTTCCGAGAGGGATGAGGAGCCTGGCCGAAAAGACCAACATCAATGATCCATCTGGATGGGTCGATATGACGATGCGGATGAAGGCGGCCAGGGTTCGTTATTTATCACCATCAACAGCCAGATTTCCATTTTCAAGAATGGCATGCGGCCAGAGGATGAAGATCGTATTCTCGCTCGCTTGTCCCTGAGAATGCGAGAACCCTTACATGCGGTGATCAGCGATCGGTCCACTGTTTGGCGCCCATCCTCATAACCCGTAACAATACTCCGTCTTGTCTGGGCAGTAGTAATGAGCACTTGGCACTGGACTCGAGCTCACCGTTGCTCACCTCACCTCAGGCCATTGCTATGGGGGGATCTTGGCCCAATTGTAATGAATTGGGAACATCTGAAGGAGCTGTCGATGACGGGACATGCCACCAA
Source organism: Thyridium curvatum (assembly GCF_004353045.1). Lineage (NCBI taxonomy): Eukaryota > Fungi > Ascomycota > Sordariomycetes > Thyridiales > Thyridiaceae > Thyridium > Thyridium curvatum. The sequence goes on along the minus strand of NW_022156772.1, from coordinate 517,543 downwards.
TGCAAGCCACCTGCAACTTCTGCGCAGGCACTCATTTTAAATGTTCTGGCCTTCCACAATCCAATCCCACAACTTTAAACTTCAGCTTTGCTGCAAAAGATGCTCTGGGCGGACATTTTAGAGGCCCCCGTCGTCGTACGTACGGGCTTGGCCGCTAGCAGAAACAACACAGAGCCCACTAGCCGCCCTCGCTAGAGCGCATTCGGGCTCGGCAACCAGGCGTTCCGTACATGCCGGACGACCCGGATCGCAGCTTGAGCTCGTTCTTCGAGCGAGTGGACGCACACCAGTTGTGCTACCAATCTCACTACGAGCAGGCCTAGGGCAGGCTAAAACACACCCTGCTGATGAAGAAGCAAGGTGACAGGAGTGTGCTCGGTGTGGACCCTGGAATCTGGCACTAATAAGGACAGGAGAGAGACTAGCCATTGCCATGAGGTGATGTGATGTTTGCTTTGCCTTGCGGCGGTAGTAGTGAATCCTCCGTACCCCGTCCGTAGAATACTTTGTACAGTAGGTAGACGTTTGTGGATAATTAAAATTGGTGGCCGTTTGTGAGAAATGTGCTAAGCGTGGAGGCCCATTCCACTCTGTGCATCATCGATATCATGGCCATCGATCATCACCAATGAATGTCCGTCTTCTTCTCACGGATTGAGTGCCGAGAAACTCTGTCTGTTTGGAGGCTTGGATTTGGCTGCGCATCCATTCCTTCGAAAGAGAACAACAAATACGAGGTGATGGGCAACAAGAAGTGCTGCCCCTCGTTTGCCGCCACCCGGATCGTCCTTGAGACCAAGGACCTTACGGAGCACCTAGGTAGTTAGGTCGGTCAATCCCAGGGCATTAGCTTGTGCAAAAAGCTCCGTAGCTCAGGAACGGGCCAGGCGCTTGACGTGTAGTCCGATGCGCTTGAAGAGATTTTGTAAGAAGAAAAAAGAAGGAAGACGCTTGACAAAATAATAAAATAATCGACTTTTGAGATCTCGATGGCATGGCAGGAAATAGAGCCGGACGGATGGACAGATGGGCTGGCATGGCAGTTAGATGCAAACCAACACATCAATACTGTCTACAGCTGTTGTGTGCTGCTGTAATCGTATTAAGTTCCAGGTCTGTGCTCCCCATACGAGAGAGCTTCATGTAGGTCTGCTCGCCCACCAGTCTGTCTCCTCGCTGTAAATCATGGCCTTGAAACTTGATCTTTTTACCAGGCTGGGCCTTTTATTCCATGGTCTCGTGGATAGATTTATATCTACCTATACAAGACATACTCAATCGCGGCCGTAGAGAGATCCAGACGCGGGATGGCCATCACGAGAAACTACGTCACTAGCACTCTATCTTTGTCGACGCTGTGCCTCTCGCACCCGCCTTTTAAGGACCCGAGATCTATATTACCTGCATTTCCCGACTCCCGACTGGCCAGCCCTCATTTACATCATACCAAACCTGCCCGTCTGGCTATACCTACTTGTAGGTAGCTTCCCGTCATAATGCGGAGGGAATGATACGCAGGCCCTTGTTTGCGTCTTCAAACAGACCCTTCGTCTCTTCAACAGCATCCTTTTTGCTCGAGCCGATGGGCCATGTTCCCTGCTTGCGGAGAACTCTAAGCCTCGTTCAGCTGGATCCGCTCGCTATTTTTTTTTGCATCCATCCCACCTGGGCACTCCATCGCTCTGGGGCCAGCGTCCCCACCGAGTCTCACAGCTGCTCGAAGCCTCCTATGAAACTGGAAAGGAGAAGAGCAGGACTACGGAGTACGGAGGTAGAGCGGGGACCCATTTGCTTTCCTTGCCTTGCCTTTTGACTTCTGCCTACCACTCTTCTCTTTCTCCTCTCGACTATTTGTGACTGCTCGTCTTTCGCTCTTGGACACATTGCAGGAGAGCAGAACGGGAACAGAAGAGAAAGAGAGGCCAGTCGCTCGCTACCGTCGGAAGTCCTGCTCTGTCGTGGCGTCCACGTTTCGCCCACCAGCCGCGTGCACACGGGAAAGCATTCGCAACGGCACGAATACCGTACTGCCATGACTGATTCCTGATTGAATGTCACGGCGGGTCGTTTTCCAAGTCCGCAAACCCCTGTCAATCTCGTTGGTCCCCGGGTCTTCCTTGCAACTCCCATCCTGGTCCTACACCATCGGGGGGACATTTCCTTAATACCTGTACCTACCTCTCCACCAGGGTCACCAGAATACTACCTACCTACCTCAGCAACAGCTAACTACCTACACCACCGTCCTCCACACACCTCTCTCTATCCTCCAGTCTTCCTCCAGGACTGCCGACACTCGTTATCACCAATCACGCCGAAGGAAAGCGACCAATTCTGCTCGCACCAACCGACGCCAGCCTGCCGGTCATGAGATGACCGGATCGGCGTTGACGATGGCCCCGGCCGTCGACTCGACAGCGCCGTTCCATCGCTCCCAGTCCACCCCAGACCTGCTGTCCTCGCTGACCACACCCGCCCCGAGCCTGGCCGGTTCCCGCAGCGATCACCGTACCTTGAGCCTCAAGAGCCTGCCGAGCTTGCCGGCATTCGACGTGCCGTCCTTTGATCTCGACAATGACTTCGAGACGACCTTCCTGAGCAGCAAGGCCGCCCAGAACCTGCAAGTCCAGGAGGCGCCCGTCTCTTCTCCGGCCGCCGAGACGGGCCCGGCGCTCGCCAGCACCCCAGAGAAGCCGAGCCGGACCATGTCCGTGGTGGATCGCCGAAAGTCCTGGCTCCCAGGCTCGCGGTCCAGCCCCAACTTCAGAGATCTGCTCGCAGGGGAGGAACATGCTTTGCGGGAGGCTGGCGAGCCTGCCGAGTCGATATCGTTGGGCAGGGCATACCAGGCCAAGGCTTTGGAAAAGACGAGGGCCGTGTCTGGGTCCTTTGCGAGCTTCGCCAGGCGGACGTGGAAGTCCGATTCTAGGTCCCCATCACCGAGACGGAGGAAGGATAGGGACGACAGCCCGGGACAGCAGCGGCGAGATCGGTCTGCCAGTGGTGGTTCTCCTGGACCCAAAGGCCTATTCTCCCGCAAGCGCATTGGCCCTCTGCCCGACCCTGGCGATGAGAGCAGCCGCTCGACCGACTCGCTCACCAGTAGCACCGGCCGCGCTCTCAACCGGGCCAGCGTATACCTGACCAAGCTTAAGGAGCGACCGCAGAGTATGCTTATAAGCAGGACCTTTTCCAGCTCGCCAGCAGTGCCGGAGAACCACAGCGAGCCCGAAAAGCATGACGCGCCAGTGCTGCCCGCCCTCGAGGCTCTCTCAGACCTGGCCAACCCGCCGCGGAACTCGTCACACACTGAGGAGTCGTCGGGGAGCAGTGTCGACAGCGGCTCTGGCAGCACGGCTCCTGTCGCGTCTGAGACTGGATCGCAGACCACGGCCGAGACGAATCCCTCACATGGGGCATCCAGAGACCCTCTCTGGACGGCATTCAAGGATCTGGAGGATGGCTACGCCACATTCGCATCAAAAACGACCACAGCCCAAAAAGTAGCCGTCGCTCGAACATCCCTGTTCTTTTTCCTGCAGCAGTATGCCCTCGACACGACACACAAGGTGAAGAAGCTCCTCTCGACACAGGACTTGGAGCGCCGGACCGGCATCTACGACAAATGGTGGAATGGCCTACTGGACCTGCTTGAGGGGCCCATCAACAGCGTTGGCGGCTTCACTGGCAATTCGGCGTCCATCCAGCACATGCAGCCACTGGCAGGTGTCGAGCGGCCAGCCATCCTCGAGGCGCTGACCATGGTCATGATGCGGCCGGAGTGGCGCATGTGCACGACCGTCTTCCGCCCCCTGACTGAGCGGTCACCGGCCGAGCGCGTCCGGCCCCGGTCCAGCTCAAACGACTCCGGATCCTTCGGAGCGGCCAACCTGGCCTTCTTGGCCGAGTCTGCAGAACACAACATCCGCAACATGTTTGTGGCCAACCTGCTCCGACAGATGATCGTCGTGGTGGACAAGATGTCTCTGCGGCACACTCCCTCGTCCCTCGTCAACTTTGCGGGCAAGGCCTGCGCTTACGCATTCTTTTTCGTCCCGGGTATCGCAGACGTGCTGGTGCGCCTGTGGGCCCTGGACCGGCACCCCGACTCGTTGCGACGCATGGCCGACGCCTTTGGCCTGCCGCGGCGGAGCAAGGGCGAGAGCGACGACATCATAGCGCTCTTCCCGCCCACCGTCGGCCCGCTGGGCTGGACGTCTGTCCAGGCCATGACGAGTCGGCTACGGCGGCCGGCGAAGCTGCCGCTCCAGGTCGCCAAGATCCAGTGGCACGGTCCCTGGATGTCGAGGTGGCGCGGCGGAGATACCGATCTCTTCTTTGTCTTTTGCAAGTACTATTTCATTCTGGCCGACGATTTCATGCCCGCCGAGCTACCCCTGGTCGAGAAGGCCCGGGCGCCGGCCTTTGTACTACTCCACGCCCACCTCTTGAACATTCTGGATAGCACTATCCACCGCCAGGCCGCGGTGGAGGCCATGATGGGCCCGCAGATGGCGGACGCCGCGCACGGTGCCGACGCGTCGCTGACGACGCTGCCTGCCATGCTGCCCAGCAACATCCTCCGGGGCATGGACGAGAACCGCATGGTTCTCCTGCTCAAGGATTTCCTCTCGCTGGACGAGGCCGTCGTCGGCGGCGCCGGCCACACCTTTGCCGAGTCCTTCATGACCGTGCTGGGTGCCGTGACGAAAAGGATCTCCAAGTACGACCACAGCGCGAGCTACCTCTTGTGCGACTTCCTCCAGGAGACGCTGATCGCGTACGATTCGTATTACGGCTACACCTTCCCCATGCCGGGAGCGGCCGACGCCGAGTCGAAGCCCGTCGACTACGTGGACTGGACGTTTTGGTTCGGCGTGTGCAGGATGATCCTCGACTCTAACAACACCATGTCGGAAATTCGACTGTTGACTTTTCTCTTCGGCGGGTGGGACATCATCGCGGCCGACCCGGCGAGGAAGGAGGAGCTGTGCATCAACTGGCTGCTGAGCGAGGAGGTCTTTGAGAAGTTCTTCAACAACTGGTGCCCGATGGTGCGGGCGTACTACATGCGCCTGCTCTGCTGGAGGGTCTGCCGAGACCCCGGCAGCGCCAACGAGCTGGACGCGAGGATCTTCCTGCTCGTCTCGGAGCGCCTGGGGACGGTGTGGTCGCACTACCTCTGGCTCAAGCAGAACGCGGACAACCAGGGCGCGATGCCGCCTTCGACGGCGCCCTCGCTGCCGCAGCCGGGCAAGCGGTTCATGATCATCCGCACCGAGGTCGGGGTGCCGCAGCACGGGCTCCTCGCCGGCTTCGACCAGACGTCGTGCGCCATGGGCCGGTCCGCGGCCATTAGCCCCCGCGAGCAGCAGCACTTTGCCGGGCTGGGCATCTCGGACGACGGCGGCGGCAAGGACTCGGAGAACGGCGGCTCGTACAAGAAGAAGTGGTCCCTCCTGGGCAAGGCCCTCAGCTTCAGCTCCGCCAAGCCCAGCGGCGGCGGCACAGCCACCAGCGCGAAGCCTACCACCTACGAGGAGGAGTTGGAAAAGGCCCGCAGGGACACGGCGGCCTCGCGGACGCGGCAGCCGGGCCAGCAGGTCTCGTCGGGGGCCCCGCTGCCGCCACCCAAGTCGGCCGTGTCGCCCGTCTCGGACGCGTCGTCGACGGGGTCGTCGCCCGTCTTTGACGCCGCGCAGTTCGTGTTCAAGTTCATCCTGCACAACGTGCCGTGGCAGGGCGCGCTGCGGGACCGCATCCTCACGCGCCCCCGGCTGCCGGCGCCGGCGCAGGCCCGCGTCAGCGCCCGCGGACCGGGGCGGGGTAGGAGCGACAGCCCGCCTCCGCCGCCGCCGGGCTTGCCGCCCATCACGCGCAGGCACTCGGGGCACATGCTCACTGGCCTGATCAGCGGGGCTAGGAATGCCAACCCGGCGGACTCGGTCTCTGATGACGACGGGAGGAGCAGCCTGTCGTCGTCGTCGAGGGCGAGCGTCGGGTCGCGGTCCGTCAGCGACGGGTCTGTCTCGTCGTCGCGCGGGACTACTACTTCGTTCGGGGCGGATGTCTTGGGAGGAGGAGGAGGAGAGGACGACGAAGCGAGGCGGTTCTCGCCGCTGCAGCCCTCGCCGGCGATCTGGGACATGGACAGCGAGCGCGAGGCGCGGGATCGGCAGCAGCAGCAGCAGGTCGGCAGCAGCGTCGGCGTCATCCGGCCCGTCAAGCCGGCGGGCATCTACGCGACGAGCTCGCGGTACGCGGGGCGGGCGCTGGCCGAGTGGAGCCTCGTCGTCAACGAGTGCAACTCGTTTATCGACCGGCGGCGGGACGAGGGCGTGCTGGGCCTCAGCGAGGTCGAGGTGCCGACGCTCGGGGTGGAGAACATGCGGAGGCTGAACTGAGGAGCTGGCGACTGCGGCGACGACGACGCTACCTGCCATCTATTCCTGGTTACTCTCATCGACTACCTAGTATATATATTTATCACGACACGCCGACCGTCATCACTATCCAGCGGCCTTACACGCGAACAAGCGCAAGATGAGGACGGGAGCGTCATTCACCTCTACCCCATGGCTACCCTTCTACCATTATTTCTTTCCCTCTTCAGCCACACACAAGAGGGCAGTCATATTTCTCAAGCAATTTCATTCCTCACTATACGGCATTACACAATCATATCTGGGCATCATCCACCAGGACCGACCGACATTTTCTTGGTCTGGAGCAAAAATTCACTACCATGGGACACGGCGTTTATTTCTGGGGATCATATCATTTCTCCCCCTCCCCCATTGCTTCACATTTTATGGGCATTCTTGTTTCTGCAGTTTTTCAGCATCCTCCAAAGGATGATACTGTGTGGCTTTTGTCGTCTCGGGGGTGTTTCTTCTATGTCATCATCATCATCCATTTTGGCTTGGTTTCATCCACCTAATGAACCGGTGGTTTCTTTTCAGGGTTTGCCGATATTTTTTTTTTTTTTTTTGAGAATGAGAAGAAAAGGGTTTTTGGATGTATATATGTTTCTGGGTGACCCGACCCCATTATCTTGCGAGGATCGATCTTTCTTCTGGAGATTATGGCATTTTTTCTGCTCTTTTCCTCTTCTGTACTTCTAGCTTTGCAACCTTGCATTACATGCAGATTCAGATCATCCAAGAAGTAAAGTCATAGGACTTTGGATAATACGACAACAGAAGGCTCTATCTGGGGACGGACATAGCTCAACCTTCACGTAAAATCAGTGGCAATGCTTGATTCGTGATTGCAGGGATGTGGGAAGGTCAACCCCCACGATCTTGCAACAAGTCTCACGGGGATTGCGTGATTGATATGCGGGAGGAGGATGTTCCAGCGTGCATTCTATTACTAACGAGCGAGATGAGAAGGGGGGGGGAAGGGTGAGGGATGGGATTGTATAGATAATCTCCTGTTGAGTCTCGAATGCGGTTTCTCCCAAGTCTCTTCCTTTCCTATTAGACCAGACACCAAGCAAGCGGCAGGGAGGTTCGATTGAATTGGATAGCCATTGAGTTTGAAATATCTATAGGTTATGCGAGAGGTATGTTGTGTTGTTTTTGACATCTATTATCCCTTGATTTCCCTTTGGTGCAGAGATTCGGGTTCTTTGCGTCTTTGCTCGATGCAAAGTGTGCAAAGTATGAAAATCCTTATGCCCATGCCCATGCCCGAGCCCTTTCTTTCTTCCTTACTGGTTGTTGAATTTACTGCCAGTCGCCCCTTTTATCAGACATTGTTGGACCAGATGATGGTCACATCCCAAAAAGAAGCCCCGTTGAACGCCGTTGGACATTCCCCTCTCTCTTGTCATCCCCCCTTTTCTTTTCTCTATTCGAGGCAACCCGAGAAAGGAGAGCCGAATCAAGGGAGAGAGAGAAAAAAAAATTGTGAAAATCCTCTATGCAATTAGAAATAAAACCCATCGGTTTCGAGGAACTCTTTCAGTGCCCATTCTTGACGCCGTTGCTCCCGCCGTCCTCGCCGCCCAGGGCGGCGAGGGACAGCGCGCGCAGGACGTCGTCGACGAGGTCCTCGGCGGCCTCGACGCCGCAGCTCAGGCGCACGAGGTCGTCGTAGACGCCGACGGCCTCGCGCTGGTCGCGCGGGATGCCGGCGTGGGTCATGCTCGAGGGCACCTCGCACAGCGACTCGACGCCGCCGAGCGACTCGGCGAGCGTGAAGACGCGCGCGTGCTGGCAGAAGCGCTCGGCGGCGGCGTGGCCCCCCCTCACGCGGAAGGAGAGCATGCCGCCGCCCATGCCGGCGCGGTGCTGGCGCAGGGCGATGGCGCGGTGCGGGTGGCTGTCGAGGCCCGGGTAGTTGACGGCGAGGACGCGGGCGGGGATCTCGGCCTCGAGGGCGCGGGCGACGGCGAGGGCGTTGGCCGAGGCCTCGCGGGCGCGCAGGTGCAGCGTCTTGAGGCCGCGGTGGGCGAGCCAGCAGTCGAAGGGGGAGGGGATGGCGCCGATGGCGTTCTGCAGGAAGCGCAGGCGGTCGTGCAGGGGGTCGGCGTTGAGGGCGGCGACGCCCATGACGACGTCCGAGTGGCCGTTGATGTACTTTGTGACCGAGTGGACGACGATGTCGGCGCCGTGGTCGAGCGGGTTCTGGACGTAGGGGCTCATGAAGGTGTTGTCGACGACGACGAGGACGCCGCGGGCGTGGGCGGCGGTGGCGACGGCGCGGATGTCGACGAGGCGCAGGGTCGGGTTGGAGGGCGACTCGATCCAGATGAGCTTGGTGGCGTCGGTGATGTGCTCGGCGACGTCGACCTCGATCTCGGGCGTGAAGGTGACGCGCACGCCGTGGGCCTTGGCGACCTGCGTGAAGTAGCGGTGGGTGCCGCCGTAGACGTCCGAGACGGAGATGACGTGCGACCCGGCGGCGAGGGACTGCAGGATGACGGCCGTGGCGGCGGACCCGGAGGCGAAGGCGACGGCGTGCCGGGCGTTCTCGAGCGCGGCGACGGCGCGCTCAAAGTTGTCGCGGTTCGGGTTCGCCGAGCGCGAGTACTCGTAGACGCCGACGGGCTTGCCGGCCGAGGTCTGCGCAAAGGTCGTCGACAGCGAGATGGGCTCGATGACGGCGCCCGTGCTCGGGTCGTGCGGGCTGCCGGCGTGCACGGCGCGGGTGCCGAAGCGCTGCGCCGGGGACGGGGCCCGCGGCGGCGTCTCGATGGGCAGGTCGTCGCCGGTCGTCATTGTCGGCTGCCGGTTCTCGAGCGGCGTGTCGTTTTTCGGCGGGAGAAGAAAAAGAGAGGCTGCTGATCTGGGGCCTCGATCTTTGTCGATTGGCGGCGGCGGTGATGGTGGGGGCGGCTGGTTCTTCTTTTGGAGGGGATGATTGTACCCGGACGATCGTCGTCGTCGTCTACAACACCAGGAACTGAAGGCTCTTTCTTTCGACGACGCTCCCGCGACAAGCAAGCTGCGGCAGTCGGGAACAACAAAAGGTGCTGGTCTGTCTGGTGGTCGGGAGGAGGAGGAGAAGAAGCAGCAGCAGCAGCAACTAGTCAGGGCAGGCCGTGCATTATTATATCGACTCGAAGGGAAGCGACACCAGTTTTTGTACCTGTGGTAGAAGAGCGGGTATCAGTGACTAACAGCGCGGAATTTTGTAACCGGTGGATCTCGGATCCCCGCGGTACAGAAGAAACAGACGAGACAAAGCAGACAAAAAGCACGCTACTCAACTGTGCATCCGAGTTGTGCAGGCGGCCGTTTAGGTTTGTCAGGGCATTCCAGGGCCCGGGTCTGCCTCGTGTCATCATGTCGGGACGAAATGGCGATAACCTGCGCTAGACAGTCGGGATTTGTCATCGACGTCAGTTCAGGCGAGTTTCACACTTTTCGCGGTGGTGATGATTTTGATGATGAGAACAAGAGATGGCCGTGGAATCGAGTAAGCAGGTCGGTCCTATGACATGACTCCCCGCCATCTACTCGACTGCACTTATTACTCCGTACCTAGCTGTAAGGTACCATCCTGCCATTCTGCATGATTTAGGTGAATGGTTGGTTCTGTGGCTCGAATTCGTCAACGGCTATTGAGAGATCCATTGGGACAAATTCCTCGACGGGCAGTTCCATGCGGGCCACGCAGGCCGACCGACCTTCTCAGCTGAGTAAAGTGCCCTTCCACTCTTCGGCCTCGTCTCGACATGCAACAGGTTCTTGCGCGCCTTTTTTGACACTTTGGATGTGGGTGCCTGCATTTCCAGTATGTAATCGTTCCATTTCTAAGCCGACGGAGGGTGCACAGATGCTGTCTTGCGTCTGTCTGTCTGTATGGAAAATCGACATTTATTCAGAGGCCACATCTTCCTCCCTCACCGCTCTTTTCTCGCTTTCCTGCATCTCGGAAGGATGATCCGTTGCAAATGCGTCTGACGAAAGGATCATTTGAGAGCTGCCCTTTGGGCACGCTGGCGAACAAGAAGAATCTAATCCCCACCGTCCTCTCCCCGCACTATCTATGGGCATCGCCATGTAACTTCAGCGGCACGGAGGAGGATCGCTGGGGATCTGGTTGCGTTCCAACGAGGCTAGAACAAATGGAAGGGCAATCCTGCAGAAGCCTGACATTGACTCGATATTCCCCTAACCCAGGTCCGGCATACTAAGCGCTATGTTCTCACCTCTCTACATTAGCCTCAACGAGTTCCTGTTAAGTCATTCCTGACCTTATTTGTCCATCTGTTTGGGTATCTATCATTGTTACAAACAGGATAGACAAACCATGATGCACGATGAAGTGAAAGAAGATGTACACCTTGGGGACTTGGCAAGCAGCTGGCTGATCCTATGAACAATGTCGTCGGGCATGCGGTTGAGCTTCAAGTTGCTTTCGCCCGGGATACATGCAAGATCCCAGTTGACTGGACGCCCGTGATGCTTTTTACACACAAGGCTCCCAGTCCATCCGGTGCTCGAAGACACGGCTGGGCTCAGGTTGCCCGTTGCAGAGTCAATTACGGCTCAGCAACTAAGCAAATATTTTGGTTACTGGGAAGAAAAGAGGAAAAAGCACGGGAAGGCATTCGATGATGGATATCATTGGCTCAGTTTGTAGGTAGGTGGTCAGTCACCACACCCAGCACAGCCCTGTCTCTCCCCGCACGACCCACTCAAGGGCGACGCACTTCAGGGCAGTTTTGCCCTGGATTCGTCACATGCATGCCCTCTTGGTCGCTGATGGCGTGCCGGGATCCAGGCAAGTCCGACTACTGCGAGGCTTAGCACGGCCTTTTCCAATCCCAAGTGCACGATTAGTGCCGGCTACCGTTGACGCCGGGCCCCCATGCCATGGATCTCCGTCTGCAGAAACCCGCCCACCCCTTCTTCCTTGTACATCCTCTAATGCTCGAGTCGTGATATGCAACCTGACATCTTCGATCCCTCTCTTGGCCGCAACGCAGAGCCAGACCGCACGCCTCGACATAGCACAGTACTCCGGAGTGTCGCCTTGTTCCCGACGATGCCGTGACTCCCTGCATAGACGCCACTACACCTCGAGCACAAGGTCTAGCCTGTTGGTCGACATCAGCCAAATCAGCCCGCTCACGCTCTCCTCGCCGAGGCCCTTTCAACAATGCCCCCGCGTCGATCCCACAAGAAGTCGCGTGCCGGATGTAGACGGTGCAAGACGCGCAAGATCAAGGTTCGTTTCAACCTGCTGTGGTCCCCTCTTCCATCTTGCGCGCGCGACAGTCCCGAATTGACACCGCTTTCCGCTTCCTCTGTGACAGTGCGATGAAGTCCACCCTCGGTGCGGCAATTGCCTGAAACACGGCGTGGCCTGCGACTTTGAGCACCCGGAGCTCGCCGACGAGCTGCAGTCTCTCCTGTCGGCAGACACGCCCAAGTCCGAGACGCCGGCCGCCACCCCCGCCGTCACGGTGTCGACCCCCTTTGACTTCAACTCGCCGCTGCCGGCCAATTCCTCCGCGTCCGACTCCCCAGGCCGCGTTGCTCTCATCACTCCTTTGTATACGCAACCTCACAACCCGCCCGTCTCCTCGACGACGCCTGCCACCTCGAGACTGCTCGAGCTGAGGCTTCTCCACCAGTACTCGACCAACACCTGCCACACGCTGTCGTTCAGCAGCGCGGCTACCGACAAGGTCTGGAGGGACACGGTCCCGAATATCGCATTCTCCGGTTCCGACCACCTGGCCGATGCTGTCCTGGCCGTTGCGGCCCTGCACCTGCGCAGTCTCCAGCCCAACGACCGGGAACTGATCCGTGCCTCCCACGGGTACATGGCGTCATCGCTCCGAGCGTACAGCGAGACGCTCACCAAGGGCATCCAGTCCACCGCCAACGCCGAGGCTCTCTTCCTCACCTCGACCTTCATCGCCTTCCAGTCCACGGCCACGCGCATATTCAGCAAGGACGAGCTGAGCCTCAACACGGGCGCCGTCAATGGCTTCGCCAAGACCGGCGGCCCCCCCGGCGGCTACGCCATCCCCCTCTCCTGGTTCCACGCCTTCCAGGGCGTCAAAGCCATCACCGCCGCCTCGTGGCCCTGGCTGCGGCAGAGCCGCGTCGTCATCCCCATCATCGAGTCGCAGCCCGTGCTGCAGCTCGACTTCAGCAACAGCGGGCAGCAGTTCTTCGACCACCTGCTGGACGGCCTCGACGAGGAGCTCGCCGAGCTCCCCGACGACGACAGGCAAGAGGCCGCCGCGCCCCACAGCGCCCAGACGGGCGCGTTCAGCGGCGGCATCCGCCCGACGCCGGGGCAGACGCTGGCCGCGAGCACGAGGCAGGCGTACGAGCACGCCGTGGCCGTGCTCAACTGGGCGCACAAGATCCCGCACAAGGGCGCGCCGCTGGCCTTCCCCGCGACCGTGTCGCGGCGCTACGTCGAGCTGCTCGAGGAGCGCAAGCCGCGCGCGCTGGCCGTCCTGGCCTGCTTCTTCGCGCTGCTCAAGTCGGTCGACAGCGCGTGGTGGCTGCAGGGCATGTCGCGGCGCGAGGTGCTCGGCGTCGCCTCGCTCTTCAGCTCCGACTACTTCGGCCTCGAGGTCGAGCGCCGGTGGTGGCCGCACCTCGAGTGGGCCGTGCGCGTGGCGCTCTACGACGACTCGGCCAACCCGGGCTTCGTGCCCCCCGAGATCTGGGGCACCAAGTGGATGAACGACGAGTCGGTGATGGCGGCGCGCGGGTCCGAGAGCTTCGTGAGCCACATCGACATGCTGAGCCAGCTGGTGGGTGCTGTTGACTGAGGGGCCCTTTTTCGTTCGTTCGTTCGTCCGTCCGTTCGTCCGTCCGTTCGTCCCGAGGTTTTTCTCTTGATCTTTTTTTGAATAAAAAAAAACAAAAAAGGTTGGGAATTTTTACTGATGCTCCGGCTTAGGGTCATGGTACGCCTCCGCCGGCGGGTGTTATCGCCAATATCAACGTGTGAGGAATGCGAGACCGAGTGAAAGAAGAGCGGCGGCTTCGTTCCTCTGGGAACAGAAAGGATATCTGGATGCAATACGTTTCGGATTGGCGTAGGACCCTTGCCTGGCCCTATGACCCACGGTATGGTCGATTCGAAGCCGTCCACGGCAGCAGGCCGGTCTCTAATGCTGGGGACGTGGGAGATAGGGTGCTCGAACGGGCAGCCCAGAAAATCGAAAGACGGGCCAGCTCGTCCAGCGATCTACTCAGAGTGCGCGCTATCAGAGCGACTTAGTCGACAGGTCTGTGCCGCGCAATTCATCTGGGATAACTTCCACAAGGTTGGAAATGCGGGCACATGCGTCGACTCAGAGAGAGAGGGACGACGCCTGGGCAGACTGACCATTGTGCTTCTACGTACATACTGGGCATCCAAGAGCTGACTAGAGCGAGGTCACCCTCTGGGATCTGTGGTTTCATCCACAGTTCAGATGCAGGTCGTGTGTTAGTATAACAACATGATGAAGGAGTTGGTAGTGTACGGATTATCTGTCATCTGTCAATGTAGATATAGGAGAGTCCAAGAAGGCATGTATGCAATAGGAAATCAAAACAGTTAAACTACTGAATACTTCTCCTTCTCCTTCTTAATATGCAGCGATTGATAGCTTTGCTGCCAGTCGCCCCCAATCCACAGCTGAGGCTCAGCCGCATCCGCTAGTCTTCATGGACTCCTCCGATGCCAAGAAGAGACACCGATTGAGTCACCAAACAAATCTGCCTTTGCTCAGTAGACAATCTACCTCAGTAGCGAAGTTGGGCCTTGTTTAATTTTGTGAGTGTATCTGGTTCGAAGTCAAAGTGTCTTTTGGTGCCTGAGGTCAAGCATGCCTGAGAACTCCAACATTTCTTTCATGCAAGCCTGCCTCACTTTTGCCGAACCAGGCAGTCACAAAGCTTCACACGACTGCGACCCTACTCTCTCTCTCTCGCGTTCAGGCGATCATTCAAAACAGACTCTTCCAGCCATTATTTCATTCGTGTTTTAATTACCCAGCATTTATCGCCAACACAATTCAATTTCAGAAGAGCAGCTGGAACTAGAAAGTACACCGGTTTACTCACATCGCTCCTTGCCTCTCTCCCACCAGGCACACACATCCTCACACCTGCACCACACAAAAAAAAAAGAACGAAAGGAAGGAAGGAAGAAGGAAAACATGTCCTCATCATCGCCACCGTCAAGGCCGCCGCGCCCCTTGCAGCAGCGCCAGCCGAAGCGCCACCGCTCGGCGCGGGAGATCGCCCTCGCCGGCGTCGCCCGCGAGACCAACGCGGTCCTGCCCGCGGTCCTCGCGGCGCTGCCGCACCTCCGCCCCGCCGAGTCCGAGTTCCTCGACGCCGACTCGGGCGACCTGCCGCCGCTCGAGCCCAACGAGTGCCCGCGGCTGGTGCCCGCGCGCGTCGCCGTGCGCGTCGTCAACGAGGACTCGTTCAACGCGGCCATCGAGATGGCGGGCCGCGTGCGGGCGGCGCAGGCGCAGGCGCAGCAGCAACTCCAGCAGGGCAGCGGCACCGGCGCAGGCACAGGCACAGGTGGTAGCACCAGCACCAGCAGTGGGAGTAATAGTGCTGGCGGTGGGAGTGGAAGTGGAAGCGCCAACGCGATGGCGGACAGGGTCGCCGTGCTCAACCTCGCGTCCGACAGGACGCCCGGGGGCGGCTGGCTCAACGGCGCCACGGCGCAGGAGGAGGCGCTGTGCTACCGCTCGTCGCTGGCGCTCAGCCTGCACCGCCGGCACTACCCCTGGCGCCGCCCGGCGGCGCAGGGCATGTACACGCGCGACGTCGTCGTCGTCCGCGGCGCCATGGACCAGGGCCACGCGCTGCTCGTCCCCGGCGTGCCGGCGCGGGACCTCCCCGTCTTCAGCGTCCTGAGCGTCGCCGGCCTGCGCAGGCCCGAGATCGCGGCCGTCAACGTCATCGATACCACCGCTACCGCTACCGCCAGCGGCGGTGCCGGCAGTGCCGGTACCACCAGCGCGGGGTCTGGCGCCAGCGGCAGCACCAGCGGCAGCGCCAGCGGTAGTAAGAAGGCGGCCGCGGCCGTCGGCTTCCGCAGGAAGGAGGTATTCGAGCGCGTGTCGGACCGCGAGTCGACCAAGGCCCGGATGCGCATGACGCTGCGCATGGCCGCGCGCCGCGGCCACCGGCTGCTCGTCCTCGGCGCGCTGGGCTGCGGCGCCTTCAAGAACCCCGTCGAGGACGTGGCCGAGTGCTGGCTCGAGGTGCTCCGCGAGCCCGAGTTCCGGGGCGGCTGGTGGCGCGAGGTCTGGTTCGCCGTCTACGACCGGCGCAACGAGGGCAACTTTGAGGTCTTTGAGCGGATTCTGGGCGGGAAGGAGGTTTGAATTTACATTCGATTGCGTTGTTATTGGCATTGCGGAGAGAGGAAGGACTCATGAGATGGAGCAAGGGCGCATCTCTGGATCAGGGTTCATCCATCGAGGTGCATGTTTATAGATGGATGACTTGCATATCAAAAGTCTGTCCATTGCAGATGCGTCAACGAGTTACGCACATCGCGGCTAGTCAGCCAGCCAGCCAGTCAAGGAGGGTATCATGCTTCTATAAGTCTATGGACTATCATACAAATTGCACAAGATGTTATACATCAGATTTCGGTTCCTTTTTTTTTTGTACACAGAGCCTGGTCGTATCCTGCCAGTGCTACGCCTTAGTCCGTATGGTCGCCTCCGGCCCGGGCGTCTCGGGCTCAAACTGCCGCGGGATCAGGCCCTCGGCCATGCGGATCGCGCCCTCCATATCGCTCTTGTTGAACAGGAACAGGCCCTGGATCGCCGCGGTGCTCGTGTGCCGCCTCGGCACGTCCTCGGGCCTCGGGCCCTCGATCAGCCCCAGCTCCTCGAGCCGGGCCAGGAACCGCGCGCACCCCGTTCCGTCGGCGTCGACGTCGCCGTAGAAGCGCCCCCACATCTGCGCGGCCTGGTAGCGCGTCGCCTCGCCGATGCGCAGCATCATGTCGACGCGGCCCGGCCGGATGAGCGCCGGGTCGAGCCGGTCGATGTGGTTGGTCGTCAGGAAGGCGATGCGCTCCTCCCCCGCGGCGACGCCGTCGAGCGCGTTGAGCAGGCCCGAGAAGGTCACGGTGCCGCCCGAGTAGCCGTCCGGGTCGCGCTGGCGGCGGTTGACGAAGGCGGCGTCGGCGTCCTCGAGCAGCAGGATGCTGCGCCGGGGCACGTTCATGAGCAGCATGGCCAGCTTGTCGTCGGTGACGCCGACCTCGCTCAGGTTGATCATGGCGAGGCTGTAGTCGAGCTCGCCGGCGAGGGCCTGGATGAAGGACGTCTTTCCGGAGCCGGGCGGGCCGTAGAGCAGGTAGCCCCTGCGGTAGGGGATGCCCCGGTCGACGTACCACTGCTGGCGGTCGAGGAAGTCGCGCACGTCGGCGACGACGGCCTCCTTGACGCCCTCGTCGAGGATGACGGACCCGAGGGGCCGCTTCTTGCGCGGCTCGCCGAGCGGGCCCCAGCCCATGCCCTGCACGCTGTAGACGGCCGTCTTGCCCTCGTTGGCGCGGGCGGCGAGGGCGCGCGCCTCGAGGAAGACCTCCTCGAAGACGTGGCGGTGCGCCCAGAGCGCCGTCAGCGTGACCGTCTCGTGCGGCTCGCCCGTCGTCATGTTGCTCGAGCTCTGCTTCTCGCGGTTGACGGCGATGTAGACGCCCGCCCGGTGGCGGATCAGGTGGCGCCCGTAGCCGGGCTGCAGGAAGAAGGAGGCGTGGGTGGGGCCGTCGGCCGCAGAGCCCGAGTCGTGGTGATGGTGCCTCGAGGCGTTGGCGGTCGCGCTGGCCGTGGCCGTGGCGACGGACAGGTTGTGGATGCGGGTCAGGCGCGAGGCCAGGAAGCCCTGGGACTCGCGGGGCAGGGAGAGCCAGGCGAGCACCCAGGGGTAGGAAGGGTCGCGGCGGCTGATCTCGACGTTGACGAGGAGGCGGCGGCGCAGGACCTGGGCGCCCGAGACGACGCCGCGGCGGGCGAGGGCGGCGGCGGCGCCGAGGCCCGCGAGCCCGATGCCGCCGGCGAACATGGGGTTATCGGCGAGGTGGGAGAGGTTGAGGAAGGAGGAGGAGGAGGACGACGAGGAGGAGGAGGAGCCCATGTCTGCCGAGGCATCTCTCACAGCGACCGGCACTGTGGCGCCCGTGCCGGCGCCATTGCCAGTATCCGGGGTGGACATTGCTGTTCTATGGTCCTTGACGGGACATGACGGAGTCTCGTGGTGAGATGAACAGGTAGAATATACGGCTGGGCGAAGCTCCCCAGCCAGCCTGTCCTAGAGTTGCAATCGATAACGCAAAATTTTAGTGGGGCCCTTTGTGATCAACGCTCGAGAGTCGAGAACTTATGCTGATGACTGGTACTCTGGCTTATTGCCGGGTTTTTTTTGGGGGTGTTGCGTGTTTTGGCAATCACGCGAGGCACAAAAAGTCCGAAAACCTAGTGCACGACATGCTGAATGCTTTTGAATGTCTGAGATCTCTGGTGATACATCTGAATACACAGTCCTAGTCTACACGGCTGCGTCGCAGCCCTGACCCCGTCCGTCCTGATGCAAGCTTGGAAGATGCCACCCCCATTCTAACCCAGACGTCTGGGCTTGGGACTCCTCGTGCCTCCAAACTTGAGCTTCGTGCCGTCCGCCACGCGGATGATCTTTGACCGCAGCATGCGCCCCTCGTTGCCCAGCAGCACCTTGGTGACGGCCTCGCGGCCGGGGCCGAACCCCCTCAGGGTGACCTCCATCTTCTCGATCTTCTTGTGCCAGCCCTGCTGGTGCAGGCGGTCCATGACGTAGGCGCCGAGCTGGTAGGCCGAGTCGTAGTGCTTGCGGCCGGACTTGCGGAAGCCCAGGTTGCCGCAGGACATGGAGATGATGACGTTGCGGTCGGGCTTGGAGACGGTGATGTGCGTGTTGTGTCGGTGGCTGAAGATGTTGAAGTGGTAGGGCTCGACCGAGTCGTCGATGCGGATCTCGCCCACGGGGTCGAGCATGCTCGTGTTGATGTTGGGCTTGCCCCCCAGCGCCGCCGTCAGCGTCTGGTTGACGAGCTGGTTGCCGAGGCCGTCGAGCACGCTCTGCGCCCGCTGCGGCGCCGCGGTGCCCGAGTTGGGGCCGCTGGACGTCCGGCCGCTCAGCAGGGCGTTTCGGAGGGCGTTGCCGCTGTCATCGGGGCCGGCCGGCCTGGTCTGCGTGGTAGAGAAGGCGCGCGGCAGCTGCAGAGAGGCGCATCTCGATGCCGGCAGAGGCTGTGAAAGGGACTGGAAGACGGACCGGGCCAGGAGCCTGGCTGTCGAGGACTTGCCCATTGTCGCCGGGCTAGGGGTGTTTGCGACGCCCAATTGTCCGGAGTCTATGCGCAACTGGCGGAGTGTATGCCTCTTTCCTCCTTTCTCTGCCCTTTGCGTGCTTGTCTGGTCGTGCTTGTCGTCGTATGTCTTTGAATTGGAGCTGGAGGTCGCCTGGGATCGAAATTGTAGACTGACTGATTAGTGGAGCCTTTTGCCTGTGGAAACTCTTCCCTAGCAATGATGGCCCCCCCGGAAAAAAGACCGGCAGCGCTGGCTTCTCATTCGCCGCGGGCCAGCACTAGCAAATGGAAATCACTAGAACAAGACCCTCCAAAATTTCTCCCGCTTCCGCTTCCGCAGCTCGTCGACCACATTCAACCCCCGGGCACCCATCTCCTGCTTTTTCTGCACCTCTTCGCCCCTTCGCTCAACTCCCTCTCCCTCTCCCTCTCTCTCCGCATCCTCTTCCAAACCGTGCGCCCCTCTCCTCGTTCAAGCCTCGGGACGGTGCACCTGGATGCGCGTGCCACTCTCACAATGAACGCTTTCCGCAATACCGTCAGGAGCGCCCCAGCCGGCGCTCTCGCAAGGGCACCCGCGCTCCAGCTCGGCGCAAACTCCAGATTATCCCAGGCCCACCGGCGGTTACTATCAGACAGGCGTCTCGCCCTCGGCGCCGATGCTGCCAGGTCCTCCCAACCCTCCATCTCTCTCGCCTCGTCCACGACCCAGCCCTTCCTCCGATCTCAGTTCCTCCCCGAGTCTCTCCCGCTCCGGGCGTCATGGGTCCAATCGCGTTCCTTTCATATAACCGGCGTCAAGCCGCAACAAGCCGAGGACAAGACGAAGCCGGCGCCCAAGCCAGAGACCGAGCCCGCCAAGAGCGACGAGTCTGCCGATGACGCCGCAAAGGCCAAGTCCGAGTCTGCTGCCGAGGACCAGGCCGAGCAAAAGGAGAAGAAGGACGACGAGAGCGCCGAGGAGGGCGACAAGAAGAAGGAAGAGAAGAAGGAGGACCTCCCTCCTCCCCCTCCCCACGGCGACAAGACCCCCTGGCAGGTCTTCATGGAGACCATGCAGACCGAGTTCAAGCAGTCGAAGGAGTGGAACGAGTCCACCAAGGCCCTCTCTGCCGGTGCCCAGCAGTTCACCGAGAGCGAATCCGTCCAGCGGGCCCGCAAAGCCTACGAGGCGACCTCGGGCGCCGTCTCGTCGACGGCATCGACCGTCCTCAAGGGCACGGCCAGCGCCGTAGGCAAGGGCGCCGCCTGGACCTGGGAGACCCCCGTGATGAAGGGTGTCCGCAAGGGCGCCAACATCACCGGCGACGCCCTCGACAAGGCCACCAAGCCCATCCGGGAGACCGAGGCTTACAAGAACGTCAAGGATGTGATTGACGACGGGAGCAGCTCCCGGTATGGAGGATGGGTCGAGAAGGAAGAGCGCAGGAAACGGAGGGAGGCCCGCGAGAAGCTCGAGGGCAAGCAGCAGGTGTTTGAGGAGGACCCCGAGTAAGTCGATGCCATGCTCTGCTCTGCTTTTCTTTGCAATTCTCAAGAATGTGCCTCTGACTAACAAACGACGCAGCGCGGGCACCAATGTGACCCTTCACAAGGACGCCGCCTGGAAGGAGGCCTGGAGGGATTTCCGCGATTCCAACAAGTTCGTGCAGGGCGTCTTCAGCATGAAGAACGTGTACAACGAGTCCGAGAACCCCCTCATCTCCACCGCCCGTAGCATCACCGACCGTGTTGCCGGCTTCTTCGCCGAGAACGAGACCGCCATGGTCATCAAGAAGATGCGCACTCTTGACCCTTCCTTCCAGGTCGAGGGCTTCCTGCGAGAGCTGCGCGAGTACATCCTGCCCGAGGTTCTCGACGCCTACGTCAAGGGCGACACCGAGACGCTCAAGCTGTGGCTGTCGGAGGCGCAGTACTCGGTCTACGAGGCCCTCACCAAGCAGTACCTGCAGGCCGGCATGAAGTCGGACGGCCGCATCCTCGACATCCGGCACGTCGACATCCTCAAGGCGCGCATGCTCGAGCCCGGCGAGATCCCCGTCTTCATCATCACCTGCCGCACCCAGGAGGTGCACGTCTACCGCAACGCCAAGACGAACCAGCTGGCCGCCGGCATGGAGGACAAGGTCCAGCTCGTGACCTACGCCATCGGCATCACCCGCATGCCCGACGACGTCAACAACCCCGAGACCAGGGGTTGGCGCCTGATCGAGATGCAGAAGAGCGGCAGGGACTACATTTAAGCATTTGAGTTCCGCTTCCGGCAACGAACTACTGACACCTGCCAATCATGCGGCGTGGCACGGCAACCGCGCCACGAACTCTTTTGTTTCAATCAAACTACGGGCCGATCCGGCCTCGGGCCTGGTCTGGCGACCCCCCCTCCCCCCTTGTTTTACTACGGTTACTGTACTATACTGTGCAACTATTGCGACACAACCAACCAAAAAGGCCGATATGTAATGATGCCGTTCAGGAGTTACTGGCGGGGTTATATTCTTTTTTTTTTCTTGCATAGAGAACGAGTTCGGGAGGCAAGGGACGAAGCAACACCATTGGGGAAACCCAGGGAAACACACCACTCTCACGCAGGGGATCTCAAAAGGGAGATTCTCTCATTTTGTACTATCTTTGGGGCGGGGATATAGAACTGCCAGGGCGGAGTGGGCAGATGTAAGCATAGGCCTTGAACAGAAAGAAAAAAAGAAAATGAAATAACTCTTAACACGGGTCCATCAAATGGACCTACTACTCATATATATTCCTGGCCCTTCCCGCGATAGTTCTCGTCTTGGAGCACTATTTTCATGCCTTCTTCTTCTGCTTCTTCTGCATCTGCTTCTCTCCTTCTGCACCGGCCCTCTCCTCCTCGTCCTCCTTCCTAAAGATCTCGCGCACCTCCATCAGCGCCCTGCCCAGCAGGTTCTCGCCCCAGTCCTCCCTGCCCACCCCTTCGGCGTGCTCCTCCCGGTACCCGATGCCCCAGACCCTGTCGAACGGGCTCGCCTCGACGAGCTCCCGGCCGCCCGTGGCCAGCAGGCGCGCCCGCAGCCCGCCGGCGCCCACGAGCGGCGACCCCGCGGCCTCCGACGAGGCGCCGCCCGGCCCCCACCCCGTGCCGAGGCGCAGCGACTCGACGCCGCCGGGGACCGCCGGGTGCGCGAACTTGAGGTAGTTGCCCCGCGCGACGACGCGCAGGCGCTCGGCGTCCCAGCGGCGCTGGTCGAAGGCGCGGACCCGGCGGCCCAGGCTCTTGGCCTGGCGCGGGTGCTCGGCGCGCAGGATCTCGAGGCCCGTGGCCGGGTCGTCGAAGAGGAGGGCCTTTTGGTGCATCATGTAGCTGGGGGAAGAAGACAAGACAAGAGTGAGATGTGTGAGCTGAGGGGGCTGAGGGGCAGAGAAAAAAGTGAGAAAAACGAAAAACTTACTGCTCGGCCGTCTTGTACGTCTTGCTCGGCTCGCCTGGGTCGCGGAAGGGGCAGGCGTACCACTGGCTGAGGTAGCCCGTCAGCGGGTGCGTTTCGCGCCAGAAGTAGACGGGCCCGTCTTGCGCTTCAGGAGCGTCTTCTGCATTTCTTGGATCTTGTGTCATTACGGTGTTGGTGTCGTGTTCTGATGTGGTCACTGCTGCTCTTGTGAGTGCGGCCTGTCGCTGTTGGTTCAACCTTGGGGATGTCCTTGCTGCTTTGGCTATCCGGCTGCTACTAATTCGCGGCATACTGTAGCATATTTGTAGTTGGGCAAGGCGCAAATACGGCTGGTATGACTCTATGATATATTGTCATGGCTTTTTGTATGCACTTCCAAGAACCATCGTCGGTCTCGAGCATCTCAAGATGAGCAATTGGGGCTGAGCTCTGGCCCTAAAGCTCAGCTCGAGCTCGACTAACACGCCAGGATGGTTCCCCGGCATGAGTCACTGTGGATTAAGCTCCATGGATTCCTCTCCACAGAGAAGGAATTACATCCCAGGTGAGAAACGAACTCTTGCCACTTTAGAGACAAGTTCAACGTCTTTATCTCGAGTTTCAGGGTAATGATTGATCTCTTCGCGGAGGCATGCCCATGAACCCACCCTCCTCAGGCCTACTGCCCGGCCGGCAATTGCCTGCCGCCGGGTAGGGCCACGGGGCGTACCGCAGGGTGGCTGGCCTTCAGCCAATCAGATCTTTTGGATAAAATGTCTTATCGATAAGGGTTAGGGTTAGAATCATATCACCTCAGGAGGAGACTCCATCTCCCCTCGCCTCCGTGGCCTCAATTAATCGCCACAGTGTCTGAAGAATATTAAAAATCATATTTTCATGACCAGATTTAACAGTACTATGTTTCTACAAGCCTATTGGACCTTTATACAGGCAATTGGGTGCTGTAATGAAGAGAATTCGGACATACGCCAAAAAAATAATCAGATACACTCTGATGAAAAAATTTTAGCTGGACCGGTTGGGGATCGAACCCAAGACTTCTCGCATGCAAAGCGAGCACTCTACCACTGAGTTACAGGCCCTTCGAATTTCGATTGATTTTTTTGAGGCAGATTTGCGCTCTATACAGAGCCGGGAAGATGCTTGGGTGTATATACATCTTGGAGGCCGGAATAGTATATTTTGCGCGCTGTAGTAGGACGATCCCTTCACAATACCCTGCATCGTGAGCCTTGTTGGATGGTCAAATACCGTGTGCAATATTGAATCCGTCTGACTTCTAGAGGACCACCAAGGGAGAAAAGTCGGCGGCTGTGCCTGTTCTCGATATTGGCCTTTGGAGGCGACTAAGGACTGTGAAAGCTCACCGAATATTCATCGTAATAATGCGGGATTTATTTTATCAGATTCACTGTCATTTCTTGTACCCTGGGAAGACATAACTGAGGCCAGGCAAGCCGTCGGACTGACACCAGCGCCCAGAGATTAGTGCGAGGATCTCGTAGAAGAATATCGGATATAAGGAGTATTTACGGCCGCATAAGCTCACTTACAGCCACACAGGGACTCCCTCTCCTGTACCTACGCCAGTCAAAGAAGGTAAGAGGCTTTTTGAACCCAGGCACGGGACTTCGTCGCCTGAAATGACCGATCCAGCCGGCGGTGTTATGTCCCTGGGCATTGCCGCTCTGCTGGCAACGACAGCCCACTGCATCCCATCTGCACCCACTACGGCATCAATTAGTAGAGTTTGAGGTCGCTTTGGTAAGCTGAGACGTTATGTTCGATGCAGACGTCAACATGTATGATTTATCGGCCCCAGCCTCGTCCGGGATCATAAACCGTGGAACCATGGATTTGGGAACAACGAATCTTTTCCATCCCCGCACATAGTTTCTGGAAGCATCAATATGACATTATAGTATGGGGACTTCGTACATCAGGTTATGAATAGTGTTAGAAGAGTAGATACATTTTATCTCCCGCATAAGATGACCAATCGGGAAGGGATCGTGTCGTCCGTATGCTTCGCCAGCGTATGATGCAAACCATTCGGCTTGAAAAATGTTTTATAAATGTGACCCTCTCTATTACAATTCCTATCTATGTGGCTGTGATGTGAATATTTTTTCCCTGTGAAGTGTTTCGAGGGAAACCCTCACACCTCTCTCCTGTCACAAATCCCTACACGTTATGATAATGCTGACGTTCGTATACAAGTATTGATTTATGATCATGACTAACATCATGTACTATGTCTCTAGGATTCTTATCAATCTAAGAGAGAGTATCAGTTTTGAGAAAGCTGAAACTTGGAACATCGTGTAAGAGACCTA
Organism: Thyridium curvatum; assembly: GCF_004353045.1. Lineage (NCBI taxonomy): Eukaryota > Fungi > Ascomycota > Sordariomycetes > Thyridiales > Thyridiaceae > Thyridium > Thyridium curvatum. The sequence continues at coordinate 492,972 of NW_022156772.1, read as the reverse complement.
GGTCACATAGATTCGACCGTCCAATTGTTGGTTATATATTCCCCATGCTAGTCACGAATTAAATTCGACCTTCCCCGCGGTATCTTCCCAACCCCGTATTATGACCTTTCAAGGACCGAGATGTTGCATCCTGCCTGTATGTGCCATGGAGAAGTTAGTGACTAGCTGTGGAGGTAATACTGGCTTGAGGGGAGGACAATCATTTGCGGGTGTCGCCAACTTCTTGTTCGGAGTAGGAACGTTCAGAGTAAGCAGACATTAAAGTCACCACTCTTTTCGAAGCAGGTGATCTTGGCGGGGGTCTGTTGGATGGTAGGCTGCTTCTCGGTGGTGACCGGCGGCTTGTGAATAGCTACAGTACCAGGTTAGGCAGTATCTATAGCAAGAGGAGGTTAGAATTAAGTTTCGGCACTATCCTTACCTGTATGGTTAGTAGAGACTTACTCTTAGTAGAATGCAGAATATTATTATACTTTCTAGTACTAGAGATGGCTATGCACTCTTTAAGGCTTTCTAACTTGTCCTATCCCTGATATTAATACTGAGTCTATCCTGTATCCTAGAGATATAGGTAAGGGGCTGGTTGTAGAAGGATGGTTTCTATAAGCTTCTACTACTTATTAGTAAGGTTGAGCTTACTAGGCATTTCTCCTATGTCTACCTGCAACTATATAGAAAGGCACTACATGTATTTAGGGGAAGGTATTGGTATGTTCAGTGAAGGCAGTGATACTTTATATAGTTGGGCAGCCTTGGCGTGAGAGATTTTGCTTTGCATGTTTGTTTTTCTTCGACCACGCTTGTCTCTGGGAGGGTGCTGATGGATAGGAAGAGCCTGGGGGTTTCGTTGTTTTCTCCCTCCCTCTAGTCTGGGCTGGCCAACGCACGCCACTCACGAGAAATTCAAATAGTTTCTCAGTGTTATCGAATCATCTCTCAACTTGTAATGAAGTATCATAATATGTGAGGTATATGAAGTCGAAAATCACTGGAAGGCTAGTATTCTACAGTAGTATATATATACTGAGGTGGTGCTCAATAACGAAGATGGAGTTATACGGGTGCCGTAGGGTCTTTCTGAATAGTGAGTCTTTTCGTCTGCATTCTTGGATGACATTGACCGTCAACGGCAAGGCTCGGAAGCCATATATATAATCCAATCCCTTAAACGGGTCTCCGGAATTCTTACTTGAATGAGACTCAGATGAGCCAAGAGTTGTCCGCTGTCCCGGGGTCCCATATCGGTGGCTCATGGGCGGACTTCATGCTTGCCACTGACTTTGCTTCCAGAGTGCAACTGAACACCCTCTTTGAGGTTTTGAATATTTATTTAGTCATGAAAATCGCCAAGGCTACGTACGACACGGTGCAGCCAACCCTTCACCTTGTGGTGTTGGCGAGGACGACGTGGCTTACCCCAAACCTCCCACGAAATGAGAAGTAAAGGTTATCGACCAGCCTTTTGTCAGAGCTACCTAGTCTTCTCTGGTCGCGTATACATCAAATGTACCGAATTTGTATGATAAGCTACCAAGGTATTTTAGGGCCGTATTTTCCTAAACGGGAGGGTCACAGCATATATTGCAGGACGCGGGCAGAGATGTCGGGAATCGCCAATCTGTACCAATGGTAGGAGACATTTAAACAGGGCTGTCCAAGACAGGGATATCCCAGGTTTGCACGCCTGTCTCTCACAAACTGCATGTGCAACTTGCTACAACGTGCATCCGCGGTGCACATGAGCCGGAATCACAAAAGTGCATTAGATCTCCGATGCTTGTTGGAGTCAAGAAGTGGTCCGAGTAACGTATCACCGTGTATGTTGCGATACCTTGTAAATCTCTTCCTTACAAACCGACAGCAGATCGACACACATAGACGGGGCTCGACCTGGATTTCTTCCTCGACCAAGGTTTGAGGACATGCACGGGGCCTGTGAAGGCCACCCACTTCTCCGGCGAAGGCGGTGAAGTACTTGGGCCGGTTTGCGCTCGGGTACCTACTTTGCGCCTGGTTTTACACCTCTGCTGGGCTAGCCGGTGAGCTTTACCGAATCCCAGCATCCCCGGCGTCGGCCCGTGGGGGTGAGGACCAGTTTGTCCCATGCCTAGACAAGCAGGTGCAACCACCCGGGGGCCAGCTGTTTGGTTTCGCGGGATGTCGGAAGGTGGGTGGGTTGGTGACGACTCGGTGACCCGGGGTCCAGATGCAGGAGCCCGGCAGGGGTTCACAAAATGGACCGCGTGATCCCATGCCAGGTAACCAATCTTCACACCGCTGAATGGGCCCTGGACGATGCAGCTACCCACAATCGTATTTTTTTTTCTTTTTTCGTTCCATCCGCCCGCCCTCTCGCAATTTTTTTTGGTTCCTGGTTTGAGATGTGTGGGTGTGAGTGTGTGCGTGCGTGCGTGCGTGTGTGTGTGTCCTGGCTGACAAGTCATCGGTCATCTGCTGGGAGTGAGATCTGATGTCGCGCCCATCGACTCAGCTCTGAGGCAGCAGCCTCGCCCTGCCGTCTGCTGCTCTGTTCAAGGCAGCATCAGCCTTAGCGCGGAGGGCATGCGGTGCTTGAGTAATCGGGATTAGACGAAGCGTCAGGAAGTGTTGGTCACATCAGCATGCGTGGCATCCACTGGGGTTCACTCCCGGTCCCTTGGGTCCTGGTCCACGCCTTGGCGGTAAGCTGAGAGGCCGCTCCTGCAGGCGCCGCCCATTGCTGCCGGTTCCATCGCGTGCAGACACCCGATGAGGCTCCGACTGGACGGCCGATCCTTGCCAAGCAACCCCTTTACTAAGGGATACAAGGCACATTTCCCCCTCGACTGTAACCACGGAACGAGCGTGGGCGTTCCAGAATGTTGGCCCGGCCGTTGGGGTCCTGGTCGACTGGCTCGTGGCCCGGCCAAGGTGGGTGGTTGGTGTCCGCAGCTTCTCCAGCTTCTCCAGCCTCTCTGGCTCTTCGTTTCCGTGGCCGCTGAGACAACAATTGGATTGTTTGTCGTTGGAAGCGGAAAACTAGCAGACTTTGCATACACGTACCCAACATTGAAGGTGACTTGGGCCACGGTACCGGGCGTCCCGACTACTGCACACCTCCGTCAATCACACGCCACTGTGACACCAACATTCGCGCCCTTGAAGAACGCCACACAACGGGAGTGATATCGAAGGGCCGCTCGTCAAGAGACCTTCTGGCGCCAAATTACCTCTTGATCGGATGCACGCAAGTGGTGAGTTGGAGAGCCCAGCATGCCCGTCGAGTGACTCACCTGTTGACCGGAGCTGTTTGGAAGCAAACCCGCTGCCGTCATTCGTCATTCGTCATCCATCATCCGTCGCAGCTGCCGTTTTCATCGTAGGCATAGGCAGACTCAGCGCACGTTCATATCTGCGCTGACCAATTGTTTTCTCCGCCTGCCTCTGCTCTCACTTTTCCACTCCTTCTCTCCGTCTCTCACGACATCGACCATCAATTGAGGGCCAGTACCTGTTCTGGTCACAGGGTGACAGCACTCAGGGTGTGAACTATTGTGCGCGCATGGTTGGGAGGCTCAGACCCGGCAACAAGCGACAAAGCCACCACATTCTTGAGGTCGATCCCGCATCCCGGGCGGACGTGACGTTGGTTCTGGTCTCTGTCTCAACCCTCCTGCCAGGCTTCCACGACAAAAAGGAGAGGAATCACTGGGTAGGCAGGAACGAACCTACTCCAGCCCAGTACCTCCTGCTGGACTACTTATTCCTTCTTGCCTCAGCAGCAGTGGCGGACCGGACCTCTTTTCCTCTGCTTCATTTCTTCTCTCTGGGCTGCAGGGACAACAGACAACATCGTCATTGTGTCTTCAACCACTCTATCTGATCCTCAGCTGGCGCGTGGCTCCCACCCCCCCTGCTGCCTTCCAACCCGGGCCGAGACTCTCGAAGAAATCTGCTTGGAGGAAGACTTGCCAATTTGGCAGTTGCACAGCTTGCTAACCAGCGTCACACAGCAAGCATCGTGCATCACCCTTCTTCACCCTTCTTCACCCTTCTTCACCGTCGTCGGCCAAACCTACCTCTTTCAGGGATCGCCGCCAGACTGTGATTCCTCGCCATAATCTTGACTCTACTCCGCCCTCGACTCGCTTTTGTAGCTTGCTGCCACGAATCCTTCCACCCATAGGGCCCTCTCTGTAGCAGTCTCTTTTCCTCATTCCAAGCCAAGCCGAGCCCAAGAGGCCCTCTAGACAAACGATCACCACCATGTCTCGAGATCTGGCATCTCTGGATGCGGACTCGCCTGCCGATGGCCGTCCTGTACTGGCAGTAGTATTGCCCATAATGCACTACATCTATCCGACGGCCATCTTTTTGTATTGGCTGCTTGCAACCTCGCTGGCTATCTGCACCCTCCAAACCCAGCATTCCGGTCCGGGCCTTGTGCCACGAAAGCCCATTCAGATCTTGACCGGCGCCGCCATTCTGACCTACTTCTGCCAGCTTGGCGCACTACTCTACACTGCCTTTGTCGCCCACGGGATCTTGGCGCCTCAAGACGCCATTGTCGGCCTTCTCTCGTGTATTCTGGTCTTTGGCGTTCAGCTCGCTGCTCTCACCAGGACCAAGAACCCCGTCTGGTATCCCTACATCGGCTCCTTCTCCTTGGGGCTGGTCTTTGAATTGGCCCAAGAGATTTTGCGGTGCGTCTACCATAGCCGCCCGCTTGGCACTGTCGCCGAGGTGATTGATCTCGTCGCGGTGATCAATCGCTGCCTTTGCTTCTCACTGGTTCTTCTACTCTCCGTTGGAGCGAACCATCTTTCCCGTACCCGAGGGAGGGATGCTGAAGAGCAGCCACTCCTGCCAAAGGACGACCGCGTCCATGGACACACGAGAGACGGCCAACAAGCCAGCCAAGACTCTGGGTACGGCTCGACTGGCGCCAACTCTAGCCAGGCATCATCAGACACCCCAGAATCGCCATGGGAGCGGCGCCAGCGAGAGGCAAAGGAGAAGCTCGACCAGCGCCTCAAGGAGCAAGGTAACTGGTTGAACTACCTCAAGAGCTTTCAGGTAAGTGGCATGACCTCATCGTCATACGAGACGAACAACTCCTAACCAGGAGCAGATCTTCCTCCCGTACCTTTGGCCAGTCAACAACCGAATTTTGCAGCTCAGGGCGGTACTGGTCGGTGTGTGCTTGCTTCTCAACAATTTGCTTCATGTCTTGATTCCTCGACAGCTCGGTATCGTTACCGATAGCCTGGATGAGCGGAGTTCTCAGAATCCCTGGACCCAGGTCCTCATTCTCATCATCCTAAAGCTCGCCGCCTCCGAGGCTGGTATTCTTCTCTTGCAGCAATGGCTCTGGGTCCCCGTCGAGTACTACTCGTTTGGCGCCATCAGCACCGCGGCATACTCTCACGTACTCAACCTGTCGTCGGACTTTCACGATACCAAGAGCTCCTCGGATGTCATGATGGCTATTCAGTCTGGCCAAAACGTCTCCAATCTGCTTGAATCCATTTGCTTCCAGGCCTTGCCCATGCTGGTTGACCTCGGCATCGCCTTTGTCTACCTGTCGGCCACCTTTGGGCCATACGAAGGTCTCATCACTCTAACGACGGCGATAGTCTTTCTCTTTATCGCGACCCGCATGCTCGAGGGGCTCAAGGAGAGCCGAAAGAGCGAAGTTGCGGCGTATTTCGAGGAGCACTACGTCCGCCAGGCCGGTATCCAGGGGTGGTCCACAGTTGCATCTTTCAACCAGATTGGCTACGAGGAAAATCGATACTCTAACGCTGTCGGCACCAGAATCGCCAGGTCGCAAGCCGTCTTGATCGGCTACCTTTTGTCCTACGCAGCCCAGTGTCTGGTCCTGTTTTTGGGGCTCTTGGCCGGCGCTTTCTTAGCTGTCTATCAAGTGTCGACTGGGCAGGCCACGCCCGGCCAATTCATCATGCTCCTTACCTACTGGGCTCAGCTCGTGGCGCCCTTGAGCTTCTTTGCCCGACTGGGCAAGAACCTGTCCTCTAATTTGATCCATGCGGAGAAGCTCCTCGAGATTCTCACCACCAAACCAAGTATTGTCAACAAGACGGGTGCAGAGCCTCTCCGTCTCGTTGCCGGACACGTAAAGTTCAGCAATGTTCACTTCTCCTACGATGACAAGAAGGCTATTCTCAAAGACATCGACTTTTCGGTCTCTCCCGGCACGACAGTCGCTCTCGTCGGACCAACCGGGGCTGGCAAATCGACCATCTTGAAGCTCCTAGATCGGTTTTATGACGTGACAGAGGGCTCTGTCGAGATTGACGGCCAGGATATCCGAGAGGTCAACGTCAATAGGTAACAAACCCCCGAGGTGTCTAGCGATGGGAAGCGCGCTAACAACTGACAGTCTTCGATCCCACATCGGTATTGTGCCACAAGCACCCATTCTTTTCGACGACACCATCATGAACAATATACGCTATGCCAGGTTATCAGCATCCGAAGACGAGGTACACCGAGCATGCGAGGCAGCTTGTATTCATGAGCAAATATTGGGTTTCACCGACGGTGAGCGGCTCAGGGCCTTGGCTTGAGGTAATAGCATGTACTGACGCGACTTGATAGGCTACGACACGAGGATAGGCGAGCGTGGAGTCAAGATCTCTGGCGGCGAGCTACAGCGCATGGCCATAGCTCGAGCCATTCTCAAGAATCCCTCCATCGTCTTGCTGGATGAAGCCACTAGTGCTGTCGATACCGAGACGGAGGAGAAGATTCAGGACGGCCTGAAGGCCTTGTGCCGCGGTCGCACGACTTTTGTCGTAGCGTAAGTAGTTCCCGTTTCCTGCCTCCATACGACATGTCGTTACTGACAAGCGTTGGCAGTCACCGCTTGTCCACCGTCATCAATGCCGACTGCATCATGGTAATTGCAGGCGGTGAGCTCGTCGAGCAGGGAAGCCACGACGAACTGCTCCGCAGAGGCGGCCGATATGCCACTCTGTGGTCGAAACAAATCCAGGCCAAGACCAAGCAAAACAGCGAAGACACTGACGGTGATGGTAGCACTGGCTTATCAGATCTTCTCATCGACGTGGCACCAGCGGCCGCAGATGAGGAGCTGGCCAAGGTCAACTCGTCAAGGGAAGCCAAAAAGAGTGATACCGAGGAGACAGAGGACCAAGACCAGACCTAGCATGTCCGTGGCCACCACAAAGAGGTATGCGTTGTAATATCTGTCATTCCACTGGCCATCTGTTAACATCACACAGGGCTCCTATCTGAATCCCGACGCTCCAACTTTTACACCTCGGACGTATGCTGCTGCGGGCACTCCAGCGACTAAAACGGGAGATAGGGCCCAGAAGCGAGGACTTCTTCCCAGCTTCGATGAGGCGCCTTGTCAAACCGAGAACGAGGTGACGCAGCTAGCCTCGCCTATCGAGAATGAAACACCCTGTCCTGAAGCGGAGCCATCCAACGTTCCCGTCGAGGCGCAGAAGGTACAAAAAGACCAGAAAGAGAACCAGCCCACGGTCAAGGCTGAACCCGTGCAAGACGCCGAAGCGGCAACAAACAAGCGGGCGGCAGAGGCGTCTCGCACCGGCAGCAAATCCAAGGGCAAGTCGGACAAGGTTAGATGGAGACGCCCTCGGTATTCTCGTCGCCTTCAGTCAAAGAGTGAGCCCTCGGCCAGCAGCGGCTCCTCGAACCAACCCGCTTAAGCTTTATGTGTGTGTGTTAAACTGTTCTTTTCATTATGGCAACGGATATTTGGTTTTCACGGCGCGGACTGGTACGATTCGGAATTCAAAAAAAGGGCGATTTTTATTTACTACTACTTACTCTAGAAAGGCATCTGCCTGTTAGAATTCTTTCCACCGTCTGTTATTTCTCAGGTTCATGGGCCGTTCTCAGCATCTAGAGATGGTCGCTCTGGCAGTAGACATACAACAGGTACTTAGGTCAAAAATTCAAGTGTGTTTATCCAATGTTTGAAGGTCAAATTTATGATATTGACTTGGATATGTCTAGGTATTTGAGTTCAAGATCGCGTGTTGTCGCGGCGTGGCTTCGTCCGCCACTAATAAATACAATTGAAGTTCGCGTCTTTGTCCTCGCAAGCTCGCAAGGCATTTCCTTTCATCAACGCATCAAAGGAAATAACACTAAAATGCTCCAAACAAAGCATTCTGCTCACGTGGCGGTCTTTAAATTGACGACATCGTAGAATCTAGAAATATATAAAGCCGGTATCATTCCCAATAAACACGAGTGCATGTCACGAACGCCCCTTTTTTACTTCTTACTCTCTTGCTCATTCCCCCCATTTTTGTGCAGAGAGAGAGAGAGAACAGAGACCACAAGCCAAGAATGTGCCACCTCGAGTCCGTCAACGCCGTCTGCGGCCGGTGCGGCGACTCGTGGAAGACGACGGAGCGCAGGACGTGTCAGGAGGCGAGGTGGAAGACGGCGGTCAGCCGGGCCCGGCGGGCGATCGTCCGGGGCTGGCGCTGCTTCGCCGGTGCTGGCGGCGGCGGCGGCGGCGGCGGCGGTGGGGCTCCACGGGTCGCGTGCGGCGCGTGTCGGAGGAACGACGCTATGGTGTACCGGCGGGTTAGGGGGCTGTGCCGGTTTTGCCGCTGAGGTTGTTTTTTGAACGGTGGGAGAAACGGTGTGGGCGATAGATAGATGCACAACTATATATATTCCTGTCATGGACGGGACGGGACGGGACTTTCAGGGGCCGTTTACTTACTTGGCTTGGTGTCTTGAAGGAAGACTCTCTTTTGCCGCTCACGAGAAGAAAAGTACAGAGAGATGATGAGAACGGATCATGCTCTGTATATAAAGAATAAAAACATATTGAAATCTCATTAGTGCTGGAAACCCTTCGTTAATCTGTGGGCGTTTCATCGTATCTGCCCGGCTCAGAGTTGAGCGAGCGTGGTCATAAATACATAACGTGTCATATCCCTTCGTGTCTTATTAACAAAACAATCTCATCACGGCGCCGCGCCAGGCACAGTCAGAGAGACAGGTCCTCCGTATCCATGGACCGAGATCTCTCTAACCAACGGAAAAAGTCAGAAGCAAGGTCATAGGGTACTCGGAGCAAAAAAAAGAATACAACGGGAAAGCAGCAGCTGTCGCCCGTACCCACGGCGTCGTGGATGAGGCGACCGAGTAAAATCTAACCATCTTTGAAGAGAAGAAAAAGCAACGCAAGAAAACCCGTGAGACAAAAAAATATAACAGAATAGAACGGACGTGTGGAAAAAGCCAAACCCAATCCAATCCAACAGGAAACCCAGCCAGGGAAAAAAAAAAAGGAATCAAAACTGGCCCAACGCAGGCCCATATTCCAAACATATTAAAAAGATAACACACAAAAGCCGTATCTTCATCACATAACGAATCAGGCCTGGGAAGGCAGACAAGCAAGTGCTTCATTCACCACGCCCGCCTCCGCATCCTCTCCCGGAGAAACGTCCTCTCGCGGTCGCGGTCGCGATCCCGCTCCCGCGCCGCGAGCATCTCGGCCGCCATCTCGGCGGCGAAGTCCCTGAGCGCCTGCTCGTGCTGCTGTTGCTGCTGCTGCCGCCGGCGGTTCATCTCCTCCCTAACGCGGGGCGGCGTGCCCGCGAACCGCGGCGGCGCGGGGGCCGCGGGCGGGATCATGTCCAGGTCCGAGTCGGACGCCGCGTCGCCACCGCCGCCTCGGCCGTCTCTGCTGCGGTTTATAGGCTCCCCGTCCGAGTCGTCGCTGCCGCTGCCGCTACTGCTGTCGTCCTCCTCTTCCTCTGGCTCCTCGTCCGAGTCGTCCGAGTCGTCCGAGTCGTCCGAGTCGTCCGAGTCGTCGATGACGTCGCTCGTCTCGTCCACAACGTCGTCTAGGTCATCGCCACCATCGAGCTCGTCGTCGTCATCGTCATCGTCAAGGATGTCGATGATCTCCACGCGCGGCGGCCTGCGGTGCGGCCCGGGACCACCGAACCCCGGTGGCGCAGGAGGAGCCCGCGGGGGCGGCGGCGTCAGTGGCCGGAAGGGGTTATCGTCCGCCACGAACCCGGGTCTCCCCGGCGGACCACCTGCCTGGGCCATCCTCCTCGGCGGAGGAGGCGGCGGCATCCCAGCACCCCAGTGCCCTCCCCACCGCGGGTGCATCGGCCTCTGGTGGTGGCGGTTGCCAGGCACGTTCAGCGGGGGCGGCGCCGGGGGAGGAGGCGGCATGAACCCGGGCATGTCCTCGAGGTCGGCAAAGATGTCGCGCTCCGTGCACCCGGCGTTGTGCTGGCAGCGCAGGAAGCCCTGCGGCATGACGGTGCGGTAGGGCGCGAAGCAGACGTAGCACCACTCGTGGCCGCACACGCACGTGATGTGGTTGCACCCGGAGTACTTGTGCACGTCGCGCTCGCATGCCGGGCAGCGCTTCGAGATCTCGCGCACGGCGCGCTCCGAGCGGCGCTCGTCCCTGCGCCGCCGCCGGTTGCGCCGGTCGTACTCGTCGCATGTCTCGCCGCTGTGCCAGGGCACGCCGTGCGCCACGCAGTGCCGGGCCCGGCAGGCGCGGCACTTGAAGGTCGGGCACGCGCCGTCGTGGATCTGGCCCGACGTGCACCTGGCGTCGAGGCACCAGCGGAAGTTGCGTATGTCCTTGAGCGCGGACCGCGTGGCCAGGTCGTCGTACCGCTCGAACACGTGGCCGGCCGCGAAGCGCTTGACGTCCTCGTACCCGAGCAGCTCCGGGCAGTCTGGGCATTTGAGCCTGTCCCAGGCGACGCCCTCGAGGCTCGACTCGATCCACTGCTGCAGGCACGGCTTGCACAGCTCCGGCTTGTGCGCACACTTGGGCGTGATGCGGGTGGGGAACTCGGAGATGCGCCTGTCGTCGCAGCAGACGGCGCACGTCTCCGTCGCCGGCAGCAGGAAGGACTCCTCGTCCGAGAAGGCCTCGGCAGCGTCGTAGTTTCGCAGACTGAACTGCACCGTCGAGCCCCACGGGATCTCGGCGAAGCCCTCCATGGTGTTTCCGTCGTGCTCCAGTACAATGTCGCGCCTGCTTATGTCGACCTTTGTGGACCCGTGCCGGTGCACGCCCGTCAGGAGGCGGTTGTGGATCCATGTCTTGACGAAGCGCACGACGGCGTGGGAACTGCTCGAAGATGACGGGTGGTACAGGTACTCTCGCCTCAAGCCCCTGACGACGAGATACCGATCCCTTGGTTTGACTTCCACGTCCAAGCATCGACACAGCCATAACCGGACCTGGCGTACCTCCCACGAGTCCCCCTCGAGAGCTCCGGGCCGGATTCCTCCCCAGGCCGTCACGGCCACCCTGCTGGCATCCTCTACCTCCAATTTCTCGGCGAGTTTCCGACGCACGTCGCGTAGCGTCATGCCCTGTTCAATATCTCGGACCAGCCCTTTTGTAAATTCCGAGTCGAGGTTATCCCCTCTCTTGTCATGTCCGTGCCAGCGTACCCTTAACGAGCCGTCATCAGAGCCACTAAGGACTCGGTAGAATATCGTCCCTGCCTCGCGGACCACGCTGCCGGGCCGGATCTCCCGTCCCTCTCTGTAGAAGAGGACCAAGGCCTCTTCCGGAATGGGGTTCTTGCTCATCCGGTCCCTGAGTACCGAGTCGATCTTGGAGATGAAAGCGCCCGGCCGGACGCCGAATGTGAAGTCCGGACGGTGAGCATCTAGGTCTCGGACCTTGATTTCGATGCGAAGCTCTGCCTCCTTTGCCGCCTCGTTGTGGCTGCGGTGGCCATGATGCCGATGTCGGTGCTGATTTTGCTGATGGTGATGATCATGATGGTGATGACTGGGAGACGCCTTGTCGGCTAGCTCTTGCGGTCGATGCTGCGTGGCGAATGTGGTGAGAAAGGAAACCCTGGGTAGGCTCCGGCGGAAGCCTGATGAGTCCCGCCCCCCAGACCGGGAGCTGGCGTCGTCTCTCTTGACCATAGTTTGAGTTGACGGCCTAGTGCCGTGGGTGTATCCGTTCCATTTCAAGGTATCCGGCTCATGTAGGTAAGAAAGAAATACTGTAGAAACTACATTGGCAAAGGATATCAGAGAAAGAAGCGGAGCATTACAGCCAGTACATACGCTCCCACACACACACACACAGACACACACTGGAAAGGAAACACAGACAAAAGCTGAAGAAGTGGTGCGTAAGAAAGAAGAGAAAAAAAATTCACCCAAAGATTGGAGGTGCCAGCCAGCCAGCCAGCCGCTCAACCGTTCTCTCCGGGTCGGGGGGTCAGGCAGGCAGGCAGGTCACGCCCCAGGCAGGCTGCATAACATTGATCCTGCATGCAAGCGATTCGACTGCAAGTCAGTGAGTGAGCAGACCCGGCGAGACGATCACAGTGAGGCTCACCACTGGGGGCCCCTTGCACTCTTTTGCTACCTACGCCCGGCCAAGGCGTACATCGAACCCCGGAGCGGAGCTAAAGGCGCAGGAAGGGCAACCAAGCAGAGACTTTTTGAAATCCACTCCCCTTTCCCCTTTCCAGGGCTAGGTTGATGGGGGGCGCGACTGGAGACGAAGCAGGCCAGCGAGCAAGCAGCCGCATTGGTGCCCAGAAGATCGTGGCTCTGTGAGTGGACGCTCTGCGCGGGGGGATGTGTGCTGGAGGATACTCGCCCGTCCAGCCGATATGCGGGTGAGGTATCAAGGCCGTCCAATGGATCGTGTTCGCGTGTTTTTTTTTCTCCTGCGGTGTCCTGTGAGAGGCAGAGGGAGGAGGGAGAGGAGGGAGTACCGTTATAAAAAATGGGCAGGCCAGGTCTGAGTGGCGGCCTCGGGAACGGGAAGGGGGGGTGGGTGGTGGGCAACGGCGGCGAGCGACTGCGCAGCGGGCGTGTGTAATAAGAGCTAGTTAGGCAGTCGAGTCCTGCATGAGGAGGTGCAGAGCCCGACCAATCACGCAGATCGTTGGTGGTGTGAAATCTGCAGCACCAGCGGCCATGGACTGGGCTGAATTGAAGGAGTCGCTCTCCGCAGAGGCTGCACACGCCCTGCTGGCTGCGGCATCCGCCTCTGTTGTTGTGCGAATGAGGTGTCCATCACCATTGTACAACAGCGGGGATGCATGCGTGCGAAGATGATCAAATGGGGAGACTTGTGTACGAAACGCCCACGCGCCCGACCCTGGCTGTGGTCATTGGCAGCTCTGGTTAAACTGTCGAGACTTCTGGAGACGAACTGCCTGGCTAGGTGGGTGCGTCGCGCCGGTCCGTGATCGTTAAGCGGTGGTGGGGTCGGCGGGTGGGTGTCGACATGGAGTGCCGTGCGGCTGATCGTCGCCCGTCTCCATGTTGGGGTGGCGATGATCTCATGGTGTCACGAACCGCCTGGACGAACTCTGCCCCTCATTCTGTCGCGCGCGTGCATAGGAGAAATCTGCCTTGCCGGGCCTAGAGGCGACGATGGGCCAGCACATGTATAAGACCTGGACAGTGGCGGTTTCATGAGGAAGCACAACCGTCTTAGACGCATCCATGTCAACGGGAAGCAGAGGCTGAGTAAGGATCAAACATGTCCTTGAATTGCTTGGTATTGGTATCTCCGCATCTCGGTCGGTGCATCGCACAAAAGCACGGAATGCAGTACCAAATGCCCATTCTCAGGGTATCTGGACAGCCCCCGAAACTCTGGTCGAACACATCTACAGGTTCCTCATATCCCCCGTATCCTCCAAGGCAAGCAAATGCATCAGCTCTCATAACATTCAAAGCCTCGTCGTCGTCCAATCATATCAAAAGCGCTCCCAGTGTCAAAAAGCCGCGTCCATGCATCGTCCATTATCACCTGCCCCTGCGTCCGATACGCAGCGGGAAATACATGCTCGAGATAAGTGGTCTCGGGTATAAAATAAGATGTAGGGTTGGCGTGAATTGAGTACAAGAAATGAAGTGGCAGTACCGGTGGCGGCCTGCACTGCCTTTGTCAGCAAGAGACGAAGAGACGCAGGCAAGGATCAGAGCAGGCCGGCCGTCGGAGTTTTCACGATCTCACAGCGGTGAGAAAGCGTTGGCTCTGCCGCATCATAGCATGTAGGCAACCAGGCCCATGGCGACGGCAGCGGCGCCGTTTCCGTACTGCTGGAAGTTGGTGGGAGCAGCGGCCTTGGAGCTCGAGGTGGAAGCGGCGCTGCTAGAGCCGCCCGAGGAGGTTTGCGCCTGGGTCTGCGTCGGGGCGGGTGTGGCCGAAGAGCTAGAAGACGAGCTGACGACGACCTTGGCAGGGTCGAGCGTGCCGCACTTGTCCGCGATGCTGGTGGTGCAGTTCTTCTGGCCCTGGGCATTGCCAACGTTGGCGTCGTTGCACTCCTTGAAAGCCTCGTTGCAGATGAACTAGCGCGGGGAGACTCCGGGTTAGCAACGCGACAAAGATATCCATGGCCACTACTGGTGTCAGTGCGACGAGGTCTCGGTGCCACTTACGAAAGGCATGCTCTGCCTGTAGTAGTCGAGACCAGGAGCAGTGCCGTTTTGACAGGTGCACAGGTAGTTTAGCGTGTTCTGGAGAGAGATGGCTTGTTAGTCTGATTGCGCATCTTTGCCAATATGCTCGGCACAAGAGCCGTCTCAAACGCAGTCTGTACATACGGGATCGCAGTCGTTCCTCTTGGGGTTGTTGCCGCAGAGGATGTTGCAGACGGCATTCTCGCCCTGGCACCAGGAAGCTTTTTGCAAGAAATCGCAGTTAGCGCATGCTGCTTGAACAGTCGGAGAGTCGAAAAAGCGATTGCGTACCTCGAGTGCTCAGATCAACACGGTTGGGGTCAATGGTGAAGGTCTGGTTCTGGGCAGCGACCAGGGTCAGCGCCGAGAGGGCGGCGAGCATCATGTTGCTGCGCATGTTGGCGGATGTGATGAAGTCGGGAGGGTCGGAAAGACTGTATCGAGTTTGCGACAAAATTCTACTTGGGCCTCGGCTCAGGAAGACGTCGGAGAAATGATGATAATTTGCGATGACGAAAACGCGAAGATGGGAGAGTGAGAGAGCACTGGCAGTGGAAATGTTTGTCGAGGTCAGAAGAATTTGACTCTTCTGAGAATCGGAAATGAGGGCTGGTTTATTTTCCCTCTTAGATCTGAGGAAGGTGGGCAAGTGGTAGTTATTTACAGAGAGCAGGAGTGAGTGAGGGAGCGGGTGAAGGAGTAGGTGGTGTGGTGTTTAAAGGGCAGGCACGACAGGCACAGGCACAGGCACAGCGCAGGCAAATTCGGCAAGCTTTGTCCGTTCTGGGCAAAACAGAGTCTCTTGGAGCTATGGAGCATGTCTCACTCTCTCGGCGGCGGCGGCGGCGGAAAGACGCAGGTGGAAGGAAGGAAGCTCTGCCGTTTCTCACGATGGGACGATTGGGGTCGCATGGGCGACCAGGGGGGTCTGTTTTCCCCCGTCGTGGGCCCAAGGCCAGTACCCAAGCCGGCAAGGTAGGTACCCGCAGCGCTGTTCTGCTGCATTTTGCGACGGTTTTGACCGGGCGACAGTACTTTGCGTGCCAGTCGATTAGCACGCTTGGCACCCACCTGTCCAGCATTAGCGGGGCCCGACTGTCACTATCCCGGTCTGCCCCCCCCCAAAACACATGCACCAGGGCCAGCCAGGGTGGTTGGGAAATCTCCAATCTGGAACAAAACGAAGCTCAATTATTGGTCGGGCCTCGAGCTCGCTCCTGTGCTAAAACGCTTTCGGGGTAGCTCCAGGCCGTCCCAGGGCCGTCATCAGTGCTCCCTCTCCTCCTCTTGCTCCTCGCCTCGCACCCCAGCCCGCCGCTTGCAGGCCGGACGGCACAAGAGGGCCGAGCAGGAGAGAAAAGAAACATCTGCTGAATGGAGGGCGGTTACACTTGCCAGGCGCGCCACTCGCAATCACCTTTGCTGCCGCATGCTCGCCAGTCTCTCCCGCCGCTCAATTGATAAACAATGTTTCTTGGCTCATCGATACCAGCCTTCTTTTCGCTTCCCTGCACGGCGCGACAGCAAAGTCGACGAAGAAGGACACCCATTATCATCATCACCATCATCAGAACAGATGATGCACGATTAGCGTCGCGCTAGGCGGTCCGCGCTTGCAGGAGCAACGCTATCTTTGCTCCAAACTTTTCGGACCAACCCACCAGCCTTGAAGCGTCGGCCCTTCCAGGTTTCGATTCTACGCTTGAAAGCAGTTGGAACAATCCTCCCGATCAGGGCGTCGAGATAGTTCTTCTCAATATGTTATCACGCAGTTCCCTTCGAGAAATATGACAGACAACATGCGAGGGTGCTTTCTCGGCTCGCGTAGAGATGGGGAATCCTTGAAGCCCAACATCAGGCGTCGCCCAAGACCCCGGACTGATCAGCAAGCAACAGCGACAAGGGAAGACGTCAATCATGTCCACTTCGTACTTCTAGCAGATAGCGTGTGTGCGTGTGATGCTAGGGTGGCCCACTAAAAAGAGGCCGGCCGCTGGAGTCGGCGGCGTTTTTGACATCCCAGGATGCTGATTGTGGCGGTTTGCTTTTCCCATCCCATCAGAAAACTCGCAACATTTCAAGTGAGAACATCCAGGCTCTACGCCACAACATTGAAGCGAGCGCTGTCAAGTGCTCTACTTTCCATCACTATTGACTTCTACAAGACATCGTCTGAGAGAGAGAAGTGCGCTACGTGCGCTGTACTCCGTAGGCCTTTCTTATTGATTTGATCTGCTCCTAACCGGTTGTCCCAGCAGCTCAAATCCATGTGATCCTATGACCGGCCGGCAAATACACGCAAGCGGGGAATGCATCCGGGCCGTGTTGTTGCATGTCGCCCCTGCGCCATTCGATCAGCCCTCCACCAAGGTTCGGGCCAAGCAATTCGTATTGCAGTTCCCTTTCTTGTGTGAATGATCTGCCTGAGAGCCGGAGAGGAGGGTGGTTGGGACGAGGGTGGTGGTGTGCCCGGCCGCTCGCCATGGCTTACGCGGACTTGTCGTGGTCGTAATGCGCCCGCTGGTGCGGAGCAATGAGACACTATCGAAATGCTCTTGGGAAGAAAAATGGTTCTAGTGCGAGATCAACAGAGAAGGCCCGCGCTGTTCGCTATTGCTGCCTCCTTGCTGGCCCATTCCTCGTCGCTAAAATTAGATGGAGCTGACGATTCCTCATCTTTTCGACGAAAGCGGGAATAACGCAGGGACCATCCAGTCTTGGCACGAAACAGCTGCCAAGACATTTGCAATTTGCGCAGGGCCCGTTCCAGTCGTCTCGTCTCGCCAACCACCCGTGAGTGGTTGCACCCCAGCACACATCCCGTCTCCGCCCGATGATGGTCTTTTCTTCCATTCCTGTCATTTCTTCTAGTTACATGTGCAAAGGATTCGATTGGAGATTCCGTCGTATCAGCTCGAGATTCTGATATTGTGGTACCAAGGCCCCTCTAATCCAGCACCACTTCCTTTCTCCTTAGATTGTATGCTGTCACAGATAAACAGGGAGACCTTGTCCTACAGAAGACTGTTCGTTCGTGAAAGTGGTTTCTTCTTACAGGCACATTCCCTCTGTGCGTGCGCCCCCGACGACGCCTTTTCGTTTGGTTCATGCGTAGTTCTGTCCATCTCCACGGCGTGACAGTGATACGGGATGCTCTCGGGCAGTGTGTCGTTTCGCAGGAGGTGCAGCAACGACGCAGCCGTAGAGGAAACCACGTCGTGCGCATGTCAGTCATTCAATGTCCGTGGAGGAAATCCTACTGCCCACGGGATAGTAGTTTCGGTCTCATTCTGCTGCCGAGGCGAGTCCCAGCCGTTGTAAATATATATCAAATATATATCACCACTTTCCAGTCCTGGCCCTGACGATTGTTTCCCTGTTTTAGCTAGACCAAAGCTTCTTCAACTGATCAATGTTGATATTTGTGACTGGGGAGAAGTCCCAATGGGATTGCCAGCCAGATACAAATCACATACACCGAGTACTTGTCGGAAAAGCTTTCTACAAAGGCAATGTCATGAAATATGACAACTCTAGCACGCGAGTGTCGGTAGTGGAATGAATCATCAATTTCTCTTTCAAGGTTCTAGACTTGACATACACTTTCTAGGCTCAGGCCTACAAGGCCTGCACAGAGTGTCCATGGATAAGACAGCGCAAACAAATGCCATGCAAATCAGGAAAAACAAGACAAAACAAACATCAAGAACTCTGCGCTCACTGTACATGATGATACCCCCTTCTGAAACTTTCCCCCTTAGTGATACAGCACATCTGCCGAGAACAGACCAGAGTAGAAAAAAACACAACAAAAATACCACAAACGGTACCAAGGCATAGGTACCAGGATTCATCATCAAGAAGCCCAAAGACCCATCCACGTCCGGTGATATCAACCATACCACTTGTCCAACTCCAGCCGGAGCTCAATCGGGACCTCCAGCGAGGCACACCGCGTCCAAAGCCCAGACACGACGACACCCCCCGCTTCACCTTCACCAATAAGCGCCCCGGCGCTGGTGCGCATGCTGCGCCGCACGCTGCGCGCGCAGTCCTCCTCCGGCGGGCTGCTGCTCGTGCGGCAGCACATACTTGGCCCGCTGGCCGTTGTCGACCAGCACGCCCACGCCGTCCATCTTCTTGATCATGGCGAGGGCCGGGCCGTACAGCGCCCGCCAGACCCCTTGCTCGTCCAGCGTGTCCGCCGTCCACGACGGCTCGCCGCCGACGGGCAGCGTCTCGTTCTCGGCCAGGATGGCGTCCCCGCGGACCGACGAGATGGACGCCTCGTGCCAGACGCTGAGCTTGCCCTTCTCGAGGTCGTCCTCCCGGGGTATGGCCCGCAGTGTGACGCGCTCGCCGCCGGGGGGAGGAGGAGGAGGACGAGGAGAAGCCTCGCGGCGAGGCAGCTCCTGCAGCTTCATCTCCTCGACCTGGCTGAGGCGGAGGTAGCTCTGGCCGTCGCGGCTGCGCAGCTTCGCCACGTGCCGGACGCGCGCGCCGCTCACGGTAGTGAGGTGCAAGCCGCCGGCCGAGTCCTCGAGGCGGCGGCTGTCGGGCGTGATCTCGAACGAGGGCCGTCCCTGCACGCCCTCCGGGACCGACAGCGAGTCGAGCAGCGCCTTGGCAAAGTGGCCGTAGGAGCTCTCCAGCTTCAGCGTCGGCGAAAAGCTCGCTATGCCCTGCGCGTCCCAGTGGCGATGGAGGCAATGGATCCAGAGCGGCGGGAGGCGGTTCTTGACCAGTCGCAGCGCGTACGTGAAGCGGTCGGGCACCGTGCCGTCGATGTCCACGATGAACAACTGGCTCGAAATCTCCCGGCCAGACTTGGAGCTATGGGTGTACCGGCACGAGAACTCGTACACAATCTGCGTCTCGACCACCTCCCACATGGGCTGGCCCGCATCGTCCTTCAAGTTGGCCATGAAGTCTGCGTCATTGCCAAAGGACGAGAGGATCTTGGTGAAGGTAATATTGGCCGCGCTTACACAGCCGCCATTGAGCCGCGTGACAAGCTCGGCAGGATGCCAGCCGTTGCTAAACTCCGTGGGACGGTTCCAGGCCAGACCGCTGGGAACAAAGGAGGTCATGATGATGCGGCCGAGGTCTATGCGAAGCTCGAGCCGTCCTCGTATGGTCCGGTAGTACTGAGCAAAGTCTCGGAGTCCTTGCGTCAGGTTGTTGGCAAAGGTTGCATCAGGATCATTCGACTCCTTGGACTGGTTGACGGGAGGCTCGGATCGCGATGTAGGCACACCACCACGAAGGGATGTGCCCGAGGCGGGCTCCGCCGAGAGGATCTCGCGGGTGTCAAAAGTCAAGAGATCTGACATGCCCGATGTGATGGTTGAGACATTGGAGTCCTGAGTGCTGCGCGTCTTCGGAGAACCGAACAGTGATGCTGCAGCGGGTCGGTCCTGTGCGGGAGCCGTCGCACTGCCGCCTGTTGTTGAGCTGCGGGTATTGGCCTTGTGGCGAAGCTCCTGCTCATCGCGAGCTGGTTGAGTCTTGAAGATAGTTTCGGCAACATTTCCATCTTCCTTTTGTTGAGAGCCCAAGACACTGTTCGCCCTGGAGGGTGTTCCTGACTGTTGAGCCAAGGTGCCATCGGGGCCCTCTGCCATCGTGTCGGCCGTCGGCTCGCCATCCATGACACCCTCGACCCATGTCTCAATTTCAGCCTTTTGGCTAACGCCGAGATGGTCGTTCCGGATGACCGCAACCTTCGCCGGGTATGTATGGGTGCGGAACCACTGGTTCTGGCGGGTCGCCTGGCTGGTGTCAAAGACCGCATCAGCTCTCGGTCCGAAAAGAGAAGACCGGCTCTCCATAAAGGGGATCGCCTCGCAGATGCGGAGGCAAGTTCCAGTGCGGCACAGGGTTTTGTACAGTTCACCGAGTCTTAGCGTCGACGAGTCGAACACGGTACAGTCAATCAGCTTGGGGTTGATAAGAGCTGCATATCGTGCATCGACGCGATAGTCCTTCGAGGACTCTGCGTATAGATAGTGCTTTGTGGGTGGGAAGGGCACAGTCTGTCAGAGGGTTAGTTCAGTCAGAACCTCGCGTGGCACATAGCTAGGACAACTTGCCAGTTGAGAAAACAAAAGATCGAGCTTTGCGACAGCCTCGTCCACCCTGGCTCGCGAGTCGCCGCCCAGGAAGACCATTTTACCCGACACATCCGACCTGACCATCACGCCAGATTCCTCCTGAAAGACCTTGGCCTCAGTGCCGCAGAGAAGCACTGCGAGTGTCACCTTCTCCGTCTCCTTGTACAATCTGTTCCACGAGGCCGTGACCTGGAACTGTTTGAAGGCCTCTGGTACTCGGTTGTCATTGTAGTCAACAGGGCCCTGGCTGCGCGGCATCAAGTTGCGCTTGAGAGCCCTGATCCACTCGTTGTTCTCGTCGAGAGTCTCGACGACGGTACCATCCAGCTGGATAATGTCATTGACGTCAACGTCCCTCTCGATGGCGAGCATGCACTCTCGGAAGATGGCCTGGACTTTGGCCATTTGGCTCTCCAGGCAGGTGACCCTGAACCAGCCGGATTCATCATCGTAGATGTAACCTGCACCGGGCTACATGAAATCAAATGGTCAGCGGTACTGATACTACCTGCCATCGGCCCTGTTTGAGGTTACACACTATATTTCCCGCTTCGAGCTCGTCCAGGACGCGGTCTACGCCTTGGGGGCGTAGAGACCACATAGAGCCCAAGTAGAACTCGACTCGATCACCCATGGTCACGAGGGGCGAGCTTCACGAGTATGATGGTGAGGCGGTGTTGAGAGGATGAAAGTTACTCCTCGCTGGGAGATATGGATCCAGTCTCTCGTCGAAAAGCAAGTGCGATGACCTGGATGAAGAGAGGCTAGACTGGCGGGAAGGATGGCCTGGCCACCGGCAAGATCCAATTACTGTTTCGTCCAAGAACCGTGAGGCTCGCGATTTGGAGGAGAAGGTGAGGTGGAAGGTGAGGTGGAAGTGAGGTGGAAGTGAGGTGGCATGGAAGTGAGGTGGAAGTGAGGGAAGGTTCAGTCAGGCCTGCGCAAGACATAAGTGACGAGGTGCAAAGGAAAAGGAGACCCTCAAGACTTTCTAGGTGGCTCATCTATATCAACAAACAACGAAAGCACTTCCTCTCAAACTTCAGCAAACTCAAACGAGCCAATCCTTTCTCCACAATCATATACCTCCTGGGGCGCAAACTTCCACCAAAGTTTGACAGGTTCCAAACGTTCAAACCACAAAGAAATGTATCCGTATCTATTAGTACACGCAAAGTAGATGCAGGGTTGCATATGCATTTTCATTCTCATCATGACGTCGTTTGTAGCAATTCGGCTCCTGACCCTTACTGTTCAAGCCCGCAAA
Organism: Thyridium curvatum; assembly: GCF_004353045.1. Lineage (NCBI taxonomy): Eukaryota > Fungi > Ascomycota > Sordariomycetes > Thyridiales > Thyridiaceae > Thyridium > Thyridium curvatum. Next base: position 471,132 of record NW_022156772.1, on the reverse strand, counting down.
ACCAGCCATTGTGTCCAAAAATAAAAGGTATCTCGACGCCGTCTTGTGCCCTGACCATGACCTGTCCCGCCTCTGTCGGGCACTGTCCAGGAAGTTGCTAGCTCTTCTCCGTATATTACATCTCGTAGTTCCCAGCCTGGCCACAACATATCGGTTTCTAATCCACAATCTAGATAGGGGAAGTTGTCTCGTGCCTTTGATAACAGGGTGTATTGCCCCTTATGAAATGGTCGCCGCGCAGCAAAACAGCCACGTAGCTTTCGAACAGTCGCAGGTAAGCATAATTTCGAAATTGGATCTCGGTCCTTGGCTCTTCTTCACTGAGCCCCTGCGACGGTCGCCTTGACATTCAGCGCCCACCTGAGCTTGTCAAGCACTTCCTTGGCCTCCCTCAGGGTCTGCTCCTGCTGCGACTCGCGCGCCGCCGCCTTGGTCTTGATGTCGTGCAGCGCCCGCTCCTGCTCCGTCTTGTAGTCCTCAAACTTCCGCGAGATGTCGTCCTTTTGCTGGCGCAGGTCGTCGAGGTTGCTGTTCTGCTGGTCGCAGAGCTCCCTGAGCACCGTGATCTTGTCATCGTCGCTCCGCCGCTCGTCCAGCAGGTCCTGTATCTCCTTGCCCATCCTGCCCATGGCCCTCTTGACGTCGTCGCCCTGGTCGCGCCAGTGGCTGCTGATGGCGTTGTAGCGGCCCTCCATCAGCAGGGCGTAGCTGGTCGCCTCGTCGACCTGGCGCTTGCTCTCGGACCGCGTCTTCTCCATCTCCTCCCGCCACGTCCTCTCCCGCTCCTGCGCGTCGGCCGTCCGCTTCTTCTCGAGCTCGACCGCGGCCTGGAGCGACTCCACCTGTCTTTCCTTCCTCGAGAGCAGGGTCTTGGTGACGTTGGCGTCCAGCAGGCGGCTCTCGTAGTCCGATACCAGCCGCTCCATCTTGTCCTCCAGCAAACGTGCCGCCTGGCGTGACTCTTCGGCCTTGAGCCTCTCGATCTTGAGGTCGCGCTTAAGAGTCTCGTTGTCCGAGACGAGACGATTGATAACGCGGCCGGTCTTTCCCAGGCCTGCCTTGCCGACGGTTGAATCCCAACCGTTGCCCAGATGCTGGTCTGTAGAGCTCTGGCTGAGACTCCCTGGGCCCTCCTCGTGGTGGCTGCCATCGGCGTAATGGACTTCTACGGCTGGAGCATGGGCGCCTGGACTCCTCGACCTCCCTGTCACGCCGAGACTGCTTTCTCTCCGGGGTATCTCGACACTGGATCTGGACCGTGCGCCTGGGCTTGGTGTCCTTGAGGGAACATCACTTGCTCTGTCGTGGACGTCGAGGTAATCACCTGTAGCGCTCTGCTTTTTCCGCACAGTGCTAGATGACGATGTGTTCTTGGACGGTTGTTGCGAGATGGCAGACATGCCGCTCATGTTGCTGTTGAGCGAGCTGGAGAAGGCCGAGTTGGAATGGCGCGGAATGGACGGCGAGCCGTCGGAGGAGTCGTCCTCGGAGTGCGTGCCCTGTGTCCTGTCGCTGAAGCTCGGAACTGCGCGTATAGACATCTTCCTAGATACCACGTCGGCTTGACCGTTCCTTGCTGAGCGCGGGCTTAGCCCAACGGAGGGCGACCCCGAAGCGTATGATTTGCCCTCTGGCTGTACGGTGAGGGAGCCGTTGGCCATGCTTCGCGAGTTCATGACTGCGGAAGAGGCGGGAGTGAGGCTGGATCTGAGGGACGCATCTGACGCGGAGGGCGTAGAGGACTGAGGGTTCTGAGCTGCTGTGATCAAAAGTGTCGGGGTCAGCGGTGGGCTTCTAGTATTTTGCGCCGGACAGTTCGGCCCCAGGAGTCGCGCTCGGCCTCAGAGAACCAACATCTGGCTGGTTGCCATGAATGCTACGGCGTGTGGGTGTGGGGGAGAGCGAGCGTGCAGTCTTTGTTTCAGGAACAGCGGGGTCTGGGGGCCGGGACAGCACGTATACACACCTGTTACCAAGTCGTCCTGGCTGTCGGACGGCTTGTTTGGTTTGGAAGAGGAACGGGGCCTTGGCTTCTGAAGTCGGCTGCGCATTGCTTACGAGCCGTGCTGCCAGCACTCCAGCATTTGGAGATGCCGTTGCTTGGTTGGGGCGGTCGTGGAGTTGGCGCGCGTCTAGTGCCCGCAGAGGTTGTCGATCTCGGAAGGGTTTGAAACGTTGGATGGCCCACGACGGCCAAGTACAGACACAGTCGCGCGGCAAATTCAGGATGCTTGAAGGAGAATTGTCACAGCTGAGAAGAGAGGTCGTCGAGACAGGGCCGGGAGCCAAGAGCAAGGAGCTCAGACGGGTGTACTGATTGTTATTTGATCTAGGAGCTGTGGAGGAATGTTGGCTGTTTGGCGCTCGACTACTGCGAGATTGACAAGACTCGTGGCGTTGTGAAAGACAAGACGGGGGAGCAATTATGTTTAATAAATTGAAGAGTGAAGACAACAGCTACAAATGCGTACGTAGACAGGCACACTTCGATCCTTAGCAGAATATTGATTACGGAGTACGTTTATGGCAATGCGGACAAAGATGGCCAGGGTAAAAGAGCACCGCACAGCACCTGGAAGTAAAGAACCTGGGTGGAAGTACCCGTGGCCTTTTCCCAAGCGGTGGAATGCCCCCTTCGATGAGGGAAGAGTACATTGAGAGGAGATCAAAATTAAAACCCGCAACCTCTCTCGGGCAGGGCGAACAGCCTTGCTCTCTCTTCCCTGTCTCTTTTGCCAGCAATTCCGTCACGGCGAGATTGTTGATCCACTTTTGGGCGACTTTGACAGGCACCACCACAGCACTGAGGGCCACACGGGTTTGTCCCAGCAACCAAAGCTGACGGCTCGACTGGCTCATCAGGGCCTGGTCCAGGTGCCTGTTCCCCACCCCCTGCATCCCGAGCCGACCGCTGAGGGGCCCGCTAGCGGGAGATTAAGGTCAGTAAGTAGGTAGGCACCTTGGTCTGATTAGGTCAGCGCCAATTTACGCGCTTCTTGTTAGCCAAAACACGACTCTGGCACGTGTGTTGACGTGTTTTCCCCTTATAACGAATTACCAGTAGGTTCTATCCATGATGCCTGTGCCGGCTGGATTCTGCTTGTTGTGAGCTAGTGATTCGAACCGGCGAGCCGTGTGCAGCTTCGTGTGCAACGGCATTGTTGACCATAGTGGCCGCCAGTCTAAACCGACTATTCGCGGCCAGAATGTGATGTTTCCACGGCTGCTCCTTTAGATGTTCACCGCTCATTCGTCCGGAGGCAATGTTGACGCCTACCTAGTAGGTAGGTAGGTATGATACTATGGTAGTACTCCCGATCAATAGGACGCAAAGAAAGAAACATAAGAAAGAGCGAAAATCTGCACTACCCTACTGCTGGAGATAGACCTCTAGACATAGCATATTTATACCGTTTGGTGTGTGCCCCAGGTCCGACGTGCAGAAAACGGTGCAGAAGTTTGAATGGTACCACCCCTGCATGAATATGGCCGGCCATAACGGCGAATCACATGTGCTGCCGGCCATAGGCAAGAGACGTATTGAAACACGGCAGGGTATCGGGGTCAAGAGATCGATACCAGCCCTTCTAAGCTCAATGTTTGGCAAAATGGCGTTCATGCTCACCAACCCTGAGGAGGGCACTGACGAGTCTCTCGAGCCGCACCGCACCTGTCGTCCCAAAGGGGCGAGAGGGGATCGAGCTCCCTCCACTGAATCTCATCGCACCCAAAATGAGCCGGAATGTCGAGACATGGCGGTGTGCAGGCTGTCGGATTGGGTCGTTTGGGGGGTCCAGGCTAAGCCTAATGGGACTGACAGCAGCAGAGGGAGCAGATAGCGACCAGTGATCATCGAGTAAAAGTTCGCGGATGCTCTTCGTTTGGGGACCATTTACCCCTCCTTTGCAGGAAGCGAAAACAGGGGTGTCAAAAGGGTGGCCTTTACCTATTTTTTCAATGCTGTTCTTTGGTGCGTGTTGGTGTCGTTCCTCTCTGCACGGATCATCCATCCCAACACACAACAAACCCCAAGCAACAAGCACGACCCAGGGGGCGACGACCCCTCCAGAGCAGACCGCCGCCGCCTGCCCGCCCGCTGCCTGCTACCCACTCGATCCCCCCCACACACAAATCAATCTCCAGCCCACATCAACAGACTGAACCACCAAAGTCGACCAGGGCCTTTTCCAAACCTCCCCTTCCCTTAGCTTTTCTCCCACAGCGCTGTGCGCAGACAAATCTCCGACTTTCTCGCTTTGCATCCAACTTCCTCCCTCCTCAAATCCATCATCGGTCATCACCATGAAGGGCGAGGTAAGCAGTGCTCTCCATTTACCACCCCGACCCATCGTGGCTTCGTGAAGGCGGATCAGAGGCGGGCAGCTGTTCACCGATACGCCTCCCCACCCCCTATTTCAGCAGCTTCACGGCCACGGCACCGCGTTTTCGACAGCGCCCGTGGCTCGTTGCGATTGCGTGGGCTCTTGGTCATATCAAGACACATTTTGGGCTGCTATGACACGATATGCGCCACCTGCAACGACCACCATTCTCGCGTAACCCACGCCACAACCGACGGGGTTTGCTTGTATCGCGGACACCATCTCGCCTCGGCTCGTCCCGCCGCCCGCCCAAGCTAATTCTGAGCCTGCCCGACGATGCTGCGGTGGACGGGATTGCCACGGCAAAGCCAATTATTCCGGTATGGATGGCTGACATGTCGTGTTTTATTAGATCCTTCACCTCCATTTGGGCCAGGCTGGTACCCAGCTCGGTAACAGTGCCTGGGAACTGTGAGTTTTCACCGCCGGAGCCGTCTTGTGAGGCCACTATTTCTGATCCCAAATCTAGCTACCTCCTTGAGCACGGTCTCGGAGCCGACGGTCGCCCTGACCCCAACGCCAAGGATATCGGCGATGGCGGTTCCTACGAGACCTTTTTCAACGAGACGAGCGGCGGCAAGTACGTGCCCCGATCCATCTTTGTCGACCTCGACCCGTCCCCCATCGACGAGATCCGCACCGGTGACTACCGCTCGCTCTTCCACCCCGAGTTGTTGATCAGCGGCAAGGAGGATGCTGCCAACAACTATGCCCGTGGTCACTACACCATCGGCAAGGAGATGATCGACAACGTCATGGAGCGCATCCGCCGTGTTGTCGGTACGTACACCCAAAAAGCCTTGACGTGGTGCTCTTGCGCTAATGTTTATGACGATAGACAACTGCAACTCTCTGCAGGGCTTCCTCATCTTCCACTCTTTCGGCGGTGGCACTGGCTCCGGTTTCGGTGCCCTCCTTCTGGAGCGCCTGTCCACCGAGTACGGCAAGAAGTGCAAGCTCGAGTTCGCCGTCTACCCGGCTCCTCGCGTCTCGACTGCCGTTGTTGAGCCCTACAACGCCGTCCTGTCCACCCACAGCACGATCGAGAACTCTGACTGCACCTTCCTGGTCGACAACGAGGCCGTCTACGACATCTGCCGCCGCAACCTCGACATTCCCCGCCCCAGCTCCGAGCACCTGAACCGCCTCATTGCTCAGGTGGTCAGCTCCATCACCACCTCCCTCCGCTTCGACGGTGCCCTCAACGTCGACCTGAACGAGTTCCAGACTAACCTCGTCCCTTACCCCCGTATCCACTACCCGCTCATCAGCTACGCTCCCGTCGTCTCCGCGGCCAAGAGCGCCCACGAGAGCTTCAAGGTCCACGACCTCACCTTCCAGTGTAAGTAGAGGCTTGCGTCTAGCGCCAAAGCCGACCCGTGCTGACTGCCCTATGACAGGCTTCGAGCCCAACAACCAGATGGTCGTCTGCGATCCCCGCAACGGCAAGTACATGGCCGTCGCTCTCCTGTACCGCGGAGATGTCGTCCCCCGCGACTGCAACGCCGCCATTGCCGCCCTCAAGGCCAAGGCTTCCTTCAACCTCGTCGAGTGGTGCCCTACCGGCTTCAAGCTCGGCATCAACTACCAGAAGCCCATGGCCGTCCCCACGGCCAACCCCGCCGACGGCGGCCTTGCCTGCGTCGACCGCTCCGTCTCTATGCTGTCCAACACCACCGCCATTGCTGAGGCCTGGTCCCGCCTGGACTTCAAGTTCGACCTCATGTACAGCAAGCGCGCCTTTGTGCACTGGTACGTCGGTGAGGGTATGGAGGAGGGTGAGTTCAGCGAGGCCCGTGAGGACCTGGCTGCTCTCGAGAAGGACTACGAGGAGGTCGCCGCCGACTCGTTTGAGCCCGAGGAGGGCGATGTCGAGTACTAAGCCTAATGTCTCTTGATCGTGGCCTGATGATTTTCTTTTTGTTTCTCTCCGGTGGTCCTTGGGAGGGGATTTTGGTAGAAAAATGGTTCGCCAAAAAGTTCTTGGGGAGAGAACCTCTTCATGTCCACGGAAAGATCGTTGTCTAGCTTTGCGACCTCTTGTTCTTGTTATGCAAAGACTTAGCCTTTTTATGTCTGGGTAGTGGAAGTACATCCTCGTAGAGATATCTGAATGGAGGGGGGGAACGCAGGTAGATGGGCTGCATGCACACCGCTGCTGCCTTTCTAATATACCCATCTTCGGCTTTGAATCTGGACGAGACTGGATCGTGTGTGTGTGTGTTTCCGTAACACAGCCGTCTCTTTGCTACGCGGCTACCTTGGGATATATGATCACGATCCAGGTCAAGTAGGTGGTGAAATGGGTCAGGTCATCGTGTATGTTCTGGTCGATGCTCAACACTTATGTCTCCTGGGAGTGTAGCATGTCTCGAGGTATGGTGACTTTGGTCCTAAACGCGTAGCAGAGCACACACCTCACACAGAGCATGATATCAAGCCAGAGTATTTTATGTAGAATTCTGGCCGATGCACAAAGTAAGGGTATATCTATCACTGAACCCTCCTAACCCCCCTTTTCTCCGTTAGACCACAATATTCTCTGCATCAGCTGCCCTGCTTCTCCCTCCAGCTCGCCGTCCTCTTGGCCTGCCTCTTGCGGTTATTCGAGTCCTCAGCCCTGCCGCCATCGCCAGCCTTCTTGCCGCCGCCTCCGCCGCCGCCCACTCCACCGTGCTTGCCCTTCTTCCCACCGCCGCCGCCCAGCTTGAGGCCCAGGCGCTTGCCGTCCGTCGACTTGGCGCGCTGGCCCTCAAAGATGACGGTCTCGGGCGACTTGAACTGCGGCTTGTCGTCTCCGCCGTCGCCGGCGCGGCCACCAGCACCACTACCGCCGCCGTGCCGACCGCCGCCAGAAAGGCGCGGCTTCTTGGCCTTGTGCCCACCAGCGCCGCCGCCGCCGCCGGCCTTCTGGGCCGCCGAGCGCCCGAGCAGCTTGCCCGCGCGGCCGGCGTGCGTCTGCTGCTCGGCCGTGGCCTTGGGCGCGTACTTTGTGCTGCGGGGCCTGCCGCCGGCGGTGGTGTCGCCGCCGCCGACGACGAGGGCGGCCTTGTTCTTGCGGGCGCGCTCCTCGACGGCGCGGGCCGTCTTGTGCGGCGCCTTGCAGCGGCTGACGCGCAGCTCGCGCGGGAGCATGGGCGGGAACTTCTTGCCGTTGAGGAGGATGGCTGCCTCGACCGAGTTGGCGTCCTGTGGAGAGTGAGTGCACGCGTTAGCAAACCCGCGAAACTTTGTTCTACTTCTTCTTCCAGGGATCAAAAAAGAGAAGAGGGGGGGGGGGGGGGGGGGGGGGTATGCAAACTCACGTAGAACTGCACATAGGCGATGCCCTTGCCCACGCGGGTCACCTGGTCGCGCACGACGCGCACGTTCTCGACCTTGCCGGCGTGCTGGCCAAAGGTGCGCCACAGGCCTTCCTCGACGTCCATGGGCGTCTTGGTGCGCTTGCGGGTCTCGGTCTTCTCCTTGCCCTCCTCGTCGACCTTGGTGGTGATGACGGTCTCGTCGTCGACGAAGCCGAGGTTGCCGACAAAGACGCACCGGCGGTGGGCCGTGGGCGCCGGGTGGGCGACGCTGTCGGCGCGCAGGTGCCGGTCCAGGACGACGGTGCCGTTGAGCTTGGAGACGGCCAGGCGAGCCGCGGCCGGGTTGGGGTAGACGGCGTATGCGTTGACAGATTTCGTAGTGGCGTCCATGACGGCGCCGGTGATGAAGGCGGCTCGCTTGGGCATGGAGGCCGTGGAGAAGGGGAGCGATCGGAAGCGGAGCGTCTCGACAGAGCCGGGGTTGGACTCGTCAAAGATGGACGAGAGGTGTGCCATAAGAGTCTTTTTCGCCTTGCGCGACGAAATGGCCTCGATGCTGACATTGGACAAGAATACCGTCCGGCTTGCCTTGTCGAGGTCGGCGTCATGCTCCCCGTTTTGAAGGGACTCGTGGACGAGGTTCTCTCCAGAGTCAGACTCCTCAGCCTCAGCATTGTCTGCGTCTGGCCGAGCGCGCTTCCCGGCAGGTGTGCTGTCATCCTCGTCGTCTAGTAGCTTCTGTAAGTACCGGCTCTCCAGGTCTTCGTTGTCGGCATCGGCTCGCTTCCGCTTCCTGTCCTTCTTGGTCGAAACAGATGAGAGCTGGGCCACAGACTCTTCAACGTCGGATGCGTCCTCTTCTTCGCTGCCTTCGACCTCGTCCTCCTCCTCCTCTTCATCGTCATCGTCGAGAATCTCTTCGTCTAACTCCGAGAGTTCTGCATCGGGTTCGACATCCTCATCTGACCCTTCTGACTGGTCCTTACGAGAAGCGCTCTTTCTCGGCTCGATAAGATCGGCATATCTAGTCTTGGGGAGGGGTTTAGCCGGCCCCGCCTGCAGCTGTGTTAGCTTCAAGAGCCTCTCATCAAGTGCGAAAGGCATATGCATGTGCGGGCTTACACTGGAGGCAAAAAGCGCTGTGAGGGTGGGGTCGAGAGCCTTGGAGGCTGCCGACAATACGGCTTGACTGCGGTCTGGGTTAGCTCTTGAAACTTGACATGGACGGAATTGATAGAGTGACGAACCCTTTCGCCATGTTGTATAGGCAAAAATCTCCCTCGGAGCGTTGCACGGAATCAAACTTTGGGCCTGCTCTTATTGTTTGCACCGAATTGCGGTCGCCTCTGGTTTCACAGAAAAAAAATACGGTACTCCCAGCCAGGGACCCATGCAAAATGCTGGCGATAAGGACATATCTTATCTCTACTTGCCGCTATTGGTACGATAAGTGTACCTAGTGATGCTAGTCTGCGGTGCGCTGAGGTACCTGGCTAAGTTTGGGGACCAGCGGAGACGAGCGCTGCACAGGGAAAGGAGCCATTCACAGAGGTGTATTGTATGTGCTATGGAGGACGCATCATGAGGACTGTCTTGTTCTGCCCAGCTGGGTGATCATCCAAAGGGCCCCAATGACTGAATCGCGAATCAAGTCCACTCCTTGGCAGAGGAGGGTTCTTGAGTGCTGCGTCTTGCGTCAATTGGAACCCAGTTTCTGCCGCAGTCCACCGCCCAGCTCGGCCCCAACTGTGGTCACCACTGGCTGTGTTTTGTGTGCGGAGGTACTCTTTCGGCGCTAAGGAGAATTGCCGTTAGGCGGGAGTAGCAGACCAGCGACCGCTGGGCGAGGGACGGTTTCCGCTGGTGAGGTCGGTGGCAGAACACCTGCACACACCAACCACACCCGCCTGTGCTCTTTGCCCTCTTTCGCTCTCTCTCTCGTGCGCGCCGCCCGCCTCACTTTCTCTTGCAAAGAATGCGCCCTCTACCCCGACAACCCAGAATCCCTTTTTCAGAACGTCTGGCAATAGGCATCTTTACTGCAATTACTTCCCCTGACGCCTTTTCTCGAGCACGCCCTCACCCGTGGCGGAATCTAGTCGACCTACCCTGTTCCTGACTGGGAGGAATCACTGTTTGAGCTTCTCGTCAGTTTTCCTCCTCCCACGCCTTTCCGGCTCCAACCCACCCGCCCCTCCGCACAATCTGTGCTTTCCAAGCCCTTATCCAAGGTCGCCCCGTGCTGATACCCCGTAGCGACGACTTCAAACATTCCCGCTCGACGCCATGGCGACGGGCGACACGGCCGTCTCGATGCCCATCTCGAGCCCCCCGCCGCTCCTCGACCGCACGCCTAGCAACATCTCTAGCCCTCTGAGCGAGGTTGAAGACAAGGACGGCGAGCCCGAAGACATGGACCTTGACCTCGAAAACCAAAATACCTCCACGCGTAATCAGTCAGACCGCGACGATGACGATGCCGAGACTGGCCCTGTGCCCGGCACCACGGCCTCGGGCTCGGACGGCGACGGCGACTCCAATTTGTCCGAGCTAGATATCAATGAATCCGAAGCTGAAACAGAGCGGCTCGAGGACACTCCGCGAAAGAAGCGAAATGGTCGCAACGCCTCTGCCAATGGCACCGGCGACGACTCGAAGCATTTTGTGCAGTCCCGCGATCGGCCCTTTGAGCCGAGCCCCAGCAAGCTCAAACAGCAGATACAGGTCGACGTCGAGCCCGCTCGTAACTCTGACGAAGAAGACGACGCCGAAGAAGAAGGGGAGGAGGAGCTCTCCGAGGAGGAGGCCGGCCACGAATCGGATGCCTCCAGCCAGGCGGACGGTGGCCGGAACGGCGGCGGCTCACCTCGGTCCGCCTCCCAGAAGCGAGCCAAGGGCGATGCGGCCTCTACAAACACCGAGGATACGAGCCAAGGCGCATCCTCGTCAGAGACTCGCAAGCGCAAGCGATCGCTTGCCGCCGACCAGTCCGAATCGGACCAGCCGCTGAGGAAACGTGTCGGATCGGTGGGTGTCGATCGCGAAAACACCGACGACAAGACCGTGCTGGACGACGATACCGAGAACATCTCCACCAACCCCCAGAGCAGAGCTCACTCGTCAGACGAGGACAATACCAACGACAAAGAAGAGCACATTGCTGAGTCAATAGAAACTCCCGCTGCCGATGCCAACCGGGCGCGCAAGTCAAAGCGCCACGGCGCCAAGAGGCGCAAGGGCTTTGAGGACAGCGCGGCTGGCTCAGAAGTCAATGAGGAATTGGCAGACGACGATGCCGGCGCGGCAGAAGATGAGACTACAGCACCAGGAGAGGATGAGCAGCCCGAGGGCGAGGTTGACGAGGAGGCCGAGATTGCCCACAAGAACGAAGAAGAGAGTACGACGAGAACCTCCCTATTGACTGATAAAGTCATCACTGACATTCCTATTGCAGTGGAACGAAAACGGGCTGCATTTGAGCAGCTGCAAAGCATCGAGAAGCACTTTGCGACATTTCGAGAGCGGTAAGTTTTCCAAGCCACGCCATCCTCTGAAGCTGGTGTGCATACTGACCATGGACTTTTTCGCAGCTTATATCAAGAGCGTTTGGCGCAGCTCACCGAAGAAGAAGCTATGCTCACCGGCGACAATCCAACCCACCCCGAGTACCTTGCCATGATGCAGTGTATCGACGCTCGACGCGACGAGAGACAGCGAGTGATTGATCTCGAGTACCAGTTCAATATGGACACCACGAAACGCTGGGCGGTAGCGCGGCGCGCACAAATACACGGGCAATACTTCCAGAGCATTCGCCAGTCGCGCGAAGATATCCTGGAGGACCTCGGCCGGCAGTGGTACCAGATTCAGCAGCAGCGCCGCAAGCACGCCAACAACATACCCGACTTTGGTATCCGTTTCCCCATGTCTAAGCCACAGAGGGTCAGGAATGCCATTGCCTACAACAAAGAAGTTTCCATTCTCTCGGGCGTCGCAAAGCACGAGGGCTTCCCGGCGGCGCCTCAGATCAACGGCGCTTCTGCCGGCGAGATGGACGAGGATCTCGAGGAGATCTTGGTGAGTCCCCGAAGACCTCCGGAGCCCAGATGAAGACGCAACGGTCGCTGATGTTCCGGTCCAACAGAAATCACGGCCGGCTGGTCAGCAGGTGCCCGGGGCGCAACCTTCCTTCCAGGACCTCAGCGGCCTAACCTTCCACCTCGGAGCAGCAGGCCACCAGTACCTGGCAGACACGCCCTGGGCAAATCCCAATCACCCCGCCCACCAGGCGCAACGGCCACAAGCAACGCAAGAGCCCCGCATAGACAGCCCAGCTGCCGGACCGTCCGACCGGAGGCATTCGCACCAGCCCGGAGGGCTTTTCTCCTCGAGCACCAACTCAACGATACCGGGCAATGCAGTCAACGGCGACTCGCCTGTCGCAGCAAAGCCGAGAGCTGTGTCAGGCGCAGACATTGCGAGGCCGGCCAAGTCATTCGCTGCGGAGAAAGCGCTAAAGCATGAACCCGTCGTGTGACGCATCCCTTCACGACGTGTGCTACCAGGGGAAAGAAAAAAGTCATGTGCATATGAGTTCTGCACGCTTTATGTGGGGACAGAGCGTGTTTTGTTATAATACATGCACCAGGCATTTTGTTTGTATAACCAGGAAGGTCCTGGAGGGAGATGTGCCGACGATGCCTGTATCAAAAGAGTTACTTATATCCAACGGACTCCCCCATAGCGGGGGACGGCTAGATCATGGTCTTTTAAGGCGTTTGAGTAGGAGTTGATTCATTCAATTTTCTCATATCCGGAGCGGTGCTTCTATCTGTACATAGCATCAATACTACACGGCCTTTCGGGGCCTATCTTCACACGGGACACTGGACCCTTGCAGTTGCCTGTCCCAAGGCTTTGCTGTGCCCCTATCCTCCGAGCTCTTGCTATATCGTCCAACATGGGTTTCAATAGAGGGTATCATCGGGCAGGCTCTTCCCACTTCGTGATCCTTTCGCCAGTCACTGCCTTATCGTATGATCGCCGCCAGCCTTTGTCTTCGTCCCTGGTTCCTGCTTGTCGCCGCATTGATCCAACTTATTTCTTTTGCGCTGCCGCTGCGGCCTGCTGTGCTTGCTGCGCAGGAGCAGCAGGGACCTTGACGTCCTCGAACTCGTCCTGGCCGATGATGTGGATGGTATAAGCATCTGCGGCGAGGATTGTTAGCTTCATGGCACGATCCCTTGAGAAATCTTGTAGGTGGCCGCGGAACGTACAGACTCCAATGGCAAAGGCCGCGATGCCGGCGCCTAGGACCGCATTCTTGACGAGATACGGTCGCCTGGCCCGGATGAGGGCGGGAGACTGCCTGTGGTTGCGGTCGTAGTAACTCGCTTGCTTCTCGATACTATTGAGGACGACGGATTAGTTTGATGCATTGTAGTGGGGGGCTGTGTGTATGCGAGAGTCGATGCCTTACCCTGCCATTGTGACAAGATGTTTCCTACCGGGGAAAGTGAGAAAGTGCGAATGTCGTCTTGCATGCGGAAGATCATTCGAGAGGCTTGCTTACAAGGGTCTTCTCCAGTAGATATGTACATCCACACCCGGACTGGCTGTCGAAAGATTTCCAAGCCGCCCCGCCATGGGCCAATCACAACGCAGCGCACCTGCGTCACTGCCGACCAGCATCGGGGCCTCACATTGGCTGGATACAGCACTGTTTTCCAGGCAGTTCCCACTAGAAGTGCTGCCCAGAAACAATGACTTGAGCTGCCTGCAAACGACCACTCTGGACTCTGGGCGAGAGGTACCTATCCAAGGTACCCACATAATAAGGTACAACAGCCCAGAAGCGCAATTCGTTTGCTGCGCTGGTACCAAACACCTCCAGCTGCACGGCGTGCCTAGATCTTTGTCTGGTCTGCATGCAAGATTGTCACGATTGCTTCACTTCTTTATTCACCCGACGTCAACATAGCCGCACGGCACAGTCAAAAGAGCTTCCTCCTCACAAAAAGGAAAGAAGAAGAAAAAAATCGAGACCACGTTGACGCCAGGCGCGGGAAATGCGCACTGCACCACAGCCTTCCTGCCCGACGCAACCATGGCCGCCGCGACAGCAACGACGACGGCGCCGACCGACTCGAGCATCGCCGAGCAGATACGGCAGCTCAACGACGCCCGCAAGCTCGTCCTCGGCGACGTGGCCTACTACCCCAGCATCGTGCAGAGCATCCTGCCCATCATCGGGCCCTCGTCCCACCCGGAGCTGCGGCGATGGGGCGCCGACTTCCTCGCCGAGGCCTTTGCGACGCCGGCCCTGCCCTCGCGCGACAAGGAGACGCTGAGCCTCGTCGTGCTCGAGACGCTCAAGGGCATGGTGGAGAGCGCGTCCGAGGACACGTACGTCCTGAGGAGCGTGGTGCAGGCGGCGGCTAGCATATACCCCTTGGCCATGCGCTGGATGTAGGTTCTTCTTCTTTTTGTTCCCCCCCTCCCCTCCTCATTCTGTTTCCAGCTGTGGGAGACACTTTGCGCTAACTGTGATCCGTGGTCTGCAGAATTAACAATTCTTACGATGCCCCGACCTGGGAACGCATGCAGGCCATCAAGTCAAGGATCTTCCGCATATGGGAAGGTTCCCCCCCTGCAGTCAGGATATGCTGCATCAAGTTTGCTCAGCGGGTGGTACTAGCCCAGACGCACGGCGCGGGAAGCGAGCAAAAGGTAGATATCTATCATCGCTCTCAATTAGAAGACAGGCACTCCAAGGTACTGACTGTGTTCCGCAGCGTGATGGCCTCGAAGTCTCCCTCGCCATGGTGCCCCCAGATCACCCCGTTCTCGATGCGAGGCAGCTCGAAGCAGAAGCCACCGGCCTGCTGGACCGTATGCTGGGTATACTCCAGGACAATAGCAGGTATGAAAACTCTGTGGACTTGCGCTCTTATGTTTCTTGCGCTAACCAAGCAACAGTGATGCCCTCCTTGTAGATGCCACGATCAATACGCTTTCAGTGCTCATCCGCACGAGACCATCGACGACGAACCGCATCCTAAACGCCATCTTCAACTTCAACCCACTCAAGCTCGCCAACTCACCCATGACCTCCAAGACTCGTGTGCTCATCAAGTCCATGGAGAAGACGACACGCATGCTCCTAATTCATCTTATCAAACGGTAAGATACCCCAGTCGCTGTACCTGCTTTTCGGTAGCTAATCCAGCCTGTAGCGATCCCAACCATCCCCTTGCGCCCAGGATACAACAGTGCATCGAGCGTCTTGTCCGTTCAAAGACTGAGATCTTTGACGACACCAGCAGGAAGCGGGCCTTGGCCGAGACGGCTGCCTACGGAGATGCCAAGCGGCAAAAGGTCGAGGCCGAAGCCCCGGCCCAGTTCCAGGTACCACCACTCGGCCCTGGCGAGCACAGTCTCGCAGCAATCTTCACTCTGACGAGCAATCCTGCTCTGCGCGCCTTCAACGCTTCTCTTGTACCGGCCGAGCTGGCTGCCAAGGTCAGCGTCTCTACGCTGGCAGGCACAGATCCACGGTTATTTGATCTAGCCATTAATGTGAGTCGATGGGCGTTCTGAGATGCTTCGACATAGTCAAACTGACTCTGATATCACCAGGGCATTCGGGATAGGATAAAAGCAATGGAGGCCAACGCGGCGCAGCCGGCCGCGCTCGACCCGAACACGGCTCCGCTGGGCGTGGAAGAGGACGACGACGATGATTACGAACCGGACTACTACACAGCAGAGGATACGGAACAGATCCTCAACAAGCTCGACAGCGCTCCAGACGACCTGGCCACCAAGGCCGAGACCGCGGCCCTGGCCCTGGGAGCGTTCAAGCTGCCGCCGGCGCCGTCTCTCACGCCAGACATCGCGGCCAAGGTCGGGCAGGGCACCGTGTCGCGCGTGTTTGGCGTGATGCAGACGCTGGAGGACCCGGCGGGGAAGCGCGCAAAAGCGGGCATCAACAGGCTAGCGGCCAGCACCTACGACCGCGACTCGTGGATCACCGTCATCAGCCGCCTGGCCACGAGGCCCGCGGCCGCGCTGGGAGACGGCGGAGACGGGCCGGAAGAGGACGACGACGACAAGTCGCAGGTCCTCAAGGCGCAGGCCCTGTCCCTGGGCAACGCCATCCGCGAGCGCCTCTTCAACTTCATCCTCGAGGACTTCCGCAAGCGCATAGAGCTCGCCGTCTCGTGGCTCTCGGAGGAGTGGTACAACGACCGGGTCCAGCAGCGCTACTGCTCGGCCGCAGAGGAGGGCGGCGCCCAGCAGAAGCGGCAGCCGGTGCTGCACTACGACGAGTGGGCGCTGCGGCTCATGGACGGCTTCCTGCCGTACCTGCACGCGCAGGACAAGGTGCTGACGCGGTTCCTCGGCGAGCTGCCCGAGCTCAACCGCACCATCCTGGCCAAGGTGCGCGGCCTGTGCCGCGACCCGAGCCTCGTGCAGCTCGCGCTCACGAGCCTCGTGTACCTGGTCATGATGAGGCCGCCGGTCAGGGAGGCGGCGCTGGATACGATCCAGGACATCTGGCTTGAGAGTAAGTCTCCCCCCCCCTTTTTTTTTATCTATCTTCCCTGCTTGTGTGTCTCTGCTCTAGGGATCATTTGCAAAGAGGGAGCATTTCTCGCTGACATATGCTGATTTTTCTGGCGGTACAGGCGAGGATGCCAGAGCGTTGGCGCAGAAGTATCTGGTCAAGTGGAGGCCCGAGTTCGTGGCTGCGAACAGCGGCGCAGCTGCCGGGGGAGGAGGAGCGGCGGCGGCGGCGGCGGCGGCACCGCCCAAAGCGGTGACTGCTTCGTGAGGAAAAGCGGGATTGTTTTTCGTTTTTGTATGATATGATGAAGAGCAAATCATGGTATGATAGGGGGGGACAAAGCTGGCCAAAAGGTGTTTGGTCCGGTTTGGCCGCAGGCTTTTTTCAGCCCTCGGAAAGAGGCGTACATGCATGGCGGAGGGAGAGACGGACGATCCAGTTCTAGCGAGAGATTCAATGCCATCACCGCATCATGGACTGGCCACGCAAACCTGTGGTCCCAGGTCCAGATGCTTCATCATGATCTGCGAGGTTGTTGCCATCTATTCAGCATGTTGCTGCCCCCCCCGTAGCCAACTGTATCTCTGTGTGGCCCTAGGTTTGATCAGTTGACCTACACGGGTATCTACTTTCAAAGACAGACTTTCACTTCACTGTACAAGATAAGAGAGATGGGTATCTATGTATACGATTACCCCGAGAGATGGCCAACTTGGAGGGATAGGGCATATCACGATATCGGAGAGTGCAAGGCTTTTCCAAGTGGTTTCAAACAAGTATTCGTGCTCAGCCAGTTTCTCGAACACCTCGATAACTCAACCCGTTTCTTTCGATCGAGCAATGAACTCATATGAAAACTCCAAGCGTATCTATCAACGGCTTCTCTACTCAAACAACTTGATCAATATTGAGACGTTTGTTTGCAGATTAATATATTACTCTACACACTGTGACTAGTCGGTCAGGCCGAGCAGTCCATGATACAGTCAGTAAAACGTGCAAAGGTCCCATAGCCCGAGACTGGGTTAGTCTGCAGCGGAAGGGTAGCCAAGAATTCAACTCTCTTCGTATGAGCGAGCAGCCGTTAGACTGGCTGGCATCATAAAAGGCTACAGAAAGAAATCATTACTTCATATAAGACCGCCCAACAGCCATGAGCAGCTGCAGTCGTTTCCCTCAGTCTGCCGTCAAGCAGGGCCAACGAAGCATAACACATTGAGTCTGATAAGAGCACATTCGCACCAACACCTTTAGGCGATACATTCAAGGACTAGGCATGTTCATCATTACAAGTCCAAGTTCCCATTTTTCACACTAATAAGCTGACTTGATTTCCGACTTTGCCTTTGCCTGGAAAGGCCCTTCATTCTTTTGTGTCCCGTGCGCCTCGGGTGGGTGTGACGCCGTGCCCTCCAGATGCTATGAGATGATGCCCCAGGCTGCCAAAGAGAAACTTTGCGTATTCGTCATCATATCACATTGACGAGGTGATTTCGGGCCGCGAAGAAAAGCCAATAGCTGGCTCTCGTCGACAACCCCTTCGCCGCCAGCTCATGCATGGCTATGCGAGAACAAAAGGGGATAGCCCGGACCAGATGTGTGAAAACCAAAACCCCGACACCAACGCCCACCATGATGTAGCCAGAGCAGCAAGCATCTACTGCATCTTCTTCCTCTTGCCGACCTGGGCAGAGAAACCGGTCTTGATGGCCTGGACTGACCGACGAGAACCGCAAGACTGTTTTGAGCCATGTCAGTGATGTGCCAGGAATGGAGAAAAGGAAAGGGAAAGGACTGGTCAGGCTTACGTTGCAGGTGACGAAGTACAGACGGTTCTCACCACGGACCAAGTCCGTGTCGGGAGAGCGACATGTGCGGCAAGTGACGTATTCTAGACGGGCTTGTTAGCAATGACGTTCGGTGCAGTAACAGACCACGGACGGGTCGAGGAGTGGGGGCATCGCCAAACATACCGATGATGTATTTCCGCAGCACGTTCTCGATCTGCTTCTGCTGGAAACGACCCTTGATGACCAACCGCCTGCTTCCGTCGACACTGCCGGTCGTACCCAACTCGGCAAACAGGTAGGCCGTGACGTGCTCGTCGGTACGCTTCATGCGCTTGCAGATCTCGGCAATGTTGGCAAAGATGGTCTTCTTGTTGCCTTCGCGCATGCACTGGGGCGGCGGGATCTTGTAGGAGCGGGAGCCGCTCAGGGCGTGGTCGGGGTTCTTCTGCGCCAGCAGGGCGAAGAAGCGGGAGAGCAGGGGGTCGAAACGGATGGTCTTGGTCTCGTCGTGCTGCCAGCAGCCGGTGCCCTTCTCCATGTCGCCCTCGTCCTCGGCACCGGCGTCCTCGGCCTCGGCGTCGTCGAGGTTGAGGGCCTCGAGCTTCTCGGCAAACTCGTTCTTGGAGCCAGCCTTGGGCTTCTTCTTCTTCTTCTTCAGCAGGGCCAGGTCGAGGTCGCCCTCCTCGCCGGCCGGGGCGGCGTCCTCATCCTCATCGGCAGCGGCCTCCTCCGCCTTCTTGGCCTTCTTCTTCTTCTTTTTCAGCAGGGCGAGATCGAGGTCGGCATCATCGCCGGCGGCGGCGTCCCCGGCGTTTTCGGCAGCTTGAGGGGTATCAGCAAAGGCCTCAAGAGCAGCAGAGAGAGGCGGCGTACGGGGCGTGTGGGACTGCGCGGTGCCCTTGGTGTCGTCGTCTGGGGTGGCGATCATTGTGACACTTCCGTCGGCGTCAACTACGAGCTTCTCTTCGGTGAAGGCGACAGATTTCCTCTGCGTAAGTTGGGGCTTCTTTATGGTGGAATATAGTCAGTAATTTGATACTTTCTTTCTCTTTTTGAGGATGTGGCCAAGTCGTCGCCTTGTCTGATGACTCATGTGGGCACCGGATACGGGTGATGGGACTCAAGGAGCCAGGGTCGCGTGGGTTTGGGCAAATTCTTATGGAGGGAAAATTGGCTGGAGGGGCTCGATCGGAAAACTCACTTCAGCTTCCATATTCGCTTTGCGCAGCGAACCGTCGTGCAGGCCTTATGCTTTTCTTCCTTGTTTTTTCTTCGTCGTTGGTAACTGGTTTGGTGCAACACTGCTGCTCGTCTGGCTTCCTTGCTTTGCGGAAATTTGGTGTTGGGTGCGATGACTGGAAAAGACCTGATTGCTGAAATCACACCTACGAAATCGAAAATGTCTGGCCAATCACTGCGCCGCCAGCGAGAAAGTGTGCCCGCCCGATGCAGCAAACGCCTCGAGGCCGCGGGGTAGTGCCTCTGTGGCTGTGGTGGCTAGTGCATTCAGTCTTAGTCAGCCGCCAGTCTACGCTCTTTAGTCCATCTCACAGAATGATCACGGACAACAGAAGCCAAACGCGCTTTATTTCCTACTTCATCGTCATTCATTATTGGTATTCACGGTGCTAAAGAGCTTTTTCCATATCTAGAACTAGCTGATCATTCACGGCAGCTGCAATTGCTGCCGTTGAAGAGGGTCTTGCCCATCCATACTGATCAACTAATGCAGTCCTGTCCCTTCGTGCAGAGGTCCCAGTCGACAGTTGCTGTCACCACTTAGCTCTTTGCCGCACCGGCCTTGATGAGCAATATGTCGCCGTCCTCTACCACGTAGTCCTTGCCCTTGGTCATCATCTTGCCCTTGGCCTTGACCTCGGCTTCATCGCCAAGCTCCTTGAGGACACTGAAGTTGTACACAATGGCCTGGATAAAGGTCTTTTCGAAGTCGGTGTGGATGACGCCCGCCGCTTGAGGCGCCTTGGTCCCGTTGCGGATCGTCCATTGCCTGACCTCGTCCGTGCCCGACGTGAAGAAGCTGCCAAGGTTGAGGACCTTGCGCATGGACAGGATGATCTTGGGCAGGGCGGACTCGATACCCAGCTTCTTGCACTCCTCCTGGGCCTCGGCCTCGGTCTCGAAGCGCGTCAGCCGCTCCTCGAACGAGACCGAGATGGGCAGGATCGGGTCGCCCTGCGCGTGCTCCTTGATCCACTCAGCAATCTTGGGAAGATGCTTGTTCTTCTTGCGCGTGTAATCCCGCTCTGACAGGTTAACCAGGTAGACGACCGGCTTGGCTGTCAGGAGGAATAGAGGGTTGATGATCTCGACCTAGGATGTGTGTGTTAGTCTCGTGTTCAACAACAGCTGTAGCTGAGAAGTACAAGACGACGGAAATGGACAGCAATCAGAATGGGATTTTATCTCAGGATGCACTCTTGCGTTGTTTTTGGTGAGGCATTCGACGAGCTGGGATTAGATCAGGCCTTTGGCCCTTTGTCATCATCGAAAGCCATGAAGGCTCGTGCTGCAGGCAAAGCAGAAAAGAAAAGAAAAGGACATTGTGCAAGCTTACCTCCTTGGGCGTCCAGTTGCCCTTTCGGACATCCTTGCCGTCCTTCACCCACTGAAGGATCCTCTCGATGCAGGCCTCCTCTTCTCTGGCCTTCTTCTGCTCCAGACTCTGACCGCCCTGGCGCGTCTTCTTCTTTTGGTTCTCGAGAGCCTTCTCGATAAACTCGATATCCTTGAGCCTCAGCTCCTCGCTGATAATGTCGAGATCACGAGTAGGGTTGACATCACCCTCGACGTGAATAATCTCAGCATCATCGAAGCATCTCACCACTTGGAAGATGGCATCGACGGCGCGAATATGTGAAAGGAAGGCATTGCCGAGACCAGCACCAGTCGAGGCACCACGGGTCAGACCGGCGATATCATAGACGGTCAAGTTGGCCGGGACCCTCGACTTGGGCTGGTACTTCTCGCACAGCCAGTCAAATCGCTCATCTGGTACGATGACGCGAGCCTCCTCAGGGTCGATGGTAGCATAGGGGAAGTTGGCCGGGTTGCCAAGGTTGCACTTGGTGATGGCCTGGAACAGAGTTGACTTGCCGACGTTGGCAAGACCGACCTAAGGTCTAGGATTAGCATCTGAAGAAGAAGAAAAAGAAGCGCCAGAAAAAAAAGTAGCCAAGAGTAAAAATAAAATAGGCGGTCAGGAAAGATCCTGGTCATTCGGGGGGCACCCACAATACCACTCTTCAAGTTGTTGCCGGGACGACCCAGCAGGATCTTCTCTTCTTGAACCTGCTTCTTGGGAGGCATTTTCTTCTTCTTGTTTTTACTACTGTAGGAGCGGCGATTGGGGAGATAGAGGACAAGATAGCTCAATGAGAGCTGAGGAGAAAAAGCAGACCCGGCTGCAGCTGGCCGTACTAGGCGGGGGATCGAAGTGAAAGGAGGGCTGGGCCTGAAAAGGGACGTCGTTTTGAAGGTAGAGGCGGCTGCTGACCGCCTAAAAGGGGGGTTCAAAGCCCAGCAGAGCAGTCAGGACGCCAAAGGAATGAACTTGTGCCAAGTGCAATGCGGTGCTGTCGTGGATTTGCTCTTGGTCAAGGAAATGCGTCGAGTTGGGTGCAGGTGCTCGTGAATTCAAAATTTTGTCAAAATTTCCCCTCGCAAAGCTTCTGCCAGGTGGTGGGATGGAAGGTTCCTTTTAGTGGGGCTTGCATGCGACTTGGCTTGGGCAATCCACAGATTAATAGTGGAGACATGTGAGAGACTCGCTTCCATCTTTTGAGCTTGCGGCCTTGCTCGGGTTTGGCCCAAATAAGGTACCTATAGTTAGCATCTCCAAGGGCTCGCCCACTGGATTTCCACTGGGTTGAGGTAGTCCTCAAGAATGTCAGTCCAGGGACCTCGTTAATGACAACCGAGACCGGGCAAGGGACCGAAACTTGTGTCGAGTGCTTGCAACCTCCGTACTCCGTAGCTGAAGCCCGCTGGCGAGTTTCAAGCCAGCCCTGTAACTTGGGCGAACTTGGGTTGTAAGCTGAGCGACCGGGCACCTACAAGTACATTGAAATTGAGCTAGTCCGCCACTGGTAGAATCAGCTCCATATCCTCCCCGCATTTCCTCGCTCAGCGCCCTTCCACCTCTGTCATAACCACCGACAGCGGCGACGAATTCGGGGTCTCGAGGAGCAAACAGTTGTCGCGCAGAAGGCCAGATATTTCCTCTACTACTCTGAGCGATCTGGGATCCGGCTCACCAATCCTTCTCCCACAAGCGAATCGTTTTGGGGGCAATCTGATGCACAGCCACCAGAGCTCCGCACGTCACAGACAGGCCCAGATATCCACCAGCCGCGCAGGCTGAACTCGTCCTCGTCGCTACCTACATCAATTGGCGCCTTTCATCTCTCTCCAACCATATCACACAGAAAGACTTGCTTCGACAAAGTCCCTAGTTTCTGTGGCAATGGCTCCCAAGAGGTCCAAGTCGACTCGCACGCACCGATCGACGTTATCACTCCAGAAAACCGAGGTCGTTATCAATGTGTACGATCTCCTCCCGGTAAGCCATCACATCGTTGCTGTGCAGGATTGACTCCATGGTGGCTCGGAATACTGACGACCCCGGTCAGCCTGGTAGATTGTCCTCGGTGCTCTGGACGCTCGGCACATCTCTTCTTCACTCGGGCGTCGTCATCAATGGCAGAGAGTACGCCTACGGCGGACACGACAGGCCGGGAGTGACGGGAGTGTACTGGACGAAACCAAAGACCGAGCCTCCCGGAGGCACGTTTCGATGCGAGATCATGCACGGCTTCACGGTCGCGCCGCAGAACGAGATCGACGCCATCATCCGCACCGCCTCGGAAGAGTTCCAGGGCACGGCGTACAACCTCCTCACCAAGAACTGCAACCACTTCACCGCGTACCTGTGCCAGAAGCTCACCGGCGAGTCCGGACCGCACTGGCTCAACCGGGCCGCCAGCATCGGCGTCGCCCTGCCGTGCGTTGTCCCGCGCGACTGGATCGAGCCGCCAGATTACGACAATGCCGAGGGGGAGCTGCTGGACGAGGACGACCATGCGGACGAGCAGTCCAGGATGCTGCGCCACTCGTCGGAGCAGCCCCATCTGCTCCACGACGACCATGGATCCACCGGCGGCTGGGACAGCGAGGAGGAGCGCCGCCGAGGCGGAAGCGGCAAGGGCAAGGGCAAGGCCGCCGTTCGAGACACAGCAGGCAGGCCGCTCCCACCGTCGGAGCGGGCACCGTCGGGCTCGCGTGCATGAGTGCTGTGGACTGGGATCGGGGCATGGAAATGGAGTTACGGAAATTGCTTACATACTACGGCGCAACGGTCATACTCTTGATACCACAGACTCGTTTTGGGGGGTGCAGGCACTCTTTATTCCTGCTTTGCGGAGAATTGATTGTTAGGGAATCGAATACCATGGACCGGGCTTAATCCGGGAAAATGCACTTCATCGTTGCCTTCCAGTTGGGCTCATACTTCGGGCCTCTTCAAAGTGCAGTAGGACACCAGACCAGATCAAGGAGGAGATGAGCTGCTTGATCCCTACCTTCGGTGCCAACGCGACTGCGCCTATGTGAACCATACTCTGATAACCTAGAGGGCCTCGCAGTGACATCGACAAACGAACTTGCTCTTGAGAAACTTCATTCGTCCTGCGCTGAATCCGTGATTACCGCGGAAATAATGAAACAACACCAGCTTCCTGGTATCAGGCAGAGTTCTGTCACATTTACACAATGAGGAATAATACGATGATAACCCAGGACGATAAAATATGATAGTATATATCATAATAACTGGAAGAGCAAATATCGCATCAGTGGTTTAGTGGTAAAATCCTACTTTGCCATAGTAGGGCCCCGTGTTCGATTCACGGCTGATGCATATTTTTTTGCTCCCTTCCAGTTCAACTCTAGCATCAATTTCAGGTCTGTACAGGAATTTTTGCTACTTACCTTTTCGTACTTCTTCTCGTTTTCTGCCTTTATTTGAGACACTACTCAATGAGACCTACTTTTTGCAGTAATGGACGTTCTGGAACAGGGAGGTATGAAATGAAGGCACACTTATCATCGGCATCCAGACCATCGGGATGCACGGTAGTGCCATAAGGCTTCAAGGGTCGTGAGGGCTATTTCCAGGCTGGTGATAAAGGGATGGAATCTGCTGGTATAAGATCTGGAGCCCAAACATATCAAACCCATACAGCTATGGTTCGTTGCCAGCTGGAATCTCACGAGCAGGTAATAAACATCGTTTTGAACGTATAATCATATTAGATTTGCGCCTCGTATAAGAGTTCAGTAAGCCTCATGCCATCCCCCCCCTTTTGCCTCGGGTCCCAATCCTTCAAACCTTCGTGGATCCTCATCAAAGAAGCCACTCACTCAACCAGACTAAAAGATTAATAAGAATAAACACCACCCATCCATCCATCCCCTTTCGAGCACTATTAAAGAACCCCCAAGACACGAACGAGCAAAGGCAGTCAACTCCCCCAACCCTTGGGGAACCAGCCCCAAAGACCAAGTCTCAATCCAGCAAACGTTGACACCCCCGCGGAAAAACGCCCGTCGTGAAAACACAATGTCATCAAAAGCCATGTTCCCTTTTTCCCTCCCCCCTCCTTTCGTGAAACCCATACCCATCATCATCAATCTTCTTTTCAGCAGCCGCCGTACTTGACGCCCCTCTTGCCGAGCTCCTTGCGGCCGACGGGGTCCTCGGGCCAGACCCAGCCCCGCGAGCGCTTGGCCTCCCTCTTCTCGGCGAGCTGGGGCTGCGGCATCCAGCCGTCGCGCGGCAGCGCCTTGCGCCGCGTGCCCTCGGCCGGCGCCCCGATCTCGGCGCGCCAGTGCGCGTGGCCCCGCAGCGGCTCGTCGCCGGCGAGCATGCACAGCGCCCAGAGGGCCAGGCACGCCGTCATCGGCTGGTCGCCCGCCTCCTCCTGCTGCTGGTGCTGCTGCTCCTGCCCATCGTGATCCTCGGGGGCGGCGGCGGCGGCGGCGAGCTGCACGCTGCCGACCTCGAGGAAGCCAAAGTGCGGCGTCGACTCGTCGCCGTTGCGCACAAAGACGAGCTCGATCTCGGTCAGGATGAAGCCGTACCGGCAGCCGTGCTCGCGCATGGCGTGGTGCAGGTGCGCCAGGCCGCGCAGGTACTCGACGCGCTTGACGTTGCCCTCGACGCGCATGCCCGTGTTGAAGCGGTCGAAGCTCTTGACCAGCCCCACGACGCGCGCCGTCGGCTTGCCGCCAAAGATGGCCGCCGCGAACGAGGACTCGCCCGAGAGGTTGGCGACGAACACGTTGTCCGCGGCGCCTGCGGCACCGGCACCGGCGGCGGACGCAGAGTTGGGGTTCTTGGAGGGCACGGAGAGCTGCAGGGGCCGCGTGGACGACAGGGCCAGGGCGGCGTTGAGCTTGGGCACGTAGAAGTTGGCGTAGATGGAGTGCAGGGCGGCCTCGGTCTCCGGGTGGCGCTGGCCGGTGGCAAAGTTGGGCAGCAGCGGCTCCGGGACGGGGCACGAGAGGAGGCCGGCAGCGCCGGGCAGGGAGAGGATGGCCGAGGTGGTGAAGGAGGTCCACGGGCGGATCTGGCGAACGTCCCACCAGAAGTGCTTGGTGTTGGGGTTGCGCATGGGGAAGGAGATGGAGCGCACCAGGGAGGGAGCAGGGTTGGCGGTGGTCAGGTACGACATGAGGGTGGTGCTTGCCGGCGGCTCGGGCGTGATGGTAGCGGCGGCCGCCAGGGGAGACGGGGCGCGCGGCACGTAGGCTTGGTACATGAAGTTATCGGGCTGGCACATGCCGGCTTGGAGGGTCGCCGTGGGGATGGCGGTGGTGGCCGCGGGGCCCGAGACGAAGGCGGGCATGGCTCGGTACGTAGGGAAGCCGTACTTTTCCAGGGCGACGTTGTCCAGGCTGCATGACGACGCACGACGGGAGTGGTCGTTGAAGCCGTCGTGCTGAGGAGCAAAGCTGACAGGAGAGCACAGCAGAGTGGGCGTGCTCGAGTTGGAGTCGTCTGAGAGCTGGGAGCTGAAGGAGAAAGCGGCGGAGCGGCTGATCTCAGGGTTGGTCATGCTGCGCTGGTGGGAGGGACGGAAAGCTGGCTTGGAGGCGACGGGCGGCGGGGTTGTGCGCAGGCGCTTGGGTGGCGAAGGGACGATGGCCTGGTCCTGGGTGCGGATCTTGGGCAGGAGAAGGGGGCCGTGAGTGCGGATGGGGGAGCGGGCAGGCGTCGTGGTGCGCGTGCTCGTGGTCTGGAGAGAGTCGGAGGGCGACGACTCGAAGGAGTAGACAGAGCCATGCGAACTTGAGCGAGCATGTCCCGGGTGGTACGGGATCTCGAGGAGAGAAGGGTCAAAGGTGAAGCTCGGCGGGGTGGCCGGTTCGCAGGAAGGGAAGTTGAAGTCGAACATGACATCCGCTGCCAGCCTGTTGACACGAGTGTTAGTGCTTGGTCTAACAAGAGAGCAATAAAGGGTTGCCTTACGTGGACATTGTGACGACTTGGAAGGGCGTGTGTATCTACCGGGACACACAACAAACGTTGAGATTATATGGTAGGCGGAGAACCAGCTCCGAGGACGACGCAGGCTTTTGTGATATAGGTGATGAAGGGTGGTCGTGAGAACCAAGCTCTTCTTTCCCTCGGGGGCAAGTCTAGCAAGATGAAACAGAAAGGAAAAGGAAAGAGAGGGAAGATGGCGTTTGAGAGTGAGGAGGAGGAAGAAGAGGCTTGGGCTGATGAAGAAGAAGGACTGGAGGAGAAAGGCTGATGGAGGGTTGAGGGCCATGAGGTCTTCTTATCCTCGCGGGAGAGATGGGAAAGATCACAGCCCCAGCTGCCGGTCGAGTGGGAGGGGACCCGCATTGGACCATCCGATGGGGGATATGATGATGAAGGCGGTGATGCCACTTGCAGACATGGGGTGTGTGGGTGGAAGTGACAAAGGCGAGAGAGCCCATGATCACGATGGGCCAGCCCAGTTCATCAGAGATGGCATCCACTTGGATGAGAAAGGCCACCTGAAACACGGAAGCAAGAGGGAGCCCGCATACAGTAGAGCTTGTGTCGGGCAAGCATCATACGCACCAAGGCCCGTCAAGAGGCCAGAATGAGATCAATCTCCCGTAGCCTTGGCTGATCGTCTGCCAGAGGTCCGGCCGTGTGGCCCCAGGCCCAGGGGTTGGCGCCGGGGGACGACAAAAAAGCAAAGGGTACGCACTCACGGTGTACAAGAGACAGACCGGGACGTGGTGCAGGCGGCGAGAATGAGATACGCGCGCAAGACCTCAACTGGCAATGTCTCGGGAGCCGGCGCTTGCAGCGAAGAAGCAAAGGGCAGGGTCGTTGCGGTCAAGTACCCAGATATGTCTCCCGGAAGCAAAGAGACGAGGTACCAGATACCGGTCCTGGGCGTACATCTGGATGTATTTCTCCTCTCAAGTCTCCCAACCACCCCCGGTCGTATGCTTCCACGCTGAGAGGGTTGATGAGCTTCTGCAGGGTGGCCCTCTCGCGCTCTCGTCTAGACTTCTAGAGCGAGGCGGCAGAGATGGTGCCTCTGCACATCGACGACGTCGGTCGGGAGAGAAGCAAGCCAGGTCGGACAAAGTCCCCGGCAGATCTGGGGTCCCACAGGCGTCTTTCCCACCCCGAAAGGAGCAAGATGGGCAAGCCATCAACGGCCCTAGCTCCTGGGAGTTGAGTTGTCGATGCAGCATCCAAGGCCGTGAGTGGCCAGAGGCATATGCAGCCACCCCTGCCCTGCACTGGCGTCTATGAGTCATATTTAGACACATGGCAGCATCTGTGGTCCAGCACTTTGGGATGCGACATTACAGCGCAACCCCCACTGGAGCCGGGGGCGGGTGGGCACTCCACGAAACCCACGAAATGCCGCTAAGGCACCCTCAACGCTGCTACTGCAGAGCGCCAAAACGCGCTGCAACGGCATCACGAACAACTGACGAGGCGACCCCCCCCCCGCGTCTTGCGCGACTGGTTCCACGATTCAAAGGGCAGAAAAAAGCGCGGGGTGGCATGGCAGAGACACACTCCGGAGACGAGCCAACAAACGTGACTGCGCATCCGCTGCTCCGTGCATACGCGTTGCACGTTGCAGCGTCCAAGACGACGACGCGACAGGCCGACGGCTGTCCTCCTCTACAGCACCAGCCCGAACAATTGGCACACAGTGCTCCCCCCGCCTACCGCGACAATCCTCACTTTGGGCACGGCTTGGGCTCCCATGCCGTACATGCTATGCCATGCCATGCCATGCCATGCCATGTCTCGCCGAGCCAGCGTCTGTCTCTGCGCTTCTGGGAGCGGCAAGAGCGCCCTCTCCTCTCGGTACTTTGCTTCATCGGCCAGTCCTATTTTTGGGACACCCGCCGGCCCAGAGACCTGGCTGGACAGATTCAAGGGCTGTCTCGGTAATTGCCATGGCTTGGGGCGAGCGGCTACTGAAATTGGCAGGCTTCAGGGAGAGAAAAAGGAAAACCAGGCGACAGCCATGT
This sequence comes from Thyridium curvatum, assembly GCF_004353045.1. Taxonomy (NCBI): domain Eukaryota; kingdom Fungi; phylum Ascomycota; class Sordariomycetes; order Thyridiales; family Thyridiaceae; genus Thyridium; species Thyridium curvatum. The sequence goes on along the minus strand of NW_022156772.1, from coordinate 442,505 downwards.
CTGTGTGGTGTAAGTAGCCGTAACAGCCGCGCCGAGGGCGGTTGCGACAAGCTCGTTTGGTTAGGCGCGGAGAGGCTGACGGGAGCGAGATTACGGACAGGGCCGGGATGGGATGGGGCTGGCTGTCTCTTTTTTCTTTTTCTGGAAGCATGGTCTCTGCGTGCGGGTGTCTGTGTGTCCGAGTGCGCTGTGTTCCGTGTTCCACCTCTGTCGTAGATCGGGCGCAACAGACCCCGGCCCGGGCTACTGCTGGTGGGTGGTGCTTCCTGCTGCGCTTCTTCACTCTAACACAGCATCAATCCATCGTAGGCAACCTGCTCGGCTACTGTGTCGTGTGGCTTTGCTTTGCCTCACCCGCCGGCCCAATGCTAAACGACGGGACGTCTTGCTTTTGCATCGTGTGACCCTCCCTCGAGATCTGCTCCGGCATAAACCTCCGTCGCCCTACTTGACGCAGCTATTGGGCACTCTCTGTGTCTGGGCGGCTCCCGAGATGAAATCCAGGGACCAAGGGCCTGCCTCGCCCGACCCAATCCGGCTTCATAAAAGCTCCTGGTGACCTTCATTTCGCCCAAGACGGGCGGCTTGACAGTCTGGTTTTGCACAGCCTCAGCAGAGAAAGTCGGCCAAGGTCGGTCTCTGTGGCCTGACTGACGACGACAAGTCGCCGGGTGGCCGCGCGTTGGCTGGCGCTTACACACGATATTTGCGAGGGACGGGCGCTTACATCCAAGCTGAGGCTGGGCGTCAAGCACCGTGTGTGTTCCGTAACGAGAAAGACTTGGCTGCTTGTATTATCTAAGCATCCCGTTTCCGACGGGGGCCATTCTTCATCTCCGTTCTGTTCTCGCGTGCAATTCGTGGGCCGTTCGTGGCGCCCGTGCAACCGGACTGGGTTGTCCATCGACGCGAGAGTGCGTCGCGTGGCTCAAACGCGGGCGCGAAAGAGAAAGAGAAGAAGGCTGGCGTTCTCTTTAGCGGGCGGATTTCCCGTCAAAAAGACGTTGGCGGAAGCGTCCGATTCGCCGCTCGCCGGATCCCTGTCCGGCCATTCATGCAAGCTCGCGCGAGCGCTCCGCCCAATGAGCTTTGTCTCCCAGGCCCTGTCCTTCGCCCGGTTCATTGGCCCTCGATCGTCGTGGGAATACCGATGGGCACTCCTCAAGACGGTGTGGTCTTTCCGAGTCCCGACAGCTCCCACCCTTCCAGTCTTTTTCCTGATAGTCCAATATCTCGTTTCATGTTTCACCCCGGTAGCTTCGTTGTTTCATGTTTCATCTGCTTCCCTCTTGGTCTGTGGGATTATGACTCACCTCTTGGCTGCAGTAGCATGCAGGAAGTGGTGATCCTCTCTCGCTCGCTTACACGGAACGAGCTCTGATCATGGTGATGATGATGATGACGATGACGATGGTGCTTGTTTCTTCCTTGGTGACATCCACGGGAAAAATAGCGCAAGAACTTGGCAGAGAAGTACTCCTCGCCTCGTGATGGGACTTTGATCTCGCAGCGCTATTGTCTGCGCCCGCGCTGTGTATCTATTCCAGCCAAAGTGTCTATGAGGTATACTCCCGGCCTTGGTATCGAGCTTTCCAGATCGGCCACACAAACAAACCATTATCTATGTCATTAAAAAAGAAGCGAAACACGAGGGGGGGGGAAAAAAAGGAAAAGCTCCTGTAACCCTTCTTGGAAGAAAGAGCCGAACATCCGTGAAAAAGCCTAATCAGTATCACCGCCAGTCTCTCCACTAGCACTCGCCACGTCCAACTTCCTGACTTTCCTCAGCGCCCTCTTCATCCCCTCGAGCCTCATGCGCTCGAGCACGAGCACCCCCCTCGCCAGCTCCCGCACCGCCCTGCGCCCTTGCCTCTCGTGCATCTCTTGCCACCCGGCGAGCTCGCTCGCCACCGTCTGCTGCGAGTAGCGCAGCTCCCTGCTGAGGTCGTCGGCCTGCGTCTGCGCCTGCCTCCCCCTCTGCTCCCGCTCCTCGTTCATGCGCTGCCGCGTGTCGTCCAGCAGGCCCAGGGGCCACCGCGTGGACCGGTTCAGCGAGCTAAAGTCGCGCTCCGCCTGCCTCCGCGTCGCCGAGATCTGGTTGATCAGCTTCGGCGGGCGCGCGAGGGCGATGAGGATGGCGTCGATGGTCGATTGCATGGCCAGTGCGGTGGCGTGAAAGGCCGCGTACGGGTTTGACTGAGACGGCTGCAGCGCGGCCGCGTATGCCTCCAGCGCCGCGATGTGCGCTTCGGGCAAGAAACCTAGGTGCTCGGTCCGCCGAGGAACCAAGAGCGAGATGTCATAGAGATCTGTTTTGCACTGGTCAGTATCAAGTAGACAAGGGAACAAAAGGGGTCAACAGGGCTGTACGCACCATTCCCTACCAGAGCGATGACATTGCTCCGCCTCGCCACGCTCTTGGTGAAGTAATTGACCCCACGAACCATGTCGCGGGCGTGGTCGACAAATTGCTCGACCTCTCGCACGTCATGGACCGGCTCATACTCGTCCCGGACCTTCTCGGCCCTCGTCTCGGCCTTGAGCTTGCTCCTCTGCTCCATCATGTCCAGCTGCAGGTCCGGCACCAGGAAGAATTCCCAGAGCATCTCGTGCGTCGCAAAGGTTGGGTGGCTCAGCAGTATGCGCAAGAACCAGTCCATCCGCACCTGCAGGTCCTTGAGGGTCGCGCGGCTGGGCTTGGACGGGATCTGGAATGGGGAGCGCAATCCCGTGATGTTAGGTATCCACGAGGCTGGGTTTTCCATGGCGAGCAGCTTGGCGAGGTGCTCAAAATCTGTGAGCGACCGGCGGCACGTTGTGACCGCATAGCTGACCTTGTCCACTGGCGCGCCCGACTTGAGCACGAAGCGCACGCTCGCGTCCTCCACAAAGTAGGACCGGACAACGGCAGTCGTGCGCGAGTCCGCCCCGGGCGGCATGCTAAAGAGAGTCAAGTCGTCAATCCTGTTACGCACGTCGTCGTCCTTGGCCAGTTCTACGGCTGTCAGCCCTCGCAGCTCCCTGGCGGCAACGTCCACACGCGGATCTCCAAATAGTGTGCGAACCATATCCAATCGTCCATATTTGCTGGCGACCATCAGGGGTGTAAATTTCTTATCGTTGGCAGCATTGACGTTGACGTCGCAGGTCTGCAAAATCCGCAGCGCCAGCTGAGCATCTGTTACGATGTGGAGGAGCGTGTTGCCCTTGCCATCGACATGGTCATCCAGATGGAGAGGCTGCCCATCTTCTTGTGTCACCCGCGCGACCTCGAGCGCCTCTTCCACCATCGAGCGGTAAGTCGCGTGGTCGTAGGAGCGGCAGAGCGCGAATAGGGGCGTCTGCCCATTCTTGTCTTTTTGCCGCCAGGGCAGCATTCTTCCATAGGTCGCCATTAAGAAGGGTGCATTGAAAAGATAGTGCGCTACGCTGCGCCCCCAGATGTCCTGCACGGCAAAGTATTTTCGTAGTCTATCGGCGCCGACGTGGGGCGAGTCGGCGAGGTACTTGAGGATGAGAGAGATGATGTCCCGGTTGCCGAGCTGAACGGCAGCGCTGAACAGAGTCGTATCTTCGTGATTCATGTCGTCCAAGACGAATTCGGGAGTGTAGTATTCAGTGAGGGAGAGAAAGTATCGCAGAGTCTCAGTTTGCTCGTGTTGGATAGCCATCATGAGGATAGATTCGCCAAAGGAGTCCTGGGTCTGGGAGAGCCGCTCGATAGACGTGTCGGCTTCCAAGGTACTGCCAATGGTACCGATGCTCGTAGCCCGCGAGCGAAACGAGATTTCCGAGCCGCTCGACATGCTTCTCGTGTCCATGGCCACTCTCTTGATCCTCTTGGGGACAATGACGGGGAAGCTGCCACCTGTGCAAGTCTCGTCCACTTGAAAGGGGAACACATGGCTTAGGCCCGAGCCGGAGGAGAACCGCTCCGACGCGGAGAGATCGATGGACGACCTCTTGGACGAGCGACGGGACGAGCCGTTAGTGAAGCTCCACCCACTGCTAGACGAGAGCCTGCGGCTCGAGGATGACAAGTCGGCGTCGGCGAAATCTAGTGCCTCATCGTTCTCGCCCTCCTCTCCCTGATCGGGTGGTTCAATGATCCGGCGCAGCTCCGCCAGGTCGCCCTTGGTGGTAGCTTCCCATAGTGTCTTGTTGCGTCGGCTCGCTCTGCGGAGCCCGGCAGAATCCTGGATGAGATAGGAGAGCACCGCCTCAAAGGTGCTTAGAGCGTAGCCAATCTCGCCGCTGTCTACGTCTTCGATAAAGATGAAGTGCCTTATGTAGATAAATCTGGCTTGCAGGTGGCGCGTCTGGGCTCGTATGACTACGTACAGCAGTAGTGAGACCAGTGTGTCGGCGTTGACGGTCATAAAAGGCTTTTCGGACGACGAGGTAGAAGCGGAGGTCGGATCGGTTGAAGGGTGCGGCATTTCTGCCAGCTGCGTTGCCAATTTGACTGTGGACAGTAGCGTATCGAGCATCTCCTGCGGACTCGAGCCACTTGGAATCTTTTTGAACTCCTCGACAGCGCGCCCAAGCGCGATGGTGACTTCATGCTTGCCTCGCAGACCGCCCTCAATGGCAATACCCAGCTGGGAAATGTCAATAAACTCCATCTGGCGGATCTTAGCCTCAAGCTCTAGATCCTCTTGTCGCTTGAGGGCGAGGATGCGAGGGAAGAGCAAGTGGTGAATATTCTCTGCAACGTAGCGCTCGATCAGCTTCTCGACCACGGGGCCGGTCAGGTCCGTCGTGGCCCCCAGGAGTGACAGTTGCTGCTTGTCCACATTTTGAAAGAGGTCGATAGCTGTGGTGACGGCGGTCTCCAAGGCAATCCGCATCACATTCTCGTCGTCCTCATCGCTGGCCCAGGTCCCGCTGAGGCTGTCCGACGACGGCCGCAAATTAACCGATGAGCTGCTATTGGACCTTGCTTTCCTCGTCGCTGTTGTGATGGGGCCGTCCGGGATCGGGTCTGGTATGTACGTTGATGAGGGCGGCGGGGGGAGTTGCTTCTCAAAGACCAGGCTGAACTCTCGGAAGATCTTTTCTAGCCCGGACTGCATCTGCCTGGCAATGGCTGGGAAATGGTTGAGAAGCTCGTGGAAACTCTTGATATCCTTCTTCTTGGGCAGATCCACCGCGTCACTGGCCTCGGCCGCCTTCGCTCTCTCCTGCCCGAGGACCACCGCGGCGCCCAGGAGAAGCGCCGGTGGCACCTTGCTCTCCTCCCACGTCCCAATCAGAGGCTTCGAGATGTAGTATACCAGCCAGGGCTTCGGCTCGAGTGTATCCGCGTACCATATCGCATCGCTGACAATGTTGGCCTGGGCCAAAGACTTGAACCCTGTAGCATAGACGCGATGATGTCAGACCAGGTTCGCAAGAGAGATAGATAGGGGAATAGAAGTGGCGCAAGTACTAGACGTAGCTTACCCTTATTACTATAGACAACATTGTCCTTGATCACGACGCTCCGCCCGTTGATAGTGTTGTACGGCTTGGCCTTGCCCCTCACATCGCGCAGGTTCTGGACAGACTCCTTAACCCCCGGCCCGGCCGGTCTCGTCGCCCCTGGGATGCGGAGGACGTGGCTTCCCAGGAAGTCGTCGGAGGCGACGACCTCGGCGGCGGGGGCGCCGCTCTCTGTGTCGTGACTAGACAGGAGCACATCGGTTGCGGGGACGAGGAGGATGTGGTGAGCGATGGGATGACACTGTGTCGGGGTGGAGCTCTTGAAGAAGGCGCTCAGGAATGGATTTAGAGGTTGCATTCATTCGGCTTGTCTCCTCGGAGCTGGTCACATCCGCATGTCCTGAGCTCAAGTGGAGAGCAAGCAAGAAGAAGCAGTGGGTTCTGCGTGTCGCTGTTGATCAATCGGAAATCGACGTATTGTAAGAGAGGCCGGATCGGCGGCGGCTTGCAAGATCCACGTCGGCCGGAGGTGGTGTCGCTGAGCTGGCGTGGAGCGTGGAGCATTGATGGCGCAGCTCGTGGAGCTTCCGAAAGAAGCTAGTGACCCTAGATCTTAGAATGGCTTTGATGTAAGGAAATAGGCTAACAAAACTCAACAATCGCATCAGTGGTTTAGTGGTAAAATCCTACTTTGCCATAGTAGGGCCCCGTGTTCGATTCACGGCTGATGCAAGCGAGCAAAGTGTATTGAAAAATACGCGATTTTCTTTTTGGCCGGATTTAGATTTTTGTTTGCCTCTCTCAGACATCTGAAGCAACTGGTGTGTTCTAAAGTAGTTCAGGTGTGGCTATTTTGACATCTTTGCTTTATGTGCGCAATTGCTCTCAGCTAAAAGCAGGGGCGTTTAGCTAGTCGAGGCTCTGGGAAGCCTGAGAAATCACATCACGTCTTCTCATTCAAACCAGCACCTTACCTTACTGCACTGCCGTAGCTGATCAACACATTCCGTCTCAAGCCCATGTCTATTGCCACGCATTTTCGCCCATGTCTTTTGTGGTCGGGGCAGAGTGCAACATTTACAACAGTTCAGGTATTGTGGCTTGCATCCTGTAGGCTTAGAGCAATAAAGTGTTGGTAGTTCTAGCTTTCTGCGCCAATATTGCAAACAGATTAGAAGGGGTCGAGCACATATTGTAAACTTAGCAATTTAGTGAATGCCATAAGATGTGATGGGTTAAATAACAATCAAGAATACTATTACAGGATGGAGCAAAAAAAGGAAGATCATATTTGCATCAGCCGTGAATCGAACACGGGGCCCTACTATGGCAAAGTAGGATTTTACCACTAAACCACTGATGCTGTTGATTGGTCGCTCTCAATATTTGGTCATGAGCTATATTGATTCTCATTGAGAGGAACTTGCGCCTGATGGAATCATCGAGTTCCCAACTTTATCCTTGTGTAATTGAACCTTGTCTCTTTGCCTATAATGCCGCGAGCTCGTTCATTGACGACGAAGACTCGAGGTGAAGTTCCATGGACTCCTAAACCCTTTTGCAACTGGATATATCGGTCACTCACCTACAATGGATATTGTGTAATCCCACATGTTGAACAAAGAGAAACTGCCAACAGCTGGGCTTGTGGAGGCACCAATGCTTCTAACAATCCCAGTAGCATTCACATACGCTTTAAACGGTTTCGGGCATTCCCAAGAATATGTAGCCATATTCGAGGGAGATCTTCCGCCAGTCAGTCACTACGTTGAAAGGGGTATCGCAAGGCCAATGTCGGCCTTTGTACGCCGTGCCTCGCCTGAGGATTTCCTGTCCACCGTCACACCCAAGATTCCATCTGACCTCTTTCTCCTGGTCTATGTCGTTGGGTCGCCCTAGGCTGTCCAGTGAATGTAGCCAGAGAGTGGTATGTGACCGGCAAAGACATCTGACCTGCCTGTGACATTCACGGATACCAACATATCGACACCTCGCCGTACCACTTGAAAGAGATTGGGCCGGCGTGGCGTATCTTTCCTGCGGTGTCTTCTTCTTCGTAGAGTGAATGTATCTTGGTTGCTTCGTTTGCCTTTTGTCTCCAGAGCGAATGAGGTCAAGACGGCCTGAGCAGGCTTGCTGATTGCTTTTGACGACAAACTCAATTCTGCTTCAGCTTCCAGACCTGCCTCACATAAAAAGCTGTCTCGTACAACCTTTTCATCCCATCGACTGAAACTCAAAGCCTCCTTTCCCCTCAATCTTAATAATCAGTCAGCAGGATCACCATCCGCAACAGTCGCAATGACCACTCCGACAAGCATGGCGCCAGTCCTGCGCCTTCTTCTCCTCCTCCTGGCATTCTCCCCCCTCGCAGCGACGACATTCTGCTACTGGCCCAACGGCGAGAGCGCTGACGAAAACACGTACGTGCCCTGTGTCGACAGTAAGGGCGCCGGCAACGGCGTCTGCTGCCAGCAGGGCGACATCTGTATCGGCATCAAGTTATGCCAGACTCGCCCGTCCTTTGGCGAGCTGCCCCTCGGCGGCGTTGGGAACATCGAGGCTATCCCAGAGTACTACCGCCCGGCATGCACGAGCGACGACTGGTTCAATGATCGCGTCTGCAGAAAGGTCCCCTGTGCAGACGACTCGGCCCCCTTTCACGACCTCCTGGACGGAGTGCAAGGCCTCGGCCAGTGCGACGATAAAGACCAGGGCGTGTTCTACTGCCTAGACGACGCGAGGCCCCAGCCCAAATGCGGCCTGGGCGATAAACATCTGCTTACCATCGATAGTGAGTGTTCTTCTTTCTTTTCCCCGTCCACTGGGGGCCGCATATACTGAACCCTAAGACTAGACATGCAAGACACATATACAGCCTCCCGGCCGAATGGTGTATACCTCATCCCCACTACCACAAAGGCCACGGAGACGAGCTCCAGAAGCAGCAGCAGTAGCAGCAGCAGCACCAGTGTAATCCTGGTAGCAGGACCGCCCGTCACCGCGGCCCCGGCCCCGTCGAAGTCCACCTCCCCGCCACCAGGAACCGCGGCGCCTGCCCCAACGACAACAGGGCCGGTTGTGACGCCGACGACGACACCGGGCGCGGTGACGCCCCAGGAAGCGAACAACGACGACAAGGCGGCGGACCTGCCGCTCGCTATCGGCGGCGCGATCGGCGGCGTCTCCTTGCTGGCGGCCGGCGTGCTGGCCTTCTTCATCGCGCGGCGCCTGCGCTGTTGCCGGGGCCGCCGTCTCGCCGCGAGGGCCGAGAGCCCGCCGCCCATCGAGCTCGACGGTTGGCGCCCTGGACAGGCTGAGAACAGCAGCGGGAGGGACTATGTTGCCCATAACGGTGGTGGTGGGGGCGGCGGCGTGGAGTTGGGTAAGAGCGCCGGCGATGGCTATGGTTATGGCTGGAGGAAGTACTACTGATTTTGGTCTTTGTTTTTATCTTTGCTCCTTTCCATTTTCTCCTTGCTAGTGACGTATGACCTCTCTTCTTTCGTGGAGTTTTAGAGATAACAATGGCGTTGACGTTGTGACAAGGGTTCAATGCCTGGGGGCCCCTGGACATGAAATCATGAAATGGCGAACGCACATTCTTCATGAGTGAAGAATGCGCCATTCTATATTCTGTATTCCTTTCATGTGCACATATATTTCTGTATGCTACGTTGGGATGGCTATCCCTCTTGCAGTCGCTCCTCCATGCCGTGTATATGCTACGCAAGGTCTCAATGATCATCATCATCGTGAAAGGGAACTCAATTTCCTCTGTACATGACTCTCCCTTCTCCCTTTACTTCGGATCTAACCTCGAGTCACCGTCGTTCCGGCATCCTTATCTTTGCCAAAATCCTGCGAAAAGATGCGCTGCCAAGCGTCTAGCCAGCGCTCGTGCTGCGCCGTCGGTAGCTTGCCGGGCTGCTTGAAGGACCTCGTCAGCATTTCACGGAGCCGCGAGCGCAGCACCTTGATGACTAGCATGGTCTTCCAGTCCGGCGCAGCGAAACGGGCTCTGTTCCCGTCCAGGATCAATACGCCCGAGTACATCTAGTCATCGTGTCAGCGGGTGTGATTGGAATAATTGCAAATGGGCTGTCTCAGCGGGAAACCTACATCAACTCGCACATCGCCACAGAGCAGGGCGATAGGGAAGGCCTCTACGGCCGTGGTCTCGTGTGCATTATAGTATCTAGAGTTAGAAAAAACGATCATTAGTAGAGGGCCCCTTAAATTGCGGCCAAGTTAGGGTTGTGACATACGACTTGGACTGCATGATATGGTAATAAGACAGCCACCTCAGGTCGTTGTGGCCCTTGTTGACGCTCGAAGGGTGAAGGCTAATGGTCTGGTTGTTGCCGACGTTGCGCAGGCCCCGGCCGCCCGGCACGTCGCGCACGAGCAGCTTGGGGTAGAAGCTCCACGCGATGACGGACTGGGAGATGACGTCGTTGTCGCTGTTGATGTTAACACGCTGCGGCACGTCGACAAAGACCTGGCGCCGCCGCCTGTTGCCCGCGGCGTAGCGCGACTGGTTGAGCGCGCGCCTCTCCTCCGACGTGACGGACAGGAAACCCGAGTCGACGAGCGAGACGAGCAGCTGGCCCTTGAGGTCCTCGATGTTGGCCAGGGTCTGCGGGCTGAGGAAGTTCTTGCGGCAGAACTGGAACTCGCCGCCGCCCGACGCGGCCACGGCGGACTGGCAGACGCGCTTCCAGGCGAGGTAGGCGTTGTAGATGGTCAGCAGGTCGGAGTCGCCGCGGCGGAAGCCCAGCCGTACCGTGTCCGCTTGGTTGCGCTGGCCGAAGGGGGCGACAAAGGGGGATTTGGAAGACAAAATGGCGGCCACGGTGAGCGCCATGTCCAAGCACTTGAAGACGGTGCCGAGGAGGATGAGCTTGCCGAGGAAGACATCGAGTGGCAGGCGCGCGAGCTGGTTTCCCAGTGGCGTGAGCTCTTCTGCCGGCGTCAGGGCCCTCACATCCACGAGGGCGTCGACGGCGCGGCGGATATTCTTGGCCGAAGGGGGATCGAGGGCCTCGCTTAGCGTCTCCTCGATGGCGCCAATCTTACAGATCTTGACGCGTATGGCGAGGTCTTGCAGCGACAGGCGCAGCATCTCGGGAGTCTGCTGGTCGTTCATGAGGTTGTCGTGCCGGTACTTGGTGAAGAGATGGAAGCAGAGGCCCTCCTGCACACGGCCCGCGCGACCGCGGCGCTGTTTGGCGTTGGCACGGGAGATGAAGGCGTCGAGCAGGCGGGACAGCTGCCGCCGCTCGTCGAAGCGCATCTCCCTGTGCTTTCCGGTGTCAATAACGCAGGTGACATCAGGGATGGTGATGCCCGTCTCTGCAATGTTGGTCGCCAGCACGATCTTGCGGTAGCCTGGGGGTGGTATGAGGAAGGCTTGCTCCTGGTCCTCGGTCGCGATCGTGGAGTGCAGTGGGTAGATGAGCCAGTTAGAGCTAAAGTTACGATCACCGAGGAGCAAATCATTCAGAGTGCGGATCTCGGCAATGCCGGGGAGGAAGACCAGGATGGCCTTACTGAAGTCCGCATAGTTCGGGTCAGCAGCGATCTTGGAGATGAGCTGGACGACTAGGTCAGGGTAAATTTGGTATTCGTCAATCTGGGACAGGGTACTGCGCGTCCTGGGCGAGTAACTGCCGAGGGTCTTGAGCAACTCTGGTTTGGACGAGGTCTCGGGCTCAATGTCTACCAGGTCATCGTCGAGATCCGTAAGCTTCTCCTGGACGCGCTGCTCAGTGGAGAAGCCGGTGAGCTCGACCGCGTCCTCGAGGTATCTAACCTGGACGGGGAATGTTCGCCCGGGTACGTTGAGCACGGGCGCACCACCGAGATACTTGGAGAAGCGGTCCGCGTCCACAGTGGCCGACATGAGGACAACCTTGAGGTCTTTTCTCCGCAGCATTAGCTTCTTGAGAACGATCAGCAAAAAGTCGCTGTCAATGGACCGTTCGTGGACTTCATCCAGCACCAAGTGGGTTATCTCTTTCAAATCATTGGAGCCCTCAAGCATCCTCATGACAATGCCGGTGGTGGCATAGACAAGCCTGGTCTCTTTGGACGTGTTGGCCTCGAGGCGGATCGAGTAACCAACGAGCGATCTGGGGGTACCGATGTCGTTGCGGCCTTCGCCAAGCTCCTCGCTGACGCGTTTTGCCAGCGAGATGGCTGAGATCCGGCGCGGTTCTGTGCAGTAGATCTTGCAGTTCTTGCCCTGGGAGAGCTGGTGCTCAAGCAGAAAGGAGGGGACCTGAGTAGACTTGCCGCAGCCCGTCTCTCCGCAGACTATGACGACCTGCTCACGATCGACAGCTTGCAGGACTTGATCCCTAAAGTGCCACATGGGCAGCTGCATGCGCGACTTTAGCATGTTTTGGAACTTGGGAGTGCTGCTCTTGTCCGACCAGATCTTTTGGTAGTATTCCGGGTTGCTGGCCTGCGCCTTGGACTTGTCCGAGAGGCCATCGTCCTGGGCATCGGCGGCGCCCCGCGGACCAGCTCGGCCTCGAAAGGCCCCCTGTAATAATACACCATCCTCGAGCTCCTGATCCCGGCGTTCTCGCACGATCGATCGGAGCTCCTTGATGGCTTGGCGGTCTTTGGCGTCAGCCTCGCTCTTCCTGGCATCCGCAAATTCTGTCCAGAGGTCTTTCCAGGCGGCCGGAAGGCGCATCGCTACCTTTTCCTCTTTTGAAGAGGAGCCAAAGACGAGGAACAGAGCGGCCGTGGCCACATAAGCCTCGGATTGCTTCTTGTCGGGCGTCGCCACGCCAGTCATCTGGAAGGTGAAGCGGCTCGGGTAGACGACGCTCTGCACGTTATCGACTGAGAGCAGCTGCGCCGTGTCCTGGGCCTTGTTCCACTGGATTGTCACAGCGTGGCGGTTGGCAAACGTGGACTCGGAGATCAGGGAGTAGGAAATCCTAGCTGATGAATCGCGAGACCTGCACGCCTCCTCAAGTACCCTCGTGGGACTGATGCCGGTCCATTTGCCAAAGTCTCGGATGATAACCTTGACCCCATCTGCACCGTTGACGACGGTGCTGGATTTGCCAGAGACCGGATCAACTTCGGTGGTGGGGAGGCTTGAGAACAAGTCCCCGAGTGCGTCGTCATCATCGTCCTCATTCTGCGCGAGTATCTCTGCCGCGATACGCTCAGCCTCCTTGGACACATCGTCTACTTCCTCGGCGCCATCCTGCGCGGTCTCTGCGGAGGCTTCAGCGGCCGCTTTTGCCTCTTCCGCCTCTTCTGCACGCTTCTTCTTTTCGGCCGCATAGTCCTTCTCTAGTATAATTTTCCTGTTCCTCCACAGCTGCTCGGCCACGTGGCTGTCAAAGAGCACATCATTCTCGATCCGGTCAATCTTAGCAAGTAGCTTTGCGACTTTCAATTCCTCCTCAGGGCTCTGCGACAGCGCTTGAGCCGCCTTACGCTTGTTCGCCGGCAGCTGGTCTTGCTGCGGCCGCTGTATCGCAAACAGCTCTGATTTGGCATCAACATACTTGGGCACGAGATCGTCCGGCTCTATATCGCTGTCGTACGTGACGACAAGCTTCTTGGGCGCAGCCTGCTTGACGCCGTTCTTCTTCTTTAGGCGAGAGTCGGTGCTCACGCCTCTGGGGGTAGTAGCACCAGAAGGCAGCGGCGTGTCCACGGGTGTGTCCACCTGGGATTTAGACCCTGCTCCAGCTTTGGCTTCATACCCGGGCAAGTCGTCGTTCTGACACTCCCTCGCAAGCCAATCTAGCGCCTCGTCAAGACCCCATATGGAATCCTTGTTGCCAGCGTTGACGTTGGGTGCAATGTCGAGCACGTACTTGAGCACAGACTGTATCCTTTCGCCCAGAAAACCAGCTGCCTCGAGCGTCTGTTGCAGGGTCCACAACTTGATGGTGAGGTCCTCCTCGGCCAGCATCTTGCTAGATGAGACCGAGTCTGAGGCAACACTCGAGGCGGCGAAGCGCCCTTCGGCCTGAATGAGATCGAGGACGTGGTCCATGAGTTCTGGCGGTAGCCATTTCCGCGCATTGACCGACTCGGCCTGGCCTCTGAGCAGGCGGCGGTCCGTCTCTAGCCGGGACTTTTGGCGCTGTGCATCCCGGCGCGTCTTCTGCGCATGCTTTTCTACCAGCAACTGCAGCTCCGACTCTTCGAGCTGCTTCTCGAATTCCTCTGCGCTTAGGTCCTGTCCGGGTGCCCGTGCCTTTTCGCCGTTCTGGGGAGCTCCGGCGGCGGCGGGCGCTGCAGCGGGTGATGGGCCGCTGCCTTTGGCTGCAGGAGGGGCATCGCGGGCCTTACCGGCAGCTTCAGCGGTGTTGTCAGCGGCCGCTTCAGTGGGGTCTGCCCGTGGCTTGGACGCAATGGATGTGGTCGCAAAGCCACGGGCTACACTGGCAGCCGGCTTCTTCTTTTTCTTGTTGCCGCCTGCCATGCTTGGCGAATTTCACGGGCGTGCGGATACAGTCTCTGATCTTGGTGCTGTGCAAAAGGGGAGAAACAGTAGAAGACAGATTATTTGGGTGCCCGTAAAACAGCCCAAGCTCGCGTGTCTGGTGTGCTGCTGTCAGTGATGTCACGCTGTAAAACCCGCCGAAAGTGGAAATGTGAAAATGTTAAAATTTACCCGGGCAGGCCTTTAGCGACCCCATAAAAACGGCATAAAACGTCGACCGCCTGCCTGTTTGGTGCTGAATTTTCACACCCCACCAAAGGCGGCGTGCCTGTCGTAGCCCTACTAACCAGACCAGATCTGGCTCGCCGGACATGAACGTCTGAGAAGGCTAGCTCAGCAAACCTTCAAGGCTCGAAGACAGTACCTTTTCACCCGCCCCAGCTTCGAAAGGACCCCAATTCTCTCTATACAAGGAGCGACGACTGCCGCGGGAGTCCTGGTTCGCTTTTACAGTGTCTCAAGGCCAACGCGCCATGCTATCGGCACCTCAGATGCGACACGATGACTGATGTGGTGGTCAACGGCGCCGGGACTGGCAGCATTGACCTGGTCTCGGCCAAAGCTGCCCTGCTCTCCTCCTCTACCAAGACCAGAATCTCGCAGCTCAGGGCCATTGACGACAAGATTGCTCAAGATGGTAGGTTTCTGCACCCCTAGGACCCGTGCTTTCTGGAGCTCGACCGAGCTGATGAACCGTGACTGTTAGTGATCGAACCCGCAAGCCTGGCCGCTCTCCTACCGACCCTCTTTTGGACGCACGCCTTCTACCAGGACAGACCCTCGCGAAGCGCTGTTCAGGCGTGCTTCGTCTCTATCTGCAAAAAGGGAGACAGCAGCCATCTGGCCCCTCTCGTATCCGCTCTACGCCAAGAATCGCACAAGGCCAACATTGCACCCAACAATGCCTTCGTTCTTATGGAATGGTGCAGCGTGCTGATGCAGGCACTGGCTGGCACCGCCCTGTGGGACAAGTTTGGCAAGGATATCGTGTTGAGCGACGCAGAGGCCCTCGAGAAGTGCCTACGGCCTCCTTCCCGGAGCGGACTGGCCCATTCGGCACTCGTCGTCACTCGACGCGGCTTCAGAAAGCTCTTTGCGGCGAGCGCTAACTGCGAAAAGACCCTGCAGGAAGCCGTACAGATCCTGACAGCCAAGGGAAACCAGCCGACGGCCAAGTATGCTCCCCTACTTGGCGTCATCGCCGGCGTCTCTTCACGCAACGACCAGGCACGGCCAGTCTTGCAGTCGGTCAAGGCCCAGTACTTTGCCTATTTCACCCGCGAGATTGTGGGGTCCAGGACGCCTATCCCCGTACATCTTGCCAGCGGCCTGCGCGACTTCTTCTCCGACTTTGTGACGGCTGAGGACCTCCAGGCCGAGATCGTCCCCCAACTAGCAAAGGGCCTGCTGCGCGCACCGGAGATCGTGCTAAACGACCTTGTCTCTCCTCTCATTGACGCCCTGCCGAAGGATATAGAGCTATCTCGGACCTTGAACGAGCATCTGCTCAAGCCGCTGCTGTCCAATGTTAAGTCTACCAATGCTGTCATCCGCAGTGGCGCCGTCTCAGTCTTTCGTAAGATTGTCACCAGGTGCTCGGACCTTGGCTCGCTCGAGAAGGTCGTAGATGAGATCCTGGGGCCCCTGAAGACGGGCAAACTCGCTTCGGCAGATCACAGGATTCTGCACTGCGAGATGCTTATCGCTGTTCCCAAATCGGAAGCCAGCGCCAACAAGATCGTGACGGGCTTACCGCTCATCACGGCCAAAGAGGGAAATGAAGCCGCACTAGCGGCTGAGACCGCCGCTCTCAATGAGAGTACAAAGATACTACTCTTTGGCGCCGCAGAGCTCCCCAAGGCCGCCTTGGATGCTTATGCAAAGGGCCTCGCTGAGAAGAAATTACCCCTGCGGAAGATATGGATTTTGGCTGCAGGTGAGCAGCTGTTGCAGCTGCGCAATGACACTGGCAGCCTGCCCGCCAATGCCATCAAATTTGCCGAGGTCATTTTGGCACCGCTCTTTGAGACGTACAACGATGTGCTCGCTAATCCATTGACTGCCTCGCAAAATGGACTAGCGACTGGTGCTTTTGTGATCTGCGCCGTTGCTCCGTTCCTCTTTGAAGCTTCAACAAGCTCCTCGCTGAGCGCCATGGCGAAAAAGTTCTCCATGGCCAAGCAGTGCCTCTCTCTGGCACCCAAGCCCTCCTTTCTCCTGAATCCTCGTATCTACAGCAAACTCGTTACCGAGGACGATCTGAGGTGGAATTATCGAGCCTTGGCTGCTGCTGTTGATGGCCTGCCAGAAGATGAGGAATCCGACGTCGGGGTTGCCTGGGCCCAGGCTTTCATCTACGTGATCTGCGCTAGCGGCATCAGCCATCAGGTTCGGCGGGAGGCCTGCGAAGCCTTGTCTCTGGCCTATATCCGGAAGCCGCAGCAAGTGTCTGCCGTTATCATCCATGGCATCTGGCAATGGCTGGAGTCCCTGGAAGCCGGTGATAAGGACAGCGCTGCTGTGGCGGCAAAGTCAGAAAATGCAAACCTGCACCTGGTGCTCAAGGCTATCTTCCTGCCGACCAAAGAGTTTTCACAGAAACATGGTAACGAGCCGGATAAGCAATTACTGGAACCTCAGCTGTGCTCGGTCGTCGTCCTGGCCCGCCCCGAACTCGTCCCTCGATGCAGCTGGATTGACCTATGCCTACGCTTGGAGCTCGACCCCGGAAGTCTAGCGCACAAGTACGAAAAGGACTTGCTACAAGAGGTCGCAAACCGTACTGACCTCGACCAGAAGGTAAAGTCCCTAGCAAGGCAGGTGAATGACCAAGATGCTGACTTGAATTTCCATAGTCCGAGGCCATCCGCAACGCTGCGTATAAGGCGGTTGCCGAGCTTGCCTTTGTCGCGCCAGATGTTATGATCCCGCGCATTGTACAGCTCATCCGCCATGATCTCGCAACCGCGCAGCTCCAGGATATCGGCCCCGTGGAGGCCGCCATCTTCCGCACACCCGAAGGCACTGCCTTCATCGATGTGCTGGCCAAGAAATCGAGCAACCTGCCGAGCAAGAACAGCAAGGACTATGACACTCTCAAGTGGGAAGAGGAGCTCCGGGCGCAGCTCGCCCAGAAGAAGGGCCAACAAAAGAAGCTGACGGCGGACGAGACGGCCAAAGTCAATGCTCAGCTTAAGAAGGAGGCCGAAATCCGGCAGCGGGTGCGTGGTGTCGAGGCCTGCCTGCGGCGCGGCGTCGGCGTCATCAGTAGCCTGGCCACCGGGCCGCCCACGGAAGCCAGCCATTGGATGGGGCCTGCTATCAAGGCCTTGCTCGACATCATTGACGCGGGTGCCTGCTCTATCACTGGCTCAATTGCCCCCATGGCGCTCTTGACGTGCTCCGACAAGATCTCACCCCGACTCGGGACCATGAGGCCGTTTGTTGGCGTTGCCATTTTGCGGGCACACGAGGTGTCGGCGCTGCCAGACAATCTGAAGGAGGAACCCTTTGAAGATCTTGTTACACGGGTCCTCTACCGCCTACGCTTTGCGGGCGAGCAGCGGCCTTTCGATCCCGTCTCTCTCATTTACATCATCCCACTCGTTGTCTTGGTTCTGCAACACGGTGGCTTCGGCGCCAGCACAGACGACCGCGACGCACAGGTCGTCCTGGCCATTGAAGTGCTCACCTTTCACACGGCCGTCTGCGCGGACGAGACCCTCCCGCGCGCCGAACTCTTCTCAGTTCTCATCGCTTCCATGCAGCAGCACAGCCAGCACTACAAGATTCTCCGCGACTGCTTCTCGGATATGGTGCGGTGTGTTGCGCCCAATATGACGCCGGAAGAGATTGCCGTTCTTGCACGCGGGGCCATTGTGTCCCAGGCCTCAGTGCGAACGACCGTTCTGCAGTCCCTCAGCGCCGAGGTCGATATGACAGACCTAGATTTCTCAGAAGAGATTTGGCTTGCGTGCCACGACGACGAGGAAGAAAACGTCGAGCTTGGTCGAGAGATCTGGGATGAGAGCGAGTTCCAAGTCTCGGAACAGGTCCCCGCCCGTATAATACCCTACCTGGAGAGCAAGGATGCCCAGCTCCGCAGGGCCGCAGCCCGCTCGCTCGCCGAGGCCGTGCAGCTTCACGCCTCGGCCATGGACCCTGTCCTGCAGCAGCTCCGCTCCTCCTACGCCGAATTTGCCAAGCCGCGCGTGCAGCAACTCGACGAATTTGGCATGCCCAAGAAGATGGACTTGTCAGACCCCTGGGAGCCGAGGCACGGCATTGCTTACGCGCTTAAGGAACTAGCACCGCACCTCGAGAAGGCGCAGCTTGCTGGTTTCTTTGACTTTCTGATCGAACAGGGGCCCCTGGGAGACCGAGACGACCGAGTCCGGGGCGAGATGCTCGACGCCGCCAACCGCGCCATCGAGATCCACGGGAAGTCCGTCCTCGATCAGCTGATGAAGACCTTCGAGAAGACCCTTGAGGCACCCGACAAGAACTCACAAACCGGTGACCGGGTCAACGAGGCCGTCATCATCATGTACGGCGCCCTCGCCCGCCATCTTAAGCCCGGCGACGCAAAGATCCCCGTCGTTATCGAGAGGCTCATTGCCACGTTGGGGACGCCATCCGAAACAGTGCAGTATGCCGTCGCCGAGTGCCTGCCGCCGCTTGTTCGGACTTGTAAGGACAAGTCGTCCAAGTACTTTGACCAGATCCTTGAGACACTTCTCACGTCCAAGAAGTACGCCGTTCAGCGCGGTGCCGCCTATGGTCTGGCTGGCCTTGTGCTCGGTCGAGGCATCTCGGTTCTGCGGGAGTACCGCATCATGACAAGTCTCAAAGGCGCCGTGGAGAACAAGAAGGAATCGCACCAGCGCGAGGCGGCGTTGCTAGCTTACGAGCTTCTCTCCACTATTCTCGGCCGGCTTTTCGAGCCGTATGTGATCCAGATCGTGCCGCAGCTTCTTGCCGGCTTCGGTGACAGCAACGCCGACGTGCGTGATGCGTCCCTGGCTGCGGCCAAGGCGTGCTTTGCCAGGCTCAGCTCCTTTGGTGTCAAGAAGATCCTTCCTACGCTCCTTGACGGCCTGGACGACCAACAGTGGCGCAGCAAAAAGGGAGCCTGCGACTTGCTCGGCGCCATGGCCTACTTGGATCCACAACAGCTGGCGCAGAGCCTGCCCGAGATCATCCCACCCCTGACGGCTGTTCTCAACGACAGTCACAAAGAGGTCCGGTCTGCCGCCAATAAGAGTCTCAAGAGGTTCGGTGAAGTCATCAACAACCCGGAAATCAAGAGCCTGGTCGACATCCTCCTCAAGGCCCTCAGCGACCCCACCAAGTATACCGACGAGGCGCTCGACTCCCTCATCAAGGTTCAGTTCGTGCATTATCTCGACGCCCCGTCCCTAGCCCTCGTCAGCAGGATCCTCCAGCGTGGTCTGGGCGACAGGTCCAATACCAAGCGCAAGGCAGCGCAGGTTATTGGCAGTCTGGCTCATCTTACCGAGCGCAAAGACCTCATTGCGCACCTGCCTGTGCTCGTCGCTGGGCTCAAACTGGCCGTCGTCGATCCGGTGCCAACGACGCGTGCGACAGCATCCCGTGCTCTCGGCTCTCTGGTCGAGAAGCTGGGCGAGGATGCCCTACCCGACCTCATCCCGGGGCTCATGCAGACGCTCAAGTCGGACACTGGCGCCGGCGACCGCTTGGGCTCGGCCCAGGCGCTCAGCGAGGTTCTCGCCGGCCTCGGTACTACGCGCCTCGAGGAGACTCTACCGACCATTCTCCAGAATGTCGAGTCGTCGAAGTCGGCCGTGCGGGAGGGCTTCATGTCGCTCTTCATCTTCTTGCCGGTTTGTTTCGGCAACAGCTTTGCCAATTATCTGGGTCGCATCATTCCGCCTATTCTGTCTGGCTTGGCAGACGATATTGAATCTATCCGTGAGACCGCGCTCCGCGCCGGTCGACTCCTCGTGAAGAACTTTGCTACACGTGCCGTCGATCTGCTACTGCCCGAACTCGAGAGGGGCCTGGCTGACGACAGCTGGCGTATCCGTCTCAGCTCAGTCGAGCTGGTTGGTGATCTCTTGTTCAATCTGACGGGCGTCAGCGCCCAGCAGGAGGATGCCGCTGAAGAAGAAGATGAACACGCCAAGGAGGCCAGCGTTTCTCTCCGCGAGGTGCTTGGCGACGAGAAGCGCAACAAGATTCTCTCAGCCCTGTACATTAGCCGTTGCGATACTGCTGGCGCAGTACGTTCGGCGGCCATCAGCGTCTGGAAGGTTCTCGTTTCCACCCCACGCACGCTCAAGGAGCTGGTGCCTACCCTCACGCAGCTTATCATTCGCCGCCTGGGCAGCTCGAACATGGAGCACAAGGTCATTGCCAGCAATGCTCTGGGCGAGCTCATCCGCAAAGCCGGCGACAACATTCTGTCCACCTTGCTGCCGACGCTCGAGGATGGCCTGCGGGCTTCGACAGACACCGACGCCAAGCAAGGTATCTGCCTGGCGCTCAAGGAGCTCATCTCATCGGCGAGCCCTGAAGCTCTCGAGGACCACGAAAAGACGCTCATCTCTGTTGTGCGCACTGCCCTCATCGACTCGGACGAGGACGTCCGGGAGGCGGCTGCCGAGGCTTTCGATTCCCTGCAGCAGATTCTTGGCAAACGCGCTGTCGATCAGGTCCTTCCGTACCTACTCAGCCTGCTGCGTTCCGACGAGGATGCAGACAACGCCTTATCGGCGCTGCTGACGCTGCTCACCGAGACAACGCGGTCCAATATCATCCTCCCCAACCTCATCCCCACCCTCATCGCACCGCCCATCTCCTCATTCAACGCAAAGGCGCTCGCTTCCCTATCACGCGTTGCTGGCCCGGCTATGAATCGGCGCCTGCCCAACATTATCAACTCGCTCATGGACAACATCATCAACTGCAAGGACGACGGACTGCGCGAGGAGCTGGACGCCTCGTTCGACACTGTCATCTTCTCTATTGACGAGTACGATGGTCTCAACACGGTCATGAACGTCATGCTCCAGCTCATCAAGCACGAGGACCACCGCAAGCGAGCCGCCACCGCATACCACTTCTCCCGGTTCTTTGCCGCGGCAGATATTGACTACTCGCGCTACAACCAAGACATCATCCGCGCCATGCTCATCTCATTTGACGATCGCGATCCCCAGGTCGTCAAGTCAGCCTGGAGCGCCTTGAGCGAGTTCACCAAGAAGCTCAGGAAAGAGGAGATGGAGGCTCTCGTTCCCTCTACGAGGCAGACTCTACTGCAGGTCGGTGTGGCCGGCGCCAACCTGCCTGGCTTCGAGCTGCCCAAGGGCATCAACGCCATCCTGCCCATCTTCTTGCAAGGTCTCATGAACGGAACGCCCGACCAAAGGGTGCAAGCTGCGCTTGCCATCTCAGACATTGTCGACAGGACGAGCGAGGCATCACTCAAACCATTCGTCACTCAGATTACGGGCCCGCTCATTCGTGTAGTGTCGGAGAGGTCGACGGATGTCAAGTCAGCCATTCTACTCACGCTCAACAACTTGCTGGAGAAGATGCCAACAGCCCTCAAACCCTTCCTGCCCCAGCTGCAGCGTACCTTTGCCAAGTCTCTCGCCGACACCTCGAGCGATCTCTTGCGCACGAGGGCCGCCAAGGCCCTCGGCACTCTCATCAAGTTCACGCCCCGTGTCGACCCCCTAATCGCGGAGCTCGTGACCGGCTCCAAGACATCCGATCCGGGCGTCAAGACGGCCATGCTCAAGGCGCTCTTCGAGGTTATCAGCAAGGCGGGCGCCAACATGGGCGATTCGTCTCGGGCCGCTGTCTTGGGCCTCATCGACATGGAGACAGACGAGCGCGACGATACCATGACGATCACCAATGCCAAGCTCCTAGGTGCCCTTGTCAAGAACGTGCCCGAGGATGCCGCGATCCCGCTAATGAAGAACCGCGTCATGACAACAAACTTCAGCCATTCGTCCGTGCTGGGACTCAACGCAGTGCTTCTGGAGTCGCCCGATGTTCTTTTGGGCAGCGCTCTGGCCGAGGACCTCCCCGCGCTCCTCTGCCAGGGCATGACCAACAAGCTGGTATGTTTTTGATACTTTTGTTATGTGCATCATTACTAACGCCTTGGTGCAGCCGTTCATTGCCGACAATTTCATACTTGCCACTGGCAAATACCTTCTGTCCTCTCACCCCAAGTCGTATGAGGACACCAAGGAGATCTTCCAAACGCTGGCCAACATCATCCCCCCCGGCGGACCCACAGACTCGCGCCGCTTGGCCCTGGTGCTCGTCCGGACCATCTCGCGTGTCAATTCGGACATGACCCGACCGCACATTGCTATCCTGGCACCTGCCATCTTTGCCTCTGTGCGAGACGTGGTCATCCCGGTCAAGCTGAGCGCCGAAGCCGCGTTCGTCTCCCTGTTCGCGGTTGCCGATGAGGAGAGCAAGGTATTTGACAAGTTCATGAGTGGCCCCGGCGCAGAGCTCCCTCCCAACGTGAAGCGGAGCATGGGCGACTACTTCAAGCGCGTGGCGCTGCGGCTGGGTGCGCAGGTGCGGGAGAGGAGAGAGGCCGAGGGCGGTGCGGGAGGCCTCGGATTGGCGGGAGACGAGGTCGAGGACGAGAAGGAGATTTGGAGCGTGGGCAAGATGGATGTTGGAGGGGACATCTTTAGCAGCACCGAGTAGTGTAGCCGGCGAGTTGTGCTATCTGGTGCTGTATGTGGGAAAGGATAGAGCCAAAGAAAAAGAAGACATGAAAGGACACATGATGTGAAAGGAGGATCTAGATGAGATTCTAGACATTAGCATCGGAGATTAAAAGGCGAATTAGGACAGAAGAAAACGTTTAAAGCATCATCATTCATCTATGAATACAAATCGGTATGCCTGTGTTCAGTGGAATAAGTCACGGAGCAAGATTATCTTCGAAAAGATAGGCAATCATATGCTGCAAGAGATACTTCTTTGCATCGTTTTATAGAGTATTTGATGGCATTCGCAAGCTTTCAAGTTGCACTGTAGAGGAAAGGGTTTCATAGCCTTTGCTTCCTAGGGAAAGTACAAGGCTAAACTGAGGGCTTGACTTGGCCTAGTCAGTTGCTCTGATACTATAGCCACTTCTGAAAACTTTGATGTTGAAGTGTTCCCCGAAACTCTCAGATCGGATCAGGCTGAATTGAAGAGCTGGTTAGGAACATAACCTCTAGTTTCTGTACATATTTCGCAGTACAGATGTTTCAAGGTTCCGGGGGAGTATTTGATAAACAGTGCCGGTCTAAATCTTTTCATCTACCGAATCATTAGCATGGATGCAGCAAGA
The DNA here is from genome assembly GCF_004353045.1 of Thyridium curvatum. Taxonomy (NCBI): domain Eukaryota; kingdom Fungi; phylum Ascomycota; class Sordariomycetes; order Thyridiales; family Thyridiaceae; genus Thyridium; species Thyridium curvatum. Next base: position 419,235 of record NW_022156772.1, on the reverse strand, counting down.
TTTCGGGAAATGCTATTAGAGACTAAGAATAGTCGATTGAATTCTTCCCCGGCCGTCCAAAAAGCCGAAACTGGTCGGAGTTGCTCTGAGCCTCGTGAAGTTTTGATGAGCGATCGACATTTGCTATGGTCGTTTCTATCCCAAAAAAGAAAATTGAGAGAGAACTTATCGTCGGCCATGAACGCGTCTGTTGGCTATAACCAGCCGTAGAGCGCCTGAAATTATAACTTCTGTTAAGTTCATTAAGTATGAGGTATCAGAATTCGCCCAACCAAATTATATGAGGTCAATACATGTAAGTACCCGTAACCTGGTTTAGCTAAGTTTCATTTTATCTGCAAAGTTTGCGCTTTCAGAGACTGCAGTTGAGATCAAGTCTAACTTTTGGAAGGGGACAGTTTTGAGGTAAAACACAATACTGTAACCTCTCATATCTACGCAGGTGGGCATAAGCCCATGAGAGACTTCGGCATTAAGAAGAATAGTTGAAGTACAAATGGTTGTCTTGAATCGTCAATCTGGCTTTGGACTACGGGCAATAGCATCGCAGCTGCTTCAATGTATTTTTACTTGTATTAGTGACCTGAATATACTGAAATTCACTGGAGGACTTGGGAACGAAATGCTGTGGAGCTTGAAGGCATGAGAATGAGGAAAGCCATCGGCATCAACACCATGTACAAGTCGTTCGAAGTGCGCTTGAAGGCGTGTTGAAGGCGAGAGTGAAGATCACATGACTAATCACATGAGATCCCCATCAGTCCTTCCTCTCGGCGTGAGTCAAATTTTTTTCTTTGGACGGTAGCCCTCGCTAGGTCAGGTGACTCTCACAGTAGCCCCAATCTAGCCCACAGAATCTGGCGAAATCTCTCTCTTGGGCTGCCCTACCTTTAGGACCCCCTCAATCTTGAAATTTCCACCACACCTCATCGACAAAAAATCGCCAACGACCATCACGATCAACGACAGTCAAGATGTGAGTGTCTGCCATCACCTACGCATCACCGGAGGAGATATTGAGCCTGCTGGTGTTGCTGTTGGATGCTTGCCGACACTTGAGGATGCGGAATCGATGACGACTACCTGGACACGACATCCCTTTCGTCGCCGGCAAGCATCTACAGGACATCAGTTGGCCCTGCGAAGCTATACATCACAGTGTCTTTCTAGCCGGGATCAAGTTGCTGACAATCAATGCTCCTTTTTAGGGTCAACCTGCGAACTCAGAAGCGCCTGGCGTCCTCGGTGCTGGGATGCGGCAAGAACAAGATCTGGCTCGACCCCAATGAGGTCAGCGAGATCTCCAACGCCAACTCCCGCCAGACCATCCGCAAGCTCGTCAGCGATGGCCTCATTATCCGCAAGCCCACCGTCATGCACTCCAGGTCCCGTGCCCGCGAGCTCAACCTTGCCCGACGAATTGGCCGACACCGTGGTTTCGGTAAGCGGAAGGGTACCGCCGACGCTCGTATGCCTGAGTATGTTTACTCCCCATCACAATTGATTGGACTGGTCGACGGACGCGACGAGAGTGTCTGACATGTCACGGGACGGGATGCATGGATGGATTGGCTGACACCTGATTACAGGCAGGTTCTCTGGATGCGCCGTCAACGCGTCCTCCGTCGTCTCCTAGTTAAGTACCGCGCCAGCGGCAAGATCGACAAGCACCTTTACCACGAGCTCTACCACCTGGCTAAGGGTAACACCTTCAAGCACAAGCGCGCCCTCGTCGAGCACGTACGTTTCCACCCCCACATCCCCGTGGACCATTGCTTTCCAAGCTGGTACCAAGCAGCATAGTCCTCCGTTACTGACCTGTCTCCCGCCTCCAGATCCACCGTGCCAAGGCCGAGAAGCAGCGTGAGAGAATCCTCAAGGAGGAGATGGATGCCAAGCGTGCCAAGACCAAGGCTGCCCGTGAGCGCAAGGTCGAGAGGCAGACTGCCAAGCGGCAAGCTCTGATGGGTGAGGACGAGGAGAAATAAGCGGAAGGTAGACGTCAACTTGCAGTTACTGAATGAAGACGGAAAGGCGGCCTGCATTCGGAGTAATCGGTTGGGTCCTTTCTACTTATCGACATCCTGCACCCATCTGGTTTTTTTTACTCGAGGCACATATGATGGGCTTTTGCATGTATCGTGGCATTGAAAAATGAAATCAATGATTTTGAAAGGAAAAGAGAGAAACGGATTCGAAAGCATTCATGGTCTTACTATCCTCTTGATTCCCAAATGAAGTGGCCTTCGGATGTGATTTGGATATTCAGGCAAACCGAGGGCTGTTGTGACAACTACCAAATGTGGATGAGCTTGCCCACGCTGTCTTGATGGGCCGCAGCAGTCAGTCAACTGAGCTTCAAATGTTCAACACGGAGTCACTCCTCGATTCCGTTTCATGAAAAGACGATTGAAAGCACGTGATGCAGCGTAGTAGTAATTTGTGTTTGGCATTCGCTTCGAGAACTCGGAATTTCCACGATGCACATATCTCAACTGCCTCAAGCCTCTGCGGCACACACGTCACATAACACAATCTCCTGGCCTCGGCCCTGTGGATGGGTCCTTTTCTTTCAAAAGTACCTAGGTATTCTTTTCTACAAGTAGATGGGACGAGGTCGAGAGAAGCGATGGCCCAAGCCGCAGCACTTGCCTTGGCGGGCTCCAGATTCCAAGACTTCTCTCGTAATGGGAATCATCAACCAAGACATATTGGGTCAGAAAGCTTCAAATTGTCCCTGGTATTGTGGTGATGTTGTGCCAGGACATGTCAGCATGTTCCCAAGACGATACAAGACCGACTGGAATACCAATGTGCTACGAAGCGGGCTCATCACCCCCAATTTAGTTGATTGGGGAAAGGAAAAGGAGAAGAAAAAGAGAATGAAAAGCCACGATCACAATGGAAATCTTTAAGTACTGCCAGTCCTGCCTGCTTGCCTGGGTGCCCTGTGCGTCGCCCGATAAGCGATAACCAGCCGGGCTACCAGCGAGGACGATAAGGCCGGACAGCCTCTGGATGATAGCATAGCTCCACTGTAAAGACGGCGGTTCAGACGCCCGTAGCGTGCCCCTCTAGGCGCCAAAAGAGAAGAATTCGCCCATTACAGTGGTGGCCGAAGACTGAAATGCGGGGACAAAATGGAGTTGATGTCCCGTCTGTGATTGCTCGGGCGTGACCTCGACCGCTGCTGTGCATCTCCGCACCAGCTTTCCCCAGCTATCCGCCACATCATCTCAAGGCACAAAAAAAGAAGAAGGGCTCAACTGCAGAGTCATACCAGCCCTGTCGCTATTCATTGGTCTTTCTCTTTTTCTTTTTCTCTGTCATTCTTCAGCTGGGTGACACCTGATTGTAGGCAGCACAGTACTGGGTATGGTTGTGGCCCTTGCAAGCTTCGCTGGGAGCCATCGCTAACACATGACGCCACTTCCTCCGCACAGCTACCTTCACGATGTCGATCCCCGTCCTGCGAGGCACCGCGCGTGCCTTTCGAGCAACATCGCGATGCTCCAGCATCCAGTCGTGCCTGAGGAGGAATGTTTCATCCACCGCTACTGAGAGCCAACAGAGGGTATGGTGATGTTGCAGCCCCTCGCGCGCGGAGGGCGCATATCCGGATATCTAGCTGACATTGGATTCCCCCCAGCTCCTCACAGCACATCTGCAGCAGGCCGACCCTGTCATGTTTGATATCATCGAAAAGGTCTGCTCAGTCTACTGTTTTCAGATTGGTTCTTCCAAGTGCCTTTAAAGGCTTCTTGACTGCGCAATGGTTCTGCGGAGGAAGTGTGCTGACCTGGCCTGTGGCGTCCGCATGTAGGAGAAACAAAGGCAGAAGGAGTTTATCAACCTCATTCCCTCGGAGAACTTTACCTCACAGGCCGTTCTGGATGCACTGGGTAGCCCCATGCAAAGTAAGTCACATCCTAGAGCATTATCACAGGCAAGGCCTGGGTGGATAAGGAAGAAACCCGAGTCTCACATGATACCGCAGACAAGTACTCCGAAGGGTACCCCGGTGCGAGATACTATGGCGGCAATGAGTTTATCGACCATTCAGAAAGGCTGTGTCAGCAGCGCGCCCTCGAGACCTTTGGTCTCGACGAGAAGCAATGGGGCGTTAATGTCCAGGGTCAGTACCTTTTGACTCGGATCGCCAGCGTCGTGCTAACAGAGAACCAGCTCTCTCCGGCGCCCCCGCGAACCTCTACGTTTACTCCGCCCTGATGGATGTCCACGATCGGCTCATGGGCCTCGACCTCCCCCATGGCGGCCACTTGTCACACGGCTACCAGACTCCCACCAAGAAGATCTCGTTCATCTCCAAGTACTTTGAGACGCTGCCGTACCGGCTTGATGAGACGACGGGCACTATCGACTATGATGCTCTGGAGAAACTGGCCGTTCTGTACCGGCCCAAGATCATCATTGCCGGTGCCAGTGCGTACAGCCGCCTCATCGACTACCAGCGCATGCGCGAGATCTGCGACAAGGTCAACGCCTACCTCGTGTCCGACATGGCCCACATCTCGGGCCTGGTTGCCGCCAAGGTCATGCCCAGCCCCTTTGCCTACTCTGATATTGTTACCACCACCTCTCACAAGTCTCTTCGTGGACCTCGAGGCTCCATGATCTTCTTCCGCCGGGGCGTCCGCCGCGTCAACCCCAAGACCAAGGTCGAGGAGATGTACAACCTCGAGAACCCCATCAACACGTCCGTCTTCCCCGGCCACCAGGGTGGTCCGCACAACCACACCATTGCCGCCCTGTCGGTCGCGCTGAAGCAGGCCCAGACGCCCGAGTTCCGCGAGTACCAGGTGCAGGTCTTGGCCAACGCCAAGGCGCTCGCCAAGCGCCTCAGCGAGGAGAAGGGCAAGGGCGGCCTGGGCTACAAGCTCGTCTCGGGCGGCACCGACAACCACCTGATGCTCGTCGACCTCAAGCCCCAGGGCATCGACGGCGGGCGCGTCGAGCGCGTGCTCGAGCTCGTCGGCGTCGCGGCCAACAAGAACACGGTGCCCGGCGACCGCTCGGCCCTGGTCCCGGGCGGCCTGCGCATGGGCACGCCCGCCATGACGACGCGCGGCTTCAACGAGGAGGACTTTGCGCGCGTGGGCGACATTGTCGACCGCGCCGTCAGCATCGCCGTGCGCGTCGACAAGGCCGCGCGCAAGGCGGCCGAGGACAAGGGCGAGAAGAGCCCCGGCAAGCTCAAGCTGTTCCTCGACTACCTCGGCTCCGGCGAGAACGACCCCGAGATCGTGCAGCTGCGGAGCGAGGTCGCCGACTGGGTGAGCACGTACCCGCTGCCCTGGGACGGTGCTCAGCCTTGAAACCGATTTGTGGTAGGAATGGAGTGGCGGATGCATCGTCCGGTGACAATCCAAGGAGATGAGCCGGGAGAGCGGGGGTGGGCGTGCGTCGTGATCATAAAAGTGAAGATAGAACCAAGGGGGGAGGAAGCTCCAGAGTGCCTGCCTACCTACTTGTTAGGGTCGGAAGGTCAGGCTGAATCTATCTACATGCGCCTCGAGTGAAGTGTGAGTAGCATTGAGAAAGCGGGAGGAGCCTCTTTTTCCGACACTTCTTCGCTCTTAACCTGCGTTGAATATGTTTTTGTCATGATTGCACCTGGGCGGAGAGGGCGAGATACGGTAGTCTTCAACATGTACTGACTGGTCTTCGCCTCGGAAAGCCAAATCAAAGGCCAAATAACAAAATAAAACAAGAGAAAGATTTGGTGTCACAGTGTGTATGAATTGTGATCTTTGGACTTTGCTTTCGAACCTGCCATCAATATTTGTTCGACTCGAGGATACTCGGATTCTGGTGGACAGGAACCTCGACTGGGAACATCAATCTCGAGGCAAGCCACATCAATGTATATATACCAGGCACCACTTGACCAACAAGATACGTTTTGCAAGTATGTTTATTTTTTTCCGAGTCTGGCATCAGCTGGGTGCTGCTACCTTCGCATCATCTAGCCAGCCATGCACCTGAATCAAACGCAAAGCCTTTCTTGCCCATGATGAAGAAATTTTTTGGCATCTCCCATTCATCTACCATTCCATGAGTTCAAAAGACCAATTAACGAGACAAGCATTTCCTTTATGCGCCCGCCACCATGGAACCGGTCAGTCAGAGTCCTTTCGTCATGCTATCCTCCCTTCCCATGCTCCGCCACAACACGCTCGAGGCTCCTCCCGCTCACCCTCTATGCCCTGGACATGACACCCCAGGCACGGATGATGTTGTCGGTGTAGCCGGCGAACAGGGTCTGGCCGTCAGCGGACCAGGCCAGGGAGACACACTCGGGCTCGCGGCTCTTCTTGCCGACAGCAGGGAACTCGGGCTTCAGCTCGTCGACCTTGCTCTTCTTCTCGAGGTCGAAGATGATGATGGAGGAGGCGGTGGCAGCGCACAGCCAGTACCGGTTGGGGGAGAAGACGAGGGCGTGGATCTCGTCGTTGGCGTTCAGGGAGTAGAGGTGCTTGGACTCGTTGAGATCCCAGAGCATGGTGGTACCGTCCTTGCCGCCGGAGGCGCAGAGGGATCCATCGGGGGAGATGGTGACGGTGTTGATGTAGCCGGTGTGGCCGATGTGGTCGGTCTGCAGCTTGCAGGTCGACAGCTCCCAAACCTAGACGAGACGCAGAGTCAGCCCATCGTGTTGCCATACGTTATGTTTCCAACTTGCAGATCGTCGTGGGGAAATGGGTCAAAAATCAGTGCACGGTGAATGTTGGTCTCATGGCCTGCCGAAACAGGCTCTGAAGTAGCAAATACTTTTGAAATGGCAAAGCATCATGTGGATGGAGGGCCCAGGAAAGAGTTCCCCGCAGAGCATCTCACGTACCTTGACGAGCTTGTCCCAGCCGGAGGAGACAATGACGGGGTTCTGGGGGTTGGGCGAGAAGCGGACGCAGGAAACCCACTCGGTGTGGCCCTTATCGCTAATAGTGTACTTGCAGTCGCCGAGAGTGTTCCACAGCTTGATCGTCCGGTCGCGGGAGCCAGAGACAATCTGGCGGTTGTCGGCGGAGAAGGAGACGGAGAGGACGTCGTTGGTGTGGCCGACGAAGCGGCGGGTGGTGGTACCGGTGGCAAGCTCCCAGAGGCGGAGAGTCTTGTCCCACGAGGCCGAAAGAGCGTAAGCGCCGTCGGACGAGATGACCTGCCAATTATCATCAGCCTCAATTGCCTCCTCAAAAATCCCTGGCCACGCCAAGATGCCAGGGAGAACGAAAACAACATACACAGTCGGAGACGATGTGAGAGTGACCGTGGAGCGATCGCTTCGGGTAACCGTACTGGGTCTCGTCGCGGGTCAGGTTCCAGATGATCAGGGTCTTGTCGCGGCTGGCGGACAGAAGCATGTTGGGGCTGTATCGATGTCAGTATCCTGCACCAGATGATATCCTGCGGTAGTCGTCGAGGGAGTCGTACTTCTCCATGGAGGTAGCCAAGCTGGTGACCCAGCCGTTCTGTTGCAAAGTCAGTCCATCGGCTTCTTCATTCGTCGGCAGCGTCGCCGAGCCGTGTGCCCTTCAGGTGAAGGGGGAAAAAGGATGAGAACTTACGTGGCCCTCGAGGGTGCCCTTGAGAATCAGCTGCTCAGCCATTCTGGGAGTCTGCTGCGTGAGGCGCGGTAGGTGAAGTTCAAAGGGGTGGTGGGAAGGAATGAACTTGGTGGGAGAGCCTCGTCTTCGTCGTCGTCGAAATTTGTCCAGGCCCAAAAGCGACAGGTACTTGAAATTCCGAGAATTTTTTGTGCGGCTTCTCAATTAGGGTCGCAGGCGAGAACCTCTACCATGTGGGGTTACAGCCAATGAGGTAAGCGCAAATCACGCGTGACCCACTCTAGCATTCCATGGGTCAATTAAGATGCTGGCACTGGCAGCCAGCTGCGCGTAGAGCTGAAGAGAATCTCGCCTAGAGACTGTCAATAGTCTACATTTGTCTCTGAATGGCTGCTACTACAAATTAAGACCAGTGGATAGCATGTCACGAGGCAATGCGTGCCGTAGCTGTACTAGGAAGAACCTGCTGATCCGAAAGCAATTCTCTACTGAAAGACTCTATTCGCCGCTGGGTATATCATTCCAATACCATCAAGATAGATAAACACAGAAAAGGTGACCCCTGACTCCTCGCTGATGCAAACATCTCCTAAGATACAAAGCGGCACGCCGTGCCACTATGCCATTCTGTGACTCCCCCTTCCTTGTAGAGCATGTTTGCTTTGTTCCTCTGAGCGGCCATATGCAGTTGACCGATCTCTTGATGGCCAGTCCACCAGAGATGCAATCTTGCGGACCCTGAAAAAAACCAATCCCAAAACACTCGCCCTCTGAAGCCAAGTGCTCATGCCGCTTCGGGCAATGCTGAGAGCCCTCGACTTCCCCTAGCTCTTGCCCACCATACCCTCACGCGCACTCCTCTTGCCTCCCCTCGAGATCTCCCGCCGGTAAAAGGCCCTCTCCGCATTGACAATCATACTATGATCAGCGATTTCCAGGCGGGACGTCCCGGCGTCCGCCATGGCCCTGGGCTTCGACTTGCCGGACTCGTCCATCAGTTCGCGCATCGCCGCCTCCCACAGGTCGTAGCGCTCCTTGCTCTGCGGGTTGCGCACCGCCGTCGCACGCACCTCCTTAAGGGCGTTGATCTTGCTCGCCCGGACGAGGCCGCGCAGGGCCTCCTCCGCCTGCTTCGCCTCTCGCGCCGCGGCCTCCCGGACCCTCTTGGGGTCTCCGCGGGGCCCTTCGACGGCGAGGTGGTCGAGCCTACCGCCTGTCTTGACGGGCGTCCCGTCGTCGTACCGTAGGCCGGTGCCGCGCACTGTGACCGAGTCGACGTCGATGGGCGTCGCCCTATACGTATGTATGCTGGGGAAGTCGGGAAACCCCTTGGGGATGTACGCGCGGGATTCCTTCTCCATCCTACCGCTCAGCTCGTCTCCTATCAGAGGCAGCTCTGGTGCGGCGCCGGGGTATTCGGCCAGAGGGTTGAAGTACGTCGGCCTGAGCTTGGATTTCGCGACGGGATTCCGCAGGTGCGGCTTCAAAGCCGATGTGCACAGGTTAAACCGTGCAAGAGAGAGGTCGAAGTCGGCGGGACTGGGCTGTGCACGGCGCGCCGTATGTGCTAGTAATTTGGTGTCTTCTATCAATGATTGTAGGTCTGCAAGCGTGTTCGTTAGTCAAACGGCACTACAGCCAGGCCCAATAGTAGGAAATGAGGATTCCTTACATGTCTCCGTCATTGCAGTAAAGCTCTCTAGAGCCTCAGGCGATGCTGTGTCAAAGCCGACATGCTCGAGGGCGAGCGTGATGGATCGCCGCAGGCCGGCGCGAGCCTGCTCGTCTTGTGACGGTGGTTTTGTATGTGCAGGGTCCTCTGAAGCCGCCTGCACTACGATTCCTGAGCCGCCGGCACGAGAAAACCCAGTCCTCTGCCGCTTTCGAGGTGCCGCGTAATCTTCGGGAGCCAGCGAGGCTCGCTTCATTGGTGAGGTCGCCATGATGTCCGCCGCGAGCTGAGGCGACGCGCGCTACTGTGATGACTTCACCGCCGTGTATCTCGAGGCATCTGTATCGGATTTGCGTTGAGGCCAGGTCGCGTCGATTTGAAGGTCGAGTTTGGATATTGCTGAGGATGGTCTGGGGTAGATAGTGTCGTGATGCTAGCATGCTGGCAGAGCGCTTGGCCAAATGACTAGTGAGGGAGGTGCTGCCTTAGTGGCCCGTGCGCGTGTTGCTTTTTAGCGTCCCAAGCCTTTTAATCTCAACGTCAGTTGGTACCTAATTACCTACCTACCTATAGTTACTAACTTTGGCGGAGCCTCACACACTCGCCATCTCCACCGCACGGCAACATAGAAGCTTGACCAGGACCACATGGACTGATTTCGAGGGACAACACACCACGGCACGAGTTTAGACACAATAAGGAAGTCCGAAAAAGGCTCCATCAACGCCATTGATACCATGTATGACATGGTATCACAGGGCGTTTTGGCAGGGCCACCCGTTCTGCCTGTCACTATCTATCACCGACCGCAGATAAGGAGAACCCACGTGGGGAAAAGCTAGAAAAGCCATGGATGGAGCTGAATCATGTAGCACTGGCGGTGAGCGCGGAATCTGACTTGATCCTTGACGTGCTTCTTCGCTGCAGTCAGCCCTCTGCGGCACTTTACACCGAATTGTCCTAGGCTCGCTCAGTCTCATTCCCACGGCCTGTGCCTCTCCACGCCAGGAAGATGCACAAGCTCAGCGAGCTCAAGGCGGGCGAGTACCGCACGGCCGGTCTCAAGATGCTCAAGCTGACCGAGCCCCTGGATCAGTTTCCGGTAGAGATTCTAGACCTGGGCGACAGCCTCGAGGTCCTGGATCTCTCAGGCACAGGTCTGGCCGCGCTGCCCGTGGAGATTGGCAGCCGGTTGCCCAAGCTCCGGATCGCCTTCTTCTCAAACTGCAGCTTCGCAGAGTTCCCCAAGGAGCTGGCGTCCTGCCCCAGCCTAGAGATCGTCGCTTTCCGCAGCAACGACATGACCAGCATACCCGAGGGTGCGCTGCCGCCTCAGCTACGGTGGCTTATCTTGACCGACAACCAGCTCGAATCCCTGCCGGCGAGCATCGGTCGCTGCAGCCAACTGCAAAAGTGCATGCTCGCCGGCAACCAGTTGCAGTCGTTGCCTGACGAGATGGCCAACTGCCAAAAGTTGGGACTGCTGCGACTGTCCTCCAACTGTTTCGAGCAGCTGCCAGAGTGGTTGTTCGACATGCCTGAGCTAGCTTTTCTCTCGTTCGCTGGCAATCCTTGCTCGACGGGCCAGCCGGCGAGTGTCACGGGCAACGCCCATTCTCATGCCGAGCTGTGCAAGGTCAAATGGGCACGCCTGGATATTCAGGACACGCTAGGGGAAGGTGCCTCTGGTGTCATATCCAGAGCCACTCGGCGGTTTTCCAGCGGCGCCGAGGACGAACAGGTAGCCGTCAAGCTCTTCAGGGGGGCCCTGACCAGCGACGGCTCGCCCATCGACGAGATGCGCGCATGCATCGCCGCAGGCTCCCATAAGAACTTGATCGGCGTCCTGGGCAATGTCGACGAACACCCGGATGAAGCTGTCAATGGGTTCCAGGGAGGCCTGGTGATGCGCCTGATCCCTCCTCACTACCAAGTCCTGGGCCGGCCGCCGTCCTTCGAGACCTGCACCAGGGACACCTTTGTGCCAGGCGCGGCCTTGTCTGTCGCTGCTGCGATCGAGATCCTCGAGGCCCTCGCCTCGGCGGCAGAGCACCTTCACGCGAGGGGCATAGCCCACGGCGACTTGTATGCACACAACATCCTCACCTGCGAGGGGTCACCAACACTCCTGGGCGATTTCGGAGCGGCTACTGTCTACGGACTGGACGCACCCTTTGCCCAGCGCCTGGAGAAGCTCGAGGTGCTGGCGTTTTCGCACCTTGTCGAGGATGTTCTAGGGCTGATCGCGTCGGGGTCTTCCCCGAGCGACGGTGGAAATGTGACAACGCCCAAACTTAAATTGCTGCATGCAGCATGCTCAAATAGGCGAGTCCAAGAGCGCCCCTCGTTTGCCAAAATCCACCAGGATATACTAGACCTCATGCACCCATGAGACACACACCCGCCCCTTGCCATCGATCGGGGCACTCCAAGCCCTAACGATGATGACCCCCACCTATCTGGGGTCGGTCAACATTCAAGATCTACTCTTCCCTTTGGGAGCTCGGTGTGTCAGTAGATCGAGTAGCTGCAGTCTCTCTGTGATCATCGATGAGATCGGCGAACAGGACCTTCTCGGTGCGATCAGCGCTCACGAGGAGGCATGGTACAGATTTAGAGACGGAGGATAACTAGAATAGGAAAATGCCGTGCCTCACACTCTCACCTCACTCCCAGGGTCAATGCCATCACCAATTAGAGCATTTCTTGCTGCTGCACACATATGGAACCTGTTATAGCTATGCAGGATGAGCCCACGAGACGCGGATGTCCAGGGTTGTAGTGGTTGTCCTACTGACCTGAACAACCCCTGACCTGCGAGTTTCCAGAGGTTAGTCGGTGTTGGTCCGACTGAGGAATACTTCAATGGCTACTGGATGCATGAATACGATGATTCTAGGGCTAACACATCCGTTGCCCTCGGTGCCTCGCTAGTCTTGCAGAATGCATATTCGCCAGATGTCCTGCGGTGCAGGCCGGGGAAGCAAGGAGGTCTTCCGGACCAGAGCCTATTTCCGGCAGAGTCGTATTGTCTAACAAGGTACTTTGAGCAGTACCCGGCAACTGAGACATTGTCTGTTGTTTGCCTCTGGCTCGAGTGTGCATCCCGCGATAATGGACATCTCTTGAGAACCGCATGCTCTAGGAAGATCTATTCTCCTCCGATCGTAATTGTTTTTCTTCAACTTATGCAGCTTGTTTCGAATGCGGGCAGACGCGCATGCAGCACGCACCCGCTGACTGACCGCATCTCACTTGACAGGCTTCACTGAAGTACACTAGTCCGGAGGGCCCAGCCCGCCGCGATTTCCTGCAACTGGCCCATCGTGAAACCTTCTCGGCAAAAGAAATTCCGTCGTGTTTGTTCGCCGGGACTTCTTGCGGACGGACCATTGTTACCGAGTTTCGCCGTCTCTCCCGGGTAGGTTCTTCATCTGCCCTGCTCGGACCGAAATATTTACTTAGTCCAAACCGTGTTATAATTAGAGCTGAGGTGTCACAGGACGCAGAAAGCCTCGTAGACTCGAAGTTACATTTGTAATGTTGAATTACTATCCCCAGACTTGGCTTTCTTCTCTGCGTTCTCCCCGCCTCTCTTGGGAGACGGAACAAAGAAAAGAGGGTCTCTACCCGTATCGGTTCGCATAGAAATACAAGTAGATCTATATATATATGTTGTGTGTGTGCGTGTCTGCGTGTGTGGTTATGTGCGAATCTCGAGTCTGCAGGTTGATGTCGTTTTCCGAGCCACAACGTCATACTAGCCGGCATGATCGTAATTGTGTCAGTCCGGCTTACTCTGCAGCAACTCTCTGGTATGGTGTGCGGCCAAGTAATCAAGGTTGGCAAACATGCGACAAGTGTTTGCCTTCTGTGAAACTCGGCGTGTCAGCATCGGAACGACAGCAAGTCTTCTCGCCGTCTTCTTGCCCGATGCAAATTAATCCATGGATGGATGGATGGATTGGTGCACTCGTACAGGCGGCGCTTCGATATCCATGGGTGGATGGGTGCATGCAATAGGTGACTCGATAACCCCCAAAATTCCAGGGTCTAGCTCTACTTGTAGGGCTTCGGGGCTCAGGTCTCAGGCTACCGCATTTTAGCTGCCGAGAAACCCCACCACCACGGCCGCCCCTTTCCCGTCCAGCAAACGAGCTAAAATCCCCCGCCTCCAAGTCACAAATCATAACTCCAGAAAATGACGATAAATGTGCAGAGCGTGCATCGCTCTGCCGGGAGGTCATCCACCCTCCACAGCAAGGAATGATATGATCATCAAAGTAATAATCGCCGGGAGCCGGAGGCCGATGCCCAGCTTGCGTCAACCAGACCGACACGTGCTCCAGGCATGACTGCCTGATGCTACAAGTACTTGTACATGTACTCTGCCGTGCCCTGCCGATCTCTGCCAACAACCCAAAGCCCGCACCGCCAACCACCGTGCAAGCCCACCCCACACACTCTCTTCCTCTCTCCGATGCCCAGCTCGGATTGGAACTTTTACAACTCTCTCAACCTCCATCAGCCCTCTGATTTCCCATCCTGAGCTGCAGGGCCCCGCCTTGTCACCTCTCGTCTCAGATTCTTCCATTCCTACTGCTTCGGGCAGGTCTTGAGTCGGCCATTCCTCCGTCGGCCTCTGTCCAGTTGTTGGTCCTGTGCTGCACTGCAGCCCACAAACTGCAGAAACACCACATCACGCAGTGTAGCATCACTTTTTGGTTTTTCTGCTGCTTGGTCTTCCTCGGCCAGCTATTTGCCAGGCGGCTTTTGTCCTCCTGCACCCGGTTATCTTCTTAAGAATACGGTCTGGTCCGAACTCGATCATCTCGTGCCCGGCTCGGCGACCATTTGCCTTACTATGCGCATACTTTAACCGGCAGCAAGCATCGCCATGTAGTACACGCAGCAAGCAGCCGCCGTTTCTTATCCCCTTTGTCTCGTGATCTCTTGGCTTCTTGGCCCACAACCGGCCCTCTTCTGGAAACCGAGTGAAATAAAACCTGTTGCATCCCCTCATCACACTTGCTCGAGCAGTGGGAGCAACAAAGGCCGAAGTGAGCAACGGACAGCGACCAGTGTACCGCGGATGCCATGGCCGCCAAGTTCCCCATTGACCAGAGCGTCCTCCCGCACCTGCGGACACGCAAGGCGTTGCTAGTGTTGGACCTTCAAAACGACTTTTTGAGGCTCGACGGGGCCCTGGCTCTGGAGGAACCCGAGGAGCTCATCAAGGAGACCCTGGATGTGGTCAAGGCTTTTCGCCAGTCCGGTGCTGGGGAAGTCATATGGGTCCGGAGCGAGTTCCAGGAGCACCGCCCAGCTGGCGGCGACCAGGTCGTCGTCAGCGACAGTGCCATCCTGCCATCGCGCTCGGCCTACTCCCGCGGCCGCAGACGGACGTCTGATCCGCCGCCCGACGAGGCCGACGGCGACGACGAGGCCTTTCTGAGCGCCGGAAACGCGGACAAGCCCAAGTGCGTCCGCCCAGGGACTCCCGGCAGCGAGCTGGTCTCCGAGGTCCTCGCTGTCGTCGAGGAGAGCGGCGACATGGTTCTCACCAAGAGCCACTACTCTGCCTTTGACTCCACACAGCTGCTGATGCGCCTGCGCACCCGCCTCGCTACCGAGCTCTACATCTGCGGCGCCCTGACCAACATCAGCATCTTCGCCACCGCCGTGGACGCAGGCCGCCACGGTCTGGCCGTCACGCTGGTCGAGGACTGCTGCGGCCGTCGGAGCGGGGTGCGACACCACAATGCCCTGCAGAAGCTGGCGCAGCTGGTCGGCTCCGAGACCACCACGGGCGCCGAGCTCATTGCCACACTATCGCCCAAGGCATCGGCGCGAATATCGGCTCCGGATAGGAAAGGGCCCGTTCCGCGCAAGGTAGGGAGCAGCCCCCTTCGACCTGGGGACGGCAACAGCGGCGGCGGTGGCGGCAGGAGTCTACCCGTACGTAACAAGATTCAGTCTCTCGAGGAGGAAGTCAGCTCCTCCTCAAAACCCGGTTCTGCTCCGCCTAGTTCGGAACTAAAAGCTGCAGCTCCCTCACACGTCGCCTCTTCGAAGCAGCCGCTGGTATCCCCATCGGTTCAACCCCTGGTAGCAGCAGACGCGCCGTCGCCGGCGCCCCTCCCCGTCCTTGACGGTCCCGCCGCGGCACCCAGCGCGAAACCTGTTCTTCCGGATTCCACAGCCGCGCCGGCCCAACGATCAGGCGATGCGGACGGCAAGTCGGAACTGCCGGCGGCGGCGAAGCAGGCTCGAGACGGCGAAAAAGGAGTGAATCCCAAAGATGCCGCTAGAAGCTCATCAAAGGGTAAAGCGGAGCAGCTGAAACAGCGTGTTGGAGACGCCGCGAGCACCGGCGCCAAAAACACAAATCCGCACGCCACACCAACAGGGACACCAGTGGTTGAAAAGCCTTCGAAGCAGCCTGCTCTGGATTCATCGAACCCCAAGAGTGGTGATGCACGGCAGCAAAGTGCGGACCCTTCAGACATCACGACAACAGGAGACCACGACCGTGACGAAGACACGAGCGACGACGAAGATGCCACTATCGCCAAAATGAAGGTGTCGCCGAAACAACCGACCGCGAGCGAGCCGCTCTGCGAGGGGGACACGATCATCTATCACAATGTCCTCCAGCCGTCTATCGAAGAGGGTATGTTTGAGCGCCTACGGGATGAGGTCTCCTGGATGCGCATGTCACACCAAGGTGGAGAGGTACCGCGCCTCGTCTGCGTCCAGGGCGCGATAGATAAAGATGGCAGTATGCCTGTCTACCGACACCCGGCCGACGAGTCGCCACCTTTGCTCCCATTCAGCCCGTCCGTCGTGGAGATCAAAGGCGAGATCGAAGAGCTGATCGGCCACCCTCTAAACCACGTCCTGATACAATTTTACCGCAGCGGCAACGACTACATATCGGAGCACAGTGACAAGACCTTGGATATCGTCAAGGATTCTTACATCTGCAACGTGAGTCTCGGCGCCGAGAGGACGATGGTCTTCCGGACTAAGAGGGTAGATAAGGACCCCTCTCGGAAGACTGCCGATGCCGAGGTGAAAGCAGAGACGGCACGAGAAGCGAAGGAAGCGCCTGCCGCACCATCCTCCAACGACAGCAAGAAGCGCCAGACCGTCCGTGCCCAGCTCCCGCACAATTCTCTCTGTCGTATGGGCCTCAAGACCAATATGCGCTGGCTGCACGCCATCCGGCAGGACAAACGGGCTGACCGCGACAAGACGGAGGCCGAGCTGGCTTTTGCGGGCGGCCGCATCAGCCTAACCTTCCGGCACATCGGAACGTTCCTCAACAGCAACAATACACTCATATGGGGCCAAGGCGGCACCGTGAAGGAGCAGAAGGATGCCAGGCCCGTCGTCAACGGGCAGACGCCCGAGGCTGTCAAGATGCTACAGTGTTTTGGGCGGGAGAACCAAAGCTCCGACTTTGACTGGGGTGAGACGTATGGCGGCGGCTTCGACGTGCTTCACATCAGCAACGCGCCTCGGTTCTTCAGCAGCAGCGACCCCGTGGTCAACATGCGGATCCAGCTGATGCTGGCGGAATACGGCATCGCATTTGCCAAGGGCAGCATGGGCCCGGCCCGTGCTACCCGTCACGACCAAGAGGGCGGAGCGGCCAGCGCGGACGACGTGGCAGTCAAGTTCATCGACAACGACGCCGAGCACTCTACGGTGGAAGGCCAGCTCGCCATCATGCTGTACCTGGATGCCCTGCACGGCGCGGCGCAGTACCAGCAGGCAGGGCACCTGTTGGCCAAGAGGCTGACACGATTCCAGCGGGCGATTGCCCTACTGGATAAGTGGAGGGGTGTCGCCGCATGCGCTGCTGCTGCGGACCACAACACGGCGGTGAAGGAGGAGGAGGCCGCCGATGAGAAGGCGAAGAAGCCGGAGGAGAAGAAGCAGAAGAAGCGCAAGAACCCGCTCAGGCCGCTGGCGAGCGAGCTGCTCCTGTGGGACGGCTACGCGTCCGAGACGGAAGACGACTTCATCGCGGGCGGGGAGGACGCCACGCTGGCGGACTTTGCGCTGTGGCCGGTCCTGC
Source organism: Thyridium curvatum (assembly GCF_004353045.1). NCBI lineage: Eukaryota > Fungi > Ascomycota > Sordariomycetes > Thyridiales > Thyridiaceae > Thyridium > Thyridium curvatum. Next base: position 401,891 of record NW_022156772.1, on the reverse strand, counting down.
ACGACATGGAGCGGGCGTGCGGCGGGCAGGACGCCTTCGTCTCCGACCTGGCTGGCCTGGGCTGTGAGGACCTGGTCAAGTACTACAAGGTGCTCAAGGGGAGGCGCTGTGTGATGCATGTCCTCAAGACGCAGGGGGGCGCTAGCTCGTGATGAGGCTTTTTGGACAACGGGGTTTTTGCATTCTGCGATTTGGACTAATGGATGGATTGACATGATGTTGAACGATGCTATCTAGACGGGGGACTTTTCACTTGATCACATCATGGTTGGTTTCTTTGTCTTTGGGTATCATAGAGTCTTGGTAATTGGATAATGAAGCTACGATGGGCACAGAACCGCTCTGTATGTGTCTCCTGTTTGTAGCGACGTAAAAAAGGGAAAAAGAAAAGAAACGATGATCTGGTTAGGCGTGGAGTCTTCAATGTGTTGGTTTGCTCTGGTGTGTATAGCACGATATCATTGCATATCATCCCTGCGAAAGGGGGTCGTTGTGATCATGTTCCTTCATATATCTGAACCCTGAGCGGTGCTCTCAACAGCAGCAGTCTGGCCGTCCCCATATTCCTTCTTGACTCTTGGTGTATACAAGAAACAACGCATATCCCAGGAGTCGTTGTCATGTTCGAGAGCTTGGGGCCGCATGTACGGCAACCAGCATTTCTTCTCCTGCGAGGGGGCGAACGGCACGGCGCGCGTGCGTCAGAGACATTCATAGATAGATTAATGAGGTCTAAAATTGGGGGCAATGTAAAAACGTCGAGGGCTTGTGTCGTCAGGCACCACCTTGCTATTAACCCTGAGCTGTACAGATGTACATCTCAGCAATTAATAAAGGGGGACGGGGCAAGTACCCGGCCAGCCAATGTCTTTGGATTTGTGCGGATAAGCAATGTTTTCCCCTGTTTTGAGACAAACCAGGCTGGTCTCATCGTGCCGAGATGGAAGTGAAATATTAAGTTTGCCAAGTTGAGACGTTTTTTTGTTAGATGGACTGATCAGAAGCAAGTGTGTATATATGTGATACAGGCTGGTGAACGATCCCAGCTACGCCCCTGATGAGGAGACGTTCATGGCCAGTTGGTCAGTTTTACAGAGTACCTAGACAATCCCCAAGTGGCCGTGACAAGCCTCAAGCCATATGGCGTTCATTGCGTGCCTCAAGTTGGAGCCAATACGACACCCTCGGCTTTTCTTTCCTCATTCATCTGGAAGCATCTTGTGTGTTTTTCGAGGCCACGCTGCCTCTCCTCCAATTACCCGTAGAGAGAGCTACAGAGTATGCCAGAGGGGTAGGTAGTCCCCCAGAAGGATCAGCCAGCGGTAGGGATCGCTCCTTCATCTCAGCAGGCGGGCTTTGGCGAAATCATGCGCGGTCGAGAGACATCAGTACCTATCATCCAGGGTAGCCCCCCTGGCTCTGGCCAGCGAGCTGAAACAGGCCATAGACAGGTACAAGTACTTGCAGGGTGCCCGAATCAGCCTTGGGCTCACCGGCGCCCGTTGATGGGAGACAAGGACCAGGGGCAACCAGGCTCTACAGGTTCGTTCGGGTCATGCATGCATTACGGTGAGTGAGGAGGAGCTGAGAGGGATTTCGGTCGCCAAGGACAAGAAAGGTACAAGTATCTTGGCGGTCAAGTGAGCGTGTTAAACTGTGACGAAAGTCGAGTGGTTCCCAGGATCGCGTGGTGGGGAGAGCTGTGGTGGCCCCCCTGTAGATCCCCTCGCTGTCAGTGGCCAGTCCAGCCAGTCTGAAACGCACCTAGAAAACCCGGGAATCTCCATGAGGTAAAGCCGCGAGATTTTGGCGCCAGCTACCAGGCTTGACACCAGCCGCGACAAAAAAAAAAACCCTGGCACCCCTGGCTTCCATGCTTCTCTCTCCCCCCCAACGTCTTTTTTTCCCCAATGGCCCGGCGGAAGAAGAGCAGGGTTCAAGTCGAGGAGGGGAGGGGGGACCTTCAGCCGGGCGGGTACACAGCGTGTGCGTGGCTCTGCGTCACGGCTCTTCTGGTTGCCCATTGTGCGTTGCGGCCCCCCCCTGCGTAGATCTCCCTTGTGGGATGGGATGACTGCTGCACTTCACGACGTACAGAGTACAGAGTACGAGGTATGAGCGAATAAGCAATTAAGCATCAATCGATGCAGGTATGCTGGCTTGCACAAGGGGTTTGTGTCCCTTGCGGCTGGCGTATTGTCATGGCCAGCTGAACGGCGGCCAACCTGCGTCGAACTCTTGCACCTAGAGGACTGGCTGCATGGCGCCGTCGTCGAGTGTGTTCCAAAAGTGGGATTAGTTTACTACTTGTAAAGACTACTCCGAGCTTACCTAGTCGGACACCACAGTTGTTTAAGTGTTTGCGTTGACGCCAAAACGCGAACCCATCACTTAGTACTTTGTAGTTGCGTGGAGGAATTCGTGCCTCCATTCCCCGTTGCATTCCTTTCAGCCCACCCACCACCGCCCAACCGCATGTCCACATTGCAATGCAATGCAATGCACACGGGGATTCCTTGCGAAAGACGGGTGATCAGAGTTCATGATCGGAGATGGACGCAGCATGATGGATCGAACCGCCCTCTCCATGCCTCCCAATCGCAACACGAAGTACGTCGTGATGCGGCAAGTGGGCGTCTGAATAGTTGACAAGAAGTTCATCAGGAATCAATATCCTTGTCACACATCCTTGCCCTGGAACACGGAAGGGCTATCCCACGACCTAAATCCGATGGGCTTGATGGATAGTCATGTACTTCTGTTAGCAGTCCGTCAACAAATCTGACCATCACTCACTTGTGCAGGTACCAGCGAGACGGTGTGGTGGGGAGGGGGTTCAAACAGGGACAGGCCTGGCACTTGTGCCACAGTGACCAGACTTCGGACACAACCACATGCATGCATTGCATTGCACTGTACAAGTACAGCAAGGGGGTTCTGATCTGATACGGGCCCAGGGAATGAGCTTTTAGCAAATGCACACGCACACACACACTCTCTCTCTCCTGTCCTCTCTGGTGCACGCCACTGTTTTTGTGTACAAGTAGGTACTGCATCTCCATCTGATCCGAGATGCTGCAGGAGAGATCCTCCTGAATGTGCAGGTATCCCGGTCAGCGATCATCAGCGCCGCTGCATGCTTGATGGTGATAAATCCACCGCCGCCGCCCAATAGCCTCACTCGGGTGCCTGGCCTAAGACTGCTTGGGGGACACTACGGAAGTAATGGGGGGCGGGAGACCGCTCGAACGACTCGGGCTGTTGGCTGTTGGAAACTCAACTCGGCAGACACGGCAGACGCAGAATGCAATGGCAGGCTGACCTGACTGATCCGACTGATCTGACTGATCTGACTGCTGCTTTTGTGCTCCCCCAGGGTTCTCTGTCATTTAGTTCGTCATTTCGAGGCCGCGCCCCTTCGTCTTTACATGCCGAGCTGGGCATAGCTGGCATGCCAGTCCGGCACCCGTACCGGCGGGATTGGGGGCCTCTGGAGAATGTAACTTGGAGACGATGCCGGGATGGTGCATCGCATCTCAAAAGCCCAGGGGACTCGAAGGAGAAAAGTGCTGAGCCAAGGCCGGGAGCCCACTCTCGCAAGCCTCCTACCCCTGCCTTGGACATCGTCCCTCCCGTCCTCGAGCTATGGATGCGACTGCTAGCCCGGGTCTCCTGCGAATCCCCACCCGAGCCACTCCGCCTCCTCGCTCCATCATGCATGCCTCTCTCTCTCCTCGCCTTTTTGCGGTTGGTTGTGCGTGCCTCTGTGTGTGCGTGCGTGCTGCGTGTGTCTGATGGAGCATGGATGCATGGCTCTTTTGTTCCTTCTTCTCATTATTGACGGTGGCCCCCTCCCGACCTTCCTTTGCGACTCTGCATTTGCACCATCGTGACATTCTTTCCTTACCACCACCTTTCGTCCTTCACTTCTGGTCGCCTCTTTGGCTCTCTCTCTCTCACCCTCAGTCGTTCATTCTCACCGATTCTTACACACCGGCAACATTTGAAGATCTTCCTTCCTTTTTGTAACAGGCTTAAGTAGCAGCCAATCACACCGACGACCTTCGGCTTCTATCCGACGTGACAGTGGCACTCTTGGTGACCTATTCGCTCGTACACGCACACAAGAATACGAGCTGGATTTCAGACATCTGGCCCAAGCCGCGAAGATCTCTAGGGGCTTTGCCGTGACACATTGGCGGCCGACCTGTGTATCCTCTTTTGCTCTCTCTGAATTCTTCTCCAACGACTTGCCTGGACGTCAGAGCACCTACCGCCTTTTCTTTCTGCTCTCACTCCATCTTTTCTATTCGACACTGCGGCTGGCTCCTTTCCCATCCCTTGACTGCTCCTACTCTTGACGGAGCGGACACCAACGCCGTCCAGGCGGTTTGATCAACTACCTCTTCGTCCACTACCTTGCTGGCCGACACGATGCTCGTGGGAAACCGTTCCCTCTTGCTCTTATGGGCCTCGGCCGCCGCCATGGCCAGCGCTCAGGCGCTCGGTGACCTCCCAGGCTGTGGTGTAAGTGCGACACCAAGTCCGCAGGCACTTCGGGCTCGAGCCGAGTCCGCACGCCGGATGCTCGCGTGCAGATATCACGAGCTCGAGTCCGGAAACCTCCTGCTGGACTTACCCCCGATGCATGGGGGAGAACCAGGTCATGCTGACATCAGAACGCTTCCTAGCAAACATGTATCGCCCAGGCGCTGGACAAGAAGGCGGCCCTCGGCTGCCCCGACGGCGCTCAGGCGTGCCTGTGCGCCAAGCCCGACTACCACAACGCCATCAACGACTGCGTGGCCCAGTCCTGCGCTGCCGACCTCCGCGCTGTCGTGCTCACCTACGTGACCAACACCTGTGCCGGTAAGCTGCCACTGCACCGTCCCTTTTCTTCCGGCTTGTTTTGATGATGTGTTGTTTTGGTGGCACCAATTACTGACATATATGTCTCTTTCCCCTTGGACAGCGGCAGGAGCACCCGCCGCGACCACACCGCCCCCCGCAGCGACGCCGACGCCCGCCACTTCGGCGCCTCCCCCGGCGGAGAGCACACATAGCAGCGCGCCTCCTGCGGCCACGCCGAGCAGCAGCGCGGCCCCGAGCACGAGCAGCCCGCCTCCCGCGCCGGCGGCGAGCTCCACGTCGAGCTCTGCCTCGAGCTCCAGCTCTGCCCCGACTCCGGTTTCCAGCTCTGAAAGTAGCTCCAGCGTAAGTTTGTTTCTTTCCCTCTCTCCCACCGGCTAAGCCACGCTATGTCGACTGACACATTGCCAAATTACAGACGACTGCTGCCGCCGCAGCCACCACCACATCTGCCTCGAGCACCTCCACCCCGGCATCGAGCTCGTCCGCGTCCCCTACCTCGACGTCGACGCCGGAGCCCGCAGCGGGCGGCGGCGGCATGAGCACCGGCGCCAAGGTCGGCGTCGCCGTCGGCGCCTCGGCCGGCGCGGTCGCCCTCATCGCCCTGGCCGCCTGCGCCTTTGTCACGCGCCGCCAGAAGCGGAGGCGGGGCGGCAAGGGCGGCGGCTCGAGCGGCCACTCGTACAACATCTCGGACCCGCTGCCCGGGTCCGGCCGCGACTACGCCGGCTGGTCGGACCCCGAGGGCCACCACCACCACTCGTCGTCGGAGCTCGAGATGAAGTCGAGGCGGTACGAGGACATGCTGCCGAGGCAGACGCCGCGGACGATGATCTAGGAGAATGTTTGATTGAGAGGATGAGGACACGAAGGAGATTTTGGTACTGTAGCGGGTGAAAGGCTCCTCTTTTGTTTTTTTCTCGCTGTTTTTGCAGAGATGGAAAATCATTGATGTACATAAAACTCGGGGCTGCCAGGCCTGAGATATCTAGCGGAAATTTCTTGGGCGAGCGAGGGGTTGGGGGGGGTTGCAATTGGGAGATGATGTGTGGCTTGCAACGAGGGTCTCTTGCAGGTCAAGGTGGGAGTGGCGTGCCCTCCCTCGACAAACTTATTCTGCCGTCACATACTACTTTTTACTACTTACAGCTTTTAAACCCCCCCCCTATCCACGGGTCATGATATAGAAAGGGAAGGAGGGGGGGCCTGAACTGGCCAGCCCCCTGTCCAGGGAAGATACATCTGTTTTTTTTTTTTTTTTGGCGCAATATCGAGACAAGTTGGCAATTGAACAGTTGTTGTGTATATTGTGACACAGTTCTATTGTTCTATTTCCCATGCCGAGTATGTATGTAGTGTACAATGCTAATAAGGGGCTAGATGATATACAAGCTTGAGGTGATGGATCTATCGTGACATGGGCCCGAGTGTGAGAAGAGAGCTCACCCCCGCTGAGCTGTCTTCTGTGGGTGGCGGTGAAGAAACTACCATGAGTAGTAGGGCCGCTGGGCCGTGACCGGCCGGTTGGGCAGGTGAACCCAGGGTCCCTGGCGCGCCTTCTTGGCCTGCCGCTCCTCGTGCTCTCGTATCCTCGTCTTCTCCTCCTTGATGACCATGGTGATGGCTATTGCAGTGGGTAAAAAACCTTGGTCAGCATACAGATGGCCCTGATTTACAAAAGAAACCAGAGAAGGGTCTCGGAGTTGGGTAAAGGCGGCAAACTCACATGTCGTGGGGCGGGTCATCTTGTGCGCCCGGCCTCGGGCACGGTAGTCGATCTTGTAGCCTCGCGGCGGGCCCTTGCCCACCCAGGCCTGCTCGACGTACAGCCGGGTCGGGTCCTCGATGGACAGCCACTTGCCGTCCTTGGTCTGGATCTTGACGGGCTCGGCAGCGGCGGCGGCAGCGGCATCTCCTCCCTCCTTCTCGCCCGACACCCTGCCGAGGCCCATGCCGCGCTGGACGACGGCCTCGTCGCGGGCGAGCTCGAGCTGGTACCGCACCTCGCGGGCCATCTTCTTCTTGCTGAAGCGCATCTGCACGATGGCGTCGTCGACCGTCTTGCCGGCGATCTGGCGCGCCAGGTGGACGAGCTTCTTGGTCGAGGTCGGCAGGTTCTCGCTCTTGGAGGCGTGGCGGCGCTCGGTGCGGGCGATGCGCTCGGCGCGCGTCTCGCGGTCGAGGGGGTCGAGCCCGCGCCGCACGCGCCGCATGACCATCTTGCGCTGCCAGCGGACGCGGCTGCGCGGGTCCGGGTCCACGGCCCGGGCGAGGTGCTCCTTGACCATGGAGGCGCCCGTCGGGCCTCCTCCGCCTGCCGGTCTCCCCTGCTGCTGCGAGGAGGACGTCGTCGTCTCGGACTGCGGCTGCTGCACCTGGTCGGCGAAGATGGAGTCGCGGCTCAGGTTCGGGTTGCTGAGGCGGTCGGCGAGGGACTGCCGCGTCGAGGCCTTGGTCAGGTCATCGGCGAAGGCGCCGGCGGCGTCCTTCTTGCGGGAGGAGCCCCACGAGGCCCAGGAGCCCCATGAGATGGAGCGGGACTGCTGCTGGAGGAGGGAATGAGGCGGGGCTTGCGAGCCCGAGAGGGAGAGGGCCTGGAGGGAGGCGCAGAGGGCGTTGGGGACGGTGGACGGCCGGAGGGTCGTGGCGGCTGTCGAAAGCAATGGAAGGTTAGCTCAATGGTCTGATGTCCGTCCAACGATTGGAAGTGTAGCAAGGGTCCAATTGGGGTGAGATCAACAGCGTACCTGTCCGTAGGACCCGCCTCGATGGCAGATGGAGGCTCATTGCGGCAGCTGCATCAAGCCCTGGGCCGCATATGAGAGAGAGTGTGTGCACGCGAGATCGAGCTTTCGAGGTGTGTAGTCCAGTCTGCTTCCTTTGCAAGAAATCCTGCGGTTGTGGGCCCGTGCGCTCCTCTCACCCTTTGCGGTCTGAAAACACGTGACTCTCTTTTTTCCCTTTCCCTTTGCCGGACTCGGCTCTAGCGCGTGCAGAAGCGAATCAGGCCATGGGCGATTCCAAGCTTCTCCAATTTCCTCAGCAGACAGACAAACTCACCTTATTCCCTCCTTCCCGCCAACCACCACCGTACAGTCTCTAGAAACGACTTCACCCGGCAAGAAACAATCGCAATGGCTGTCAAACCCGTCGTCGGCGTACGTACCATCCCCGCAGAGGCGGTCGCGGGCCGCCAATGGCTGTCGTGCCACGGAGCAGGCGGCGGCTCGGGATTGAAGCAATCCCTCGAATGACTGATCCCATTGCCGAAACGGAGCTAACACCGACGACAGATGCTTCGCCGCAACCTCATCCTCGACCTTGGTATCGGCCTGGGTACGTTCTCGCCTCTGCTCTTCGGGTCGATGCAATTTCCTCCCCTCCCGTGCTGGCTTTTGAGCTGGGTTTTGGAGCTCGAGCCGAGATGCGCGAGGGGAGGGTGGCATGATGTCTGGGGCCGACCTTGCTAACGTCCATCTGCGTCAAATTAGGTCTTGGTTTCGCCATGGGCAACGCTTTCTGGTATGCTCTGCTACGATGAGAAGAGAAAACAACGGGCTATTCTCGACGCCGGAGGATCTAGATCACTAACGAGGTGTCGTCCATCTAGGTACGGCTACCACCTGCCGCGCACCCAGCGCCGCGACGACTACTACATGAAGATCGAGGAGGAGCGGGCCCAGAAGCTGCAGGGTTAGAGGTGATCAGATCGCCTGAGCTTGAGAAGGGGGAGTGACCGTCATTGTGGGAGTTGCCAGTGGCTTGCCGCGCCGGGGAGGATGTTTCGATAGGATGTTAGACGTGACGCCGTCACCGATCCGTTGTCACCAAACCACGCCTCGGTCCTAGAAATATCATTGCATTGTTAAGAAGGCTATTCGCTGATTTGATCATTGTGTGAACGGACGGCTGGTATAGAAGCCGACCTTGGAAATACATGTTGCTCTCTCGCCATGTCCAACTAAACTATCGTACATCGATCGCTTTTGAGTAGCACGCCAACCCACGTACTCTAAGGGAAGGGTATATCTCTCCTCACAGCACGACGAAAGAGCCCATCGTCTCCATAGGCTGGCTGTCATGACTCCAGGAACATCGATTTGCCATCGTGCCACCTTGTCGTCCAACCCTCGTGGCCAGCTTCTGACGGGGGTGTGGCAGCACTTTGGCTAGCATGAGATCCCTCCCAAGCTGTCGTCTCGACCGTAAAGCTGCCATTGCTATCTTGGCATCTGTGTGTGTGGGCGTGCTTGCATCGTCAGCCAGGCATTCCATAACTAGCAGAAAGCACGTGAGGGGCAAGCCATCTCCCGAGAGTGATCTGTACCACCAGAGGGCCAGAAAAAGAACCATATCGAGAATCCTTCCAAATCCCCCCCCCCCCCCCCCCCAAAAAAAAAGGGCACGCCTGAAATCAGAGAGGGGAATTTTGATGCGCAAACGTCCCCTTAGCAAAAGCCAGGACGGGAAGGCTATGAGAGGAGGCTGTGGGCTGACCTTCTGAACAGACGCTGCACAGGCCAGCACCGCACTGGGCTGTTGCGCTGGTCCGGCCGGTCGACGAAGCAGCTGTACTGCATCATCGACAGCAGCTCGCACGCGCTCAGGTCGACGTCCCGCCCTCCTGGAGTCTTGCGCTTGCGGCCCTTGGTGTTGAGCTGGATCTTCTCCGGCAGCTGCGACGCCGGGAAGCTGTGGCAGGGCGGCGCCATTGAGATTGAGATTCAGACTGGATGGAGGCCGCGGTCGGGCGGCGGGTGCTGGGCGAGGTGGAGGAAGCGAGCCTCGACGAGGTAAGGATGCTTTTCGTCTAGTCTTTCAACTTATCGTCTGCTCTATCCTTTGGCACCCTCTTTCATGTTTTTGGGGGCGGTGGTTCATGAGAGATGGTGTTCATTCTGTCACGTACACCCCAGTGCCACCACTCTAACCTTATCGCCGCTCCTGATTTGATAAGCCCGCTCACGAACATCGCCTTCCTAGTTCCTGACCTCCTTCCGCACAACGCTGCACGCACTCTCGGCAGGCTATGCTGCCGCTGCCGCTGCCGCTACCGCGGGCCTCGAGCCCGCGAGTGCTCCTACAAGGACTACTACTAGCAATAACAAGAAGTTGGCATCGCCTTTCCCCATCCCGGCCCTGAACGAGCTGGCCGAGCGCCACCTGCGGGCCACGTCGTCGCCGACGCTCTCCGTCTCGGGCCGGCACCTGCCGCTGCTCTACAAGCTGGTCTCTACGCTCGTGGCGCGCCCGCACGCCAAGGCCGTCGTCGTGATCGACCTCGAGCACCGCTTCGACGTGTCACGGGTGTTGCAGTGCTCACCTTACCGGGAGCCGCCGCCGCCGCCGCCGCCGCCCGCGGATGGCGAAGGTGCTGTTCAGAGTGATGTGGCTGGTGCCACCACCACGTCTGCGGTGGAAGGAGGAGGTGCCCACGCCGGCCGGCCGGAAGCGGCCCCTCCGCTGGTGACCCTGGCCGACCTCCAGCACATCCACGTCTACCGCCCGGCGCGCAGCCCCGGCACCCGCGTCGCCGACCTGGTCGCCGCCGCGGAGCAACGCATGCTCTACGGGCAGCACGGCAGCCGCCGCCGAGAGTGGTGGGGCACCATCGTGATCGGGCGCGCAGCTGCCGCAGCAGGAAGTGGAGGGGCCGGCGACGTGGCCGTCGAGGCCGGCTGGAGGGGCTGGCTGCAGGTCGCCGCCGCGCAGGAGGCGACGAGCTTCGGCTCCTGCCTGAGCCTGGAGGAGGGCCTCCTGGAGCGGGAGCGGGGGCGGAGGCGGCGGGCGGCGGGCAGGCAGCAGACGTGGGTGGCCAGCTCCGTCTGGGGCGGCTTCGAGTTTACGGAGTCGTAAGGCCCCGTTTTCACAAGCCCGGCTGCCCCTACCGTGAGAGGAAGGAGGGAAGAGGAAGGGGCAAAGGGGAAAAGGCGGTGAGGTACTTTCCAAGACTCATCGACACGGTTCAAGGGGCATGGATGCAACACACCAAAGCACAGTATACCCAGAGGAGCATTGTACAACTACGGATTGTCGACTGCACATCTGGCGCTATTATCGGCACGATGCCGATTTAAATGTACTTGTGATGGCAGAATCACGCCATGTGGAGCATCAAGAGTCCTGGAAAACCCGGCAGATAAAGAACGCAAAATGTACAAGTAGAAGTGAGAGGGTTGAAGACAAAAGAACGGGATTTCAAAGAGGGTCCTTTCGTCTCGTCTCCAAATCTCTGGGGAGTTTGACATGTGTGGAGATGTGGAGAGGGAGAGAGAGGGATCGCGAGAGGTCGGTACAGACACAGTACTGCAGTACTGTGTCAGTCCGTGTGTATGAGCGCTGGAGGCCTCGACTGGCAAGACTGGCTTGCGGAGAAAGAGCAATGTCGAACGGAACGAGCACTGTCTTGTCCGTGAAGGAGCTTTGGGCAACATCGTGGAACCTCACCTGTGGGTTCCCTGGTGGGTTCTGTGGAGAGCCAGAGCCTGGAGAGAGTTCCATCCGCTGTGGGCACCAAAGTGTACAACGCCTGCCCATGCGCGCTGAGCGACTTTGCCTGTCGTTTTACAGTTCCCTTTTACGGTAGGGACAGGTTGAGACAAGTCGGCACTCGGCATGAAGACAGAGGGATTTGATGAGGGAAATGGCAGGTCGCGTATGGAGTTGCATAATGAACGCACATTGGTCTCGGCCGGACCTGTCTCGATGCTTGTCTATCGGCCTTGGCTTCTTACTTTTCTTCCGGCTCGGTAGACGGGTGCAACAGCAGCAAGAAGGGAGGACGGACGGGATGATCCTCGCTGTTACTCAGGGCCCCTCGGGCAGGGTTCCCGCCAGCCACTGCCGACGCCAGCTTTCTTTTTCATGTGAGCTTGGCCTAGCAAGCCTTGATAAATTTGGAAACCCATATCTGTGGTGGCCGGCAAGTGCGCAGATCATAGGGTGATTCGGGGATTTTTGGTGACTTGTTTGTTTGATGAGATCAGCGTGAGCCCACCGTGTAAGAAGGAGAGAATTGAGGTATGATATGGGAGACATGTACCACGATGCGTGGTACGCCATTGCGCATATATGAACGTAGGCCAGATGTGTACATGCCAGGTTAGTACAGCAACCCGTAGTTGAGAGTAAGTAGATCTGCGCTGAGTGTTGCTCAGTAATGATCGCCGGCATAGATCTCTGCGACTTGGCAGCGAGGGATATCTATCCTTTCTCAGGCTGACCTGCAGATTAGGGCGTTGCAATCCCTGAAGGAGGGGGGGGGGGCAAGGGCTGTCGAAGAGGAACGGCAGCCATAGCGATTATCCTATCCTATATTGATGCTATTTCGACGGCATCTCGCAACCGGTTTCCAAAAATGCAGACACATGAGGTCTGTTGGGAACGAGGCACAAGGAGGCAGTCAAGCCACCTCGGCCACTCAAGGCAGTCTTGGCACTGCAATACAAGTATTACCCTCGAAACTCGAAACACCATACCCGCTTAATGTATTGGAGATGTGGAGCAGAAGGAGTCGGACTGGGTACTGGATGCCTGCAGGTGTACTTGTGTTGTACAAGATTGGTAAATCTGGGTGTCGACAGATCTCTCCACACAGTTCCTCGCCGCCTGTCGAGCCTGTGTACGGTGTATGTCGTGGTCGTCGAGACTGGCAGTGCAACATCAACATTCAAGTTGGGCCCGGCAAATCACCACAGTGCTGATGCTGATACTCAACACTCGGGATTGGAAGCGATAGATGCGCGTACCTTCCGCGTGGATGGCCTGCCAGTTTGCTTCCCTGAACCAACCCCGCGTTAGGCTTTGCCTTTCTCCGTAACACACCGTGCGATTGTGCAATCAGTCCTGCATCCATCTGCATCTCATCCCATTCCCTCCATCCATCCAAACCCCTCCCCCGTTCAACGGCTTCAGATGGTATCACTATCTCTAGACCGCATGCCGCGCCGGTCACAATCAGAGCTGCACGCATTTACGTGTACCTCTCGATGACGGCTACGTCGGCACACCGCATCGAGACGGCGGAGACTGAGGCGCCCATCCTGGCATGACGCCGTACGTTGGTATCCACGAGTCCATTTATTTACGGTACGCTTTGCTGTGAATCTGTCCTGTACGCCAATCAGATGCGTCGCAGAAGACACATTCACATGCAAGCGCAAGGGACTACTCTGACGCCGCCCAAGGTACCGTCCTCGACATGGAAACCCCGGGGTTCCACCCATCCCTGCTTGCACGACAGGATAGGTCGGCGGGAGGATATCGTCGCAGGGAGAGGCACGGAACAAACGTTACACCCACGTCTGCAAAGCTTAGCAGCCGTGGCGGCGAGGCACCCCTCTGTGCTCCCCTACCTCGCCAGACCCTTGGGTCCCTGATCGCCCTCCCGTTCTGGGCCATCTGTCCGCATGTTGTACGGGACTTCGGCAAACGGAAGCCCAGAGGACCGTTCTCAGGTCTCGCGCCGTCGTAGCCGTGCCGCCAGAGCCTCAGTCCTTCCTCATCCCACCCTATTTATGTAAGTGAAGATAGCCGAGTAATTGACACAGGGATGCCCATCCTGCAGGCGCTTGATTTCACCCTGTTATGCTAATGCCTGGGACTAAGAAAGACACAGCTTCTAGCCTGTCGAGCTTCTTCTCTTCAGCCAAACGGAACGACCGAAGCGAGCTCTGATGCTGCCGCTGCCGCTACTTACCGCCGCCACATGGCAATACGGTGGCAGTGGGTACGTGTCTCTATTCACCGTAGGATCTAGGGCGAGGCTCTTTTGATTTGATTTGGCTCCTGTGACGGCTGTCTTCACCTGCAGGCGGTACGTCAATGGCCCGCCGAGTCACAGCCAAGCCGCTTCTTGGGCCGGTTTGGTCCCTGCAGTTGCGGCCTTTTTTTTACTGGTCCCCTGCCGGTAGCCGCACCACCAATTTCTTTTCTGTCCCGGTCGCAGGTCGTGGTCCACACCTGACGTCATGCTGATCGACGGCGGCGTGGGACTTCTCGGCCTTGGCGACCCTGAATTGTGGTCCGACTGTGGATGCCGACACCCGCCGTCCCCCGTCTCATGCCCAATGAGTGCTCGCCGTCCGCCGACCAGGCTCCGCTCCTGCCCCCGGGCTCCTCTTTCGTGCTGCGAGATGCTTTGTGTGATGCGTGGCTTGTATGTACACCCGCCCGCCGGTGCGAAAAGAGATATCCACACGGGGACGAGGAGGGCGGGCGCAGGATAACAAATGCCATGTCACGACGCCACGGTCTCGCGGGCCAAAGGGTACTCGCACCCAGATGAGCGAGCCCCAGTGTCAAAACAGGGAAATCCATATCAGAAAATCTGCAGGTAGCACCGAGCACATGCGCGCCGTATGCAGGGCACCAAAAGCACTCGTACCGTTACGGACAGTAAACGGGAGGATCAGTGATCTTCGCCTTCTGCTTGTACATTCTGGGCGAGTTATTCCGATACGAGCCCGCTTTTCTTGCTTGTCCCTAAACCAGTCGAAGCGCTCGCCGTATCAGGGGCTCAGCTCAGCTCTGGACGGACGGGGACCAGGGCGAATGAGTCGCACCGAGTTAATCTGGACCTTATCTCACCATACACCACACCAAAGCAGATCGCTCGACCCTGACCGGCAGCCGTGCTGGCCCCCGATTGGCCGGGAGGCCGGCACCCTTTACGGTGTGCAGAGGCTCTGTGAAGAGATTGACAGGGGGTAGTGGCGAGCCTACGGGTGACCACCGCACCGTGTACTGTGCCTGTGTTTCACTGCCTTGACTACGGTGCGACCTAAGCCGAACGGTCCCTGCTTTGCTTGCCTCGCCTTCCACCGCATGTTTGACTAACAAAGCACTGTCCTTGCCGTTGAAGGAAAGCAAGTCCTGGCACCGGCGCGGCGTACCGTCTGCGACGGCGCTAGAAGAAGAAAAAGAATGCGCCCTCCTTGGTCTTAGACGCTTTCACAAGTGATGACTGCCACCATCCAGGCTTACCACCTTGCATCATTGTGCTTCGACCCGTATCCACACGGCATCCACCGTGGCATGCCTCATTTGGACGTTGGGTGAAAACTCGTTCATGACGGTATCCACTGATACATTGCCGTTTCTGTCTCTTTAGTAGCCTACACGGCGTACACGGCGTCACTGTGTTGATTCGGCGCTGCCTGGCGCTGTCGAGGTACGGAGTACACACACCTCACCAGCCAGTCGTTGGGGATAAGGAGAGTGAGGCATTGCTGTTTGCTCGAGTCAAGATGGATATATAAACGGGGTCCCCGCGGCCGCAATCCTCTCCATTCTCCAGTTTCTCCAGACACCAACAGACAAGTTCCCATTTATTCATCCACCAGCAAGAAGATCTCTACGGGGCTCTCTGCTTTTCTCTCCTTTTGACACACACGCGTGTCCTGACTCGGTTCCAACGTTTGCTCTTCTCTTCTACCAGCACGGAAAACAGTTTTTCTTTGCTGTATCACAAGTCCTCTCACAAATCATGGCTACTCTCCAGAGACCCGCCGCCCCTATCCGGACGGTGTCCAACAGCAGCTTTGCCGAGAGCTTTGACATTGCCCGGAGAAAGCTGGACAAGGAGCTCGACGGCAACATCTCATCCCCGGACTCCCGCCCCGGATCTCCAGCGTCGCTGGCCACGGGCTCCACCGTCACCCCGGCCGAGCTCAGCACTCCCCTGACCCCCTTCAACGCCGCCATCGATGCCGACCCGGATGTGGCCGACGAATTTGCCTTCGCCTTCGATATCGACGGCGTCCTGATCCGCGGTGGCAAAGTCATCCCAGAGGCCATCGAGGCCATGAAGGTTCTCAACGGCGAGAACGAGTATGGCGTCAAGGTGTAAGTGCAAAAGTTCCCCACTGCTCGCGCTACGCACATGTAACACGGTTACTGACTTGAGAACTCACAGTCCCTACATTTTCCTGACCAACGGCGGTGGGAAGACCGAGGCCGAGCGCTGCGGTGACCTCTCCCGCCAGCTAGAGCTCGAAGTCTCGCCGGGTCAGTTCATCTGCGGCCACACCCCGATGAGGGAGATGGCCGACCGCTACAAGACGGTCCTGGTCGTCGGCGGCGAGGGCGAGAAGTGCCGCCACGTCGCCGAGGGCTACGGCTTCACCGACGTCATCACGCCGGGCGACATCCTCAAGGCCAACGCCGCTGTCTCGCCCTTCCGCAAGCTCACCGACACGGAGCACGCCAACTCCAAGGACCTGCTCTCGCGCGGCCAGCTCAGCGACATCGTCATCGACGCCGTCTTCGTCTTTGCCGACAGCCGCGAGTGGGCCTCGGACCTGCAGATCATGCTCGACATCGCCATGAGCAAGGGCGGCCGCCTGGAGACGCGCTCCGAGACGTTTGACGAGAGCCCGCCCTTCTACTTCTCGCACAACGACACCCTCTGGGCCGCCCAGCACGAGCACCCGCGCCTCGGCATGGGCGCCCTGCGCAGCATCGTCGAGACCACCTTCGAGTCGGTCACGGGCGGCAAGAAGCTCGAGACGCACGCCTTCGGCAAGCCCCAGGTCAGCACCTTTGAGTTCGCCACGCGCCTGCTGCAGAAGTGGCGCGCCGCGCAGCACGGCCTCGAGTCGAGCAAGCCGCCCGAGACGGTCTACTTTGTCGGCGACACGCCCGAGTCGGACATCCGCGGCACCAACGCCATGAACGAGGCCTCGGACAACGACTGGTTCTCCATCCTCGTCAAGACGGGCGTCTACCAGGACGGCACCGAGCCGGCCTACAAGCCGCGACAGACGGTCGAGACTGTCCTCGACGCCGTCAACTTCGGCATCCGGCGCGAGATGGAGGCGCGCAAGGCGCGGTCCGCGGGCCCGGACGAGAAGGCCGTCATTGAGAAGCTGCTGCCGCTCGACGCGGCGGCCCAGCCGACGACGACCGCGTAAAGGGTCCAACATACCTGCTGAGCAGGTGATATGGCTCTCGTCTTAGGACATACCAAAAAGGACACGAAAAGAAGATATTGTAACGCCCGACAACGAAGCACAAGCACCGGCCTGCAGCTCCTATCCTTTGAGCCAGCTTGGTTTTTTTTTTAAGAAAAAAACGAGAAGAGAGGTGCCGGACGACGAATTTCCTTGGATGTATTTGTGATACCATTGTTTCGGATTTTATTGGGGGAGTTTTTCCTTTTTTGCCTTTTGAAGTTTATTCTTCTTCTCCGTCGTTGGATTGATATGGACCGAGATCCAAGTCACTACGACTGCCGATTGCACTCTTATTTCACCAGTGTTTCTTTTGCATACAAGCATCATAGCCATCTGCATGCATTCAAATAGCTCTCATAAGCTTTCAGTCGTTTGTTATAGAGGAATAGAATTGAACTTGGAACCAATCGGTAGCTGCTGCTGTTCATCTCGTACTGGTAGGTCTCGCCCAGCTCGAGGCCTTGTGAATCGCAAACATAGTTGTTGAATTTCATCGATCATAGAAAAAGAAAAACAGTGTACATTGGATTGTACTTGAGCGGCAATGCATTTGAACAACGAGGTGAAGTTGTGTCCCAAGGCCCCCCTCCGCGACTTGGGAGTCGTCTCAAAGTGGTTCTAGTGAAATGGGGGGAGTCATTATTGCGATAGCATACTACTCACCCATTTCACACCTCACGTCATGCCTCAAAAGGCTGGCATCTCTTTGATCGTGTGTGATGTATGAGCGTTTTTACAGGGGGGGGGGGGGGCACACGGCATCGATCGACCAGCGTGCTCGTCTCGGGAGACACCTCGCGGCATACTGACGTACATCCAGGCCCACTGGTGCCTGAATCCTCATCACCTTCAGCTAACATTAGGTAGTCCCGGGAATGATGCTCACCTACGTTGTCTCTCCTGGAGGAAACATGTTGTCTGGGCTAGAATCCCCTTTGGACCGTGTTCACTCTAGAAAACGCCCCCCCCCTCGGAATTGATTTCATGGTCTGTCGATCCATAACCCGTGGCGAAAGCAGGTGATACCGCACATTTCTTTTTGTGCCAGAAGATGCTGGTCCACTTGACCGATGTCGAGAACTGCTGATGGATGAGAACGGCCGGAAGTGGGCTACAATCGCTACCTCTGCATCGAGAGGCCCGATCGACCAGCCAGAGAAACGATTTGAGGGGTGTCATGGCTGGGATTGATGACGGACTGTATGGTGCTGAGGTTTACCGTCCGCGAGGGTTTCATGTCTTGGGTATCGGCCTTTGAGATCGCTTACGAGCAGACCCGGTTCGGGACGGACTCCGAAGGGGCAACTTACAAGATATTCGAAAACGAGAACTCGTTCAGTCCCGTGCTGCCGCCCTGTTAGGATTCTCGACGACGTGATTTCACGGGCGATGCTGGTGTTGGTATGATTAGGTCATTTCAAAGAATTTGTGCTGCATCGTGGCAGCACGGCATTGTGACAAATATCTGGCTGTTGTGCGTCTCTTCCCACATCGCTGGGGTCCGGGTCGTCGTGAGGGACCAGGCCTGCTCGGCTGCTGTTTTTTTATAAGGCCTTGCTTGCGTAGCTGTGGAAATCACTACTATCATGGTTGACAGAACTGCGCGTTGAGGGGGGCGCTGCATTGAGAGAGAACGTGGCCATCGATTGGTTTCATGTCCGGACACGTAAGGTGATGATGTGTTTGACCTTCCTCGCGCGGGGGACGCGGCGTGCACAACGCCGGCCCCATCGATGCGGTGTCTCGGGTAGGAGCGCAAGCTAGTGGACCACATTGACATGCGTTCGTTGGGGTTGGAGACCGTTGGACACGATCTATGCCATGAAGAACCCTTGTATCACGCGAAATCATTGCATGAGACTTGCTTTCGGGGTTCTCTCAATGCTGATCGTTCAGTTATGTGGCCATCTTTCGTGGCTTGCTGGTTGACTCTTGCCCTGGACTCGCCGGCGAAAAGTTGAATACCGATGTATGAATGCGAAACCTCTACCGTTGAATTTCAAAACAAGCGCAAAGCCATCCCTTGGACTTTTGAATCAGCAGCTTCTTTTTGATCTGTTCGAGAATGGAAGCCTCCCGTTCCCAGGTGTCTTGGGAAACGAAGCACGTGCATTCGAGTCCAGGGAGGGTAGGAGACGATTATGGAAAGCCGGGGTTGATCCGGCAGTTGGGATGCCAATCATCCAGGCTGCCTGGTAGTCGCGCTGTTGATCTTGTGAGTCTAGAATGGCCGGCAGGGTCGATCAGTTGCTGTGAGTGGCCGATATGGATGGCAATTCAGCTCAATTGTCCCCTGCATCGGTCCGACGCTTGGTTGCGACAACTCGAAATCTGTGCGGACACGCGCTGGCTAGTGACAATCACGTAACAACGCCCATCGTATCTCTGCGCTGTACTTGTGTGCTTGTAGTTGCTTCATCACTCACGGCCATTGATTCCCCGGTCGCTGTCCGATCAATGCCGTGGGGGGATGTTGGAGCGACGGATGTGATTGGCCGAGAGTCGCCGGAGCGCGGTCCCGGCGCCAGCTCTGGGTTCAGAAGTGCTAGAGATCTTTGAGAGGAGTCTAGAAATGCAGATCTCGGGATTAGACCGTATCTTTTAGTTCAGGGGTCCCACCTCGTGTTTAAAAAAAAAGAGAAATGGAATGAAGGGGCTCAGCAATTCGCTTTTTCTCTCCGACCCAAAAGCAGAGAATCGCGGTCGTTCCGCCTCTTGTGTTTTGGAAGGACGAGGGGGCCCAGAAAAAGAGGAAATTAGGTACAAAGCCAAGAGATGCGCCTACGTCATTGTGCGTCGATGGGATTTGACACTTTGGTTTTCTGTTATTTGCATTGTCTGGACCGGGCGGGCCAGGGTTGTGTTTTTCAGGGATCGCAGTTTGCGGAGGCGTTGGGTGGGGTGACACTGGACTTCAGTGCAGGTAGACAAGACGACAATCAAGCAATGATTACTAGGTAGCTAAGTAACTTCGCCTCCAGGCATCCATTGACGAAGGGAGGATACCGGATTGCTCTCTTGACCCTGCATGGGGCTTCTGAGGCAAGCGACGAGGTCTGGGAAACAAGAGGCAGCCAGCCAGCCATCTGCTTGGTACTCCGTAGTGAATGCCACAAGCAATTCGGGGTGCGGTCCAGCGGTGGGGAATGATCATTACAGGGGAATTGATTGGCCTGGGCCTGGGCCTGACCGGCTCATCGGCACAGGACCTTCCCGCAGGCTTCTTTCTTCACGTTTTGGTCCTTTTGGTTTTGGCCGACGTGTCTTTCAGGGACAGAGTACCGGAGATCCAACAATATTGATGCTTGACAAGTTCTTGCGCGTGTGGTTCTAATACCTACATAAGGTAGGTGAAGTGGTGGGAGTAGTAATGCCATCCTGCAATAGGTAAGTAACTACATAACCTACGTAGACACCGAGGCAGCGAGAGCCAGGAGCATGTGTGTCGGTGTTGGTGGTGGTGCGCGCGTGTGTGTCTCTCTCGTCCGAGCCCTGTCTCAGTTCAGATGGGCTGCTTCTCCGTCGGCATCCCAGACCAGGCTCCCTCCACGCGCTCCAATACAGTTGGGATCGGCAAGCCTAGGAGGCCTAGACCCCTGCCGACCGCGCGCCGTGCAGCATCACGGCCACGGCTTGACGCCATTGTTGTCTGTCCTCCCAACCCATCGCTTACTTCGGTTACGTACCTCCTAAGGAGCGAACCCTGAACGAGGGTTTGAAGCAAGGTGTGTGCAGCGCGACCCTGCGTGACGGTGTCCCTGCGCGTATATCAGCATACTTATATGAAGCTAGATATCTCCTGAGGGAGGCATGTCCGAGGAATCCAAGCTCGAGAGGAGAGAGAGAGAGAGAGAGACCACAGCAACCCGAGGATGGCCGTCATTATCTCCAGATTGCTGTCCATAAAAGGGTCTGGTCTGCCTGCCTCCCGACGGAGATGCACACTGCGCGTGGTGCCAGTAGCTCGAGGTGTTGTTTGCCTCGCTCATTACTTTTCAGGCTGCATCAAGCATCTTTACGTAACTCTTATGCCGTGACGAGGCCAACAAGGCTGCTGCTGTGAACCATTTGAAAATCATTTGAATGAAATGAGTGATGATGATGCGGCACGCGGCCTCCCTACCTTACCTTCGTAGATCTGGCCGGACTCTTGAGACTCGTTAGCAGTGCCAACCTGCCGGGCCACTAAGAAACAGACCTTGGGAGCTGCCTTAGTCAGTTTAGGGGCCAAAAAGGCCGATTGCAGGGTCCTGTCGTCAGTGTTCTGGGGGACAGGCACAGGGCCCAGTGACGACACACAACAATCCTGGGTGGAAGTAACCACACAGGCGGGCACACAACACCGGCCTGACCAGCGACCAGCGCTGAAAACAGCCCACTTGGCACTTGGGACCCATTCTTTCCCACCCCCCGGTGCCCTGGATCTACAGGCCAGCCCTCCCTTCAAGCCGGTACCTGTTTGCGCTGTCGGCGAACTTTTTTCCCTTTCCCGTTGTTATTCCCTTTGCGCCTCGCCAAACCCCAGACACACGACAGTCCTCTTTGTTCCCTCCGGCGCACACCGCACCTCGCACTCGAGCCAGACCGACGACGTTCCTTGCCCGGTCGCGTCTCTCTGTCCGAGTGAGCTATACGTACGCAGCGCCGCATCAGGAACGGAAGGAACTGTGCTGTTCGCCGCCCCGTCTGCTCTTGCCCTGAGCTCTGTCTGCTCTGCTCTGCTCTGCCCTGCCCGTCGACGACGACCTCGAGCTCCAAGCCTTGGCAGCCTGGCCCTCCCCCAGCAACCCTCTATCAGCACCGTCGCCGTCATCTCGTCCTAGCGAGCAAACAGATGGTCCGGCTCGCGCCGAACCAGCAACACCAACCACCACCAAGATGGGGAGCCCTCCGCCAGCTCCCCCGCAGCCGGTAGGAGAGGAGAACTGGGTGGACTATATCGACCAGCAGGCCCGCCACGCCGACTCTCTCGAGAAGCGCATCCACGTCGTCGAGCTCTACCGCACCGCCGCCAACGCCGAGCCCGGCAGCATCAAGGTCTGGCTGGCGTACTGCGACTACTTCTGGTCCCTGCATCAGGACTGCCAGCATGGCAGCGACTCGTCATGGCCCGCCGACGAGGCCGCTGCTGCCCGCGACATATTCTCCCTCGACGCCGCCCTGCACCTCTGGAGCGAGGGCCACGAGGCCACAAAGTACCGCCTGAACGACAGCCACGAGCTGTGGAACCGCTGGATCGGCCTCGAGATGGACCTGCTCTCCAAGACGAGGACGCCCGAGGGCGTCAGGCGCATCACCCACCTCTTTCGGAACCGCCTCCTCACCCCGCACGCCACCTGGGACGAGACCTCCCAGATGTTCTCGAGCTTCCTGTCCGAGTACAATACCGGCGCCTATGAGTCTACTATGAAGGATATTACCCAGCGCGCTGCCGAGGCCAAGCGGCTCTACGACCAGCGCGAGATCCACGAGCTCAAGCTCGCCCGTGCCACGCGCGGCGGCGACGCCGATAAGCAGAAGGCCGCCATACGCGAGTACCTGGCCTGGGAGATCACGAACTCGATGTATGAAGAGAGGAACAAGGCTGCCGCCGTCGAGCTGGGCCTCGCGCTCTTCTCGCGCGCCCTAACCGGCATCTTTGCCTCGGACGAGGCCACCTGGACCGACTACATTGTCTACGTATCGACGCTATACCACCGCTTTAGAGAGGAGCGCTCCACTAAGACCGGGGACCTCTCGCACCTCCTGCCCAACAGCCTCGACATACACCAGCGCGCCGTGCAGCACTGCCCTTGGTCTGGCAAGCTCTGGGCCCGCTATATCCTGAGCGGCGAGGAGGCGGCCCTGTCCTTCTTCGACATGGAGCGCATAAAGCATGCCGCCACGAACAGCTCGCAGCTCGACCGCGACGGCATGGTCGGCGTCGTCGACATGTACGCGGCCTGGTGCGGCTACCTCAAGCGCACCGCCATGCACCCCACCGCCCCCGACGAAGCTGTCGACATTGCCGACTCGGGTCTTGTCGCCGCCCTCGAGGCCGTCCAGGTCTGGGGCGAGCGCCGCTTTGGCGATGCCTACAAGGGCGACCCCAGCTTCCGCCTCGAGCGTATCCTCATCCAGTACCTGACCGAGAAGCACTTTGCCATCGACGAAGCCCGCGATCAGTGGCGCAAGCTCGAGAGCAAGGAGTTGTACGCCAACAGCTATGACTTTTGGGTGCACTACTTTATGTGGGAGATGCTCGTCTTCCAGGCCCAAAAGGGCCAGGGCCGCAGCCCCACGCCGGCCTCGAGCTCCAAGGGCTTGCGCGTGCCCAGCCTCGCCACCGAGGCTCTCGAGCGCGCCCTGCACAACCGCAACCTCGACTGGCCAGAGCGCGTCATGGAGGTGTATCTGCACCATTGCAACGACTACCAGACTGCCGACACACTGCACCAGGCCCTCGATACCATGCACAAGGTGAGCAAGGGCATCGCGAAGAGGCGCGAGAGGGAGGCCGCGGCTGCCAACGCTGCCTATGCCGCCGCACAGGCCGAGGCGCAGGAACAACACCAGGTCGAGGCGGAGGAGGGCGCCAGCAAGGGTCAAGCGAATGCCCCTGCTGCTGACGCAGCCGCGGCGCACGCCTCACCGTCAGGTGCCAAGCGCAAGAGAGAGGCTGAAGCTGGCGACGCCGACGCCGAGTCGGCTACGAAGCGGGCCAAGAGCAAACCCGAGTCCGCAGAGCCGGCACAGGATGCCTCGTCTCACGATCGGGTCGCCAAGCGCGACAGGGAAAACACCTCGGTCATCGTCCATGGCCTCCCGGCGGACGTGACCGCGACCAAGGTGAAGCAGTACTTTCGCGAGTATGGTCATGTCAACCACCTGCAGCTACAAAAGGCCGAGGACGAGGCGTCAACGTCGGCGCTCGTCGAGTTCGCAACCGCCGGAGATGCCCAGTCAGCGCTCTTGCGCGACGGCAAGTACTTTGGGCAGGATGTCGTCAGCGTCAAGCCGGCGACGAATCTCACCCTGTTTGTGACCAACTTCCCGCCGACTGCCGACGACGGATACATACGCAACCTTTTCAAGGACTGCGGGCGCATCTTCTCCACGCGCTGGCCCAGCCTCAAGTACAACACCGCTCGGCGCTTCTGCTACGTCTCGTTTGGCGACCCGGAGGCCTCGGCCAGGGCGACGCGCCTCGACGGGACGATGCTCGAGGGCCGGTACAAGCTGCAGGCCAAGTACTCGGACCCCTCGCACAAGAAGGCCCGCGAGGGCCCCATCGCCGAGGGCCGCGAGGTCCACGTGACCAGCATCGACCGGAGCGCGACCGAGGACGAGATCAGGGAGCTCTTTGCCAAGTACGGCAAGGTGGACAAGGTGCGGCTGCTGCGGACCATGAAGGGCGAGAGCCGGGGCTCGGGGTTCGTCGTCTTCGCGGCCAAGGCCGACGCGGAAAAGGCGGTGGAGGTGCTCGACAAGGCCAAGTTCAAGACGCAGGTGCTCGGCGTCGAGATCTCGGTCAAGGAGAACTTCAAGCCCGTGGCGCGGGCTGTGGCGAGCAAGTCGCCGACGCCCGCCCGCAGCGCCAAGGACGAGGAAGGGGACGAGGCTATGGCGGAGGACGGCGGCCCGGCCAAGGAGGCGCCGAACGAGAGGTCGTTTGCCTTGCTGGGCCTGCCAGACACGGTCAACGTGGAGCGCGTGCGCACGCTCGTCGAGCCCCATGGCGCCGTGGCCAAGGTGCTGCTGCAGCCGAACCACGGCGGCGCCGTTGTCGAGATGGCGGACTCGGCAGCCTCGGGCAAGGCGCAGCTGGCGCTCGAGGGTGCCGGCATCGACGGGCAGAAGCTGCGGGTCGGCACCGTGGCCGAGCTGTACCGGACCAAGGTCGGGAAGAAGACGCAGGCCGACGGGAAGCCGGCTGCCGCTGCCGCTGCCGCCAAACCCCTCATGGCGCCGCCGCCTCGTGTTTCGCGGCCTGTCCTGGGCGGCAAGGGTGCCAAGCGCGGCCTGGGGTTCGTGGGCGCGAAATCTTCTGCCGGTGCCGCGGCGCCGCAGCCGAATGGAGAGACGACGGTCAAGAAGAGCAATGCCGATTTTCGAAAGATGTTCTTGGCTGGCGGCTCCTCCACCAAGGCTGAGGAGACGGGAGGAGAGGGAGGCAAGAAGAAGAAGGAGGAGGAGGAGGGGAAGGAGCTAAAGGGGCAGGAGCACCAGGCGCGAGGCGTGGAAAACGGACATGTCGATGCGTGAAATTGTTGGTATCTGGAGACATTATACCCCCTTTTATCTTTTCCATGGTCAGCAAAAGTGGTCGTTCGTTTAGGGCTTTAGTCGGACAAGGCGGAAGGGGAAAGGGGACAGGGGGGGTGGGTGCGTTGTGACAAAAAAGTTCCGGTGTTGGCTTTTTTTGTGTGTTTTTGGGACACCCCCTTTTTGTTGTAATATTTTTCTTCTCTTTAATCGTACAAAACGGCCCTCAAGGGCAGTGTGTCATGTCATATTGGTGTGTTGCCTTGCCTCTTTTTTCTTGCTGGAGCATCGCAACTGCAATGGAATACCCTCTCGTCTCTTTACCCGCTGACTTTGCTGGTGTGTATGTTATTGCCAACGAGGCGAGGGGTAGCCTTGTGGCTTTGACAAACGAGTGGACTTTGGTCAAGTGGGAGCTGGATACGAGGCATGTCTAGTAGTGTTCAACCTCGGAAGTGCAATTGTTGTTTTTGAGATAATCATGGAGCCTCGTACTGGAGTTGTAGTGATAGCACATGCTCGAGCCACTTTGAACTAATTTGTACAAGGTGGTCGACTTGATGACATCACGAAGGAGGTTTCTTTGAAGGAGATTTAATGTCATAACCAGCTGGTATCAATACATGTTTCTTCTCCAAGGAGAGAGCCAAGTTACATTCCACTTATCAGATAGAAACGGCTTGCCCGATTCCATGTGTCAAAATTCATCACAACCTAGGCTTGATCCTCCCGTCTCCTTTCCCCGTTCCCGAGTTACAGTACCAAGCACCAAATCCGTCAAGGCAGCGCCTCGGCCAACCCACTGTCCTCCCCGTGCATGTCCCTGAAGAGCGGATCCCACACCGTGACCGACCGCTCGCTGGGCCGGCCGTTCTTGAATTTGAGCTGCGAGTAGTCGAGCTCCGAGACCAGCTCGCCCGAGCACTCGGCCACGACGCCGAACCGCGCGTCCCCGCCCGCCAGGAAGCCGTCGTAGGCCCGCACGATCGTGCCCACGGGCGTCATGCACTCCGGGCTCACGGCGGCGACCATCTCGGGCGGCACGATGGCGGTCGCCACGATGCCCGGGCACACGCAGTTGACGTAGACGCGCTCCTTGGCGGCCAGCACGTCGGCGACGGTGCGCACGAACTGCACGACGCCCGCCTTGGCGCCGTTGTACTCCGGGTACGACCGGTGCGGGTGCACGCCCGCGTTGGACGCCGTGCAGACGATCTTGCCGCCCGGGCCGCCGCTCCCTGGGGGATTGTGCCGCATAAAGTGCACGGCGAGCTGCGTGCCGTACAGCACGCCCTTGTAGTCGACGTCGGTGCACAGCAGATTTGGCTCGGGCGGGACGTCGGCGACCGAGGCGCCGCGGTGGCGCAGGATGTAGAGCGAGGACTGGTCGACGATGCCCGCGTTGGCGAGCAGGGCGTCGAGGCGGCCCCAGCGCTCCCAGACGGCCGTGAAGGCGGCCGCCTGGGAGGCGTACGAGGCGACGTTGGCGTGGAAGTAGGCCGCGTTGGGGCCCAGGGAGGATGCTGGGGGGCAGTAGTGGCATGTTAGCAATGGTATTGTATGGTGGGTGGCACGTTTTCCTTGGTTGGGGTTTCGACTCTTTGAAGGGCACGGGGGAAGAAATAGGGGAGGCTTCTTTTCTTTTCTCACCGAGATCTTTTCCCACTTTGTCATTCACGTCCAGGAGGGCCACGTTCCACCCTTTGCCGATAAAGTGCTTGGACAAGGCCGTTCCCATGCCGGACTGAGCATGGTCAGGTCAGCAGCAAAGACAGGGACAAAGGGGGGGGGGGCAGGGGTACACGTACAGAGGCACCGGTGACGATGGCCACCTTGTTGGGTGATACGGATGTCCCGTTGGTCGCCATGTTTTGCTGTGCTTGGCCTCTGTCCACGATGATATACGTTGATAGAAATAGTCACCAGATTCTAGGGCGGTGCTGCAGAGTAAAGCTCCCCTCCTACGCGGTCAAGATGGCATGAATGGACTCCTAGCCCTGTCGTGTTCTCCTCCGCTCTCTTATATAGAAGTACAGCCATGGCCGAACTGGTGTCTGGCCCCTCCATGACAACAATGCCAAGTAACAGGAGATTTCACTTTTTGGTGTTGGTCCCATGAGATCTGTGGAGAAGGTGTGCCGGACACAGCTTGGGTGCGAGATGTAGGGTCTGTCGTCGGGAACAGGATATCCAGCTTCTGTCAGTGATGCTAGCGTCACACAAGAGCCAAACCGTCCTGGAACCCCTCCGCATTTCTATCTAACCTTAACCTCTTCCCCACACCCAACCCGATGGGTGCGGAGAAGAGAGCCATTGAGCCTTTGACAGCATCACGACGATTCGCGTGCGGATACGATTTCCAGAGCGGGCCATGGCGATGTGGCCCGTGGCTCAGACACTTGAATAGATGCCGTCATCCGAGACCCCCAGCTGGAGGAGCTTTTATTTCATGTGTTCGCTCTCTGGGCTGGCTAGGTAGCTGTTTCTCCACATGAGGTGTTCCCCAGACGCCAGCTTAACATGGCTAGGTACTGGAACCTCCACACTCAGACTCCACTTCTGCCATTGTCCCCTTGCGGATGACATTTTCCCCCAAGATTCCCATCCCAAATACCCTTTTGGAGTACTCATATACCAAGCCCCCAAACAATAAATAATCTGGTCATGTATGCGCCGGAATAGATGTGTATCCGTATATGCGTGACTCGTTAGATGACGACGTACAAGTCGATGTAAATGATACAAAAAGAGCAAGGCTTCTCGATGATATGTGCAGATAAGGTGAGGACGTGACCGTCCTCGGCCCCCGATGTCGACAATGGTACAGCGTCCATCAAGACAGAAACTGCTTGCTCCCTTCCTGCTTGAACAGCCAGTCTCGGTTGGCATCCACCATAAAGTCGGTGATGTTGAACTCGTTGGTCACCATGGGTTCCTGGCTACCGTCAGCCCCGGGGGCAGCCATGGTGCCGTTGGCTCCCTGCATGGCAGATGAGCCGCCGCCGCCGTTCGTGGCCATGCCCGCCTCGCCCGGCGCGCCAAAGGGCAGCCGCGGCACGTTGAAGAAGTCAAAGACGTCGAGATACTCGAGGTCGTTGGGCTGCGGCGTCCTCGCCGGCGTCACGCTCGGATACCTGCTGTAGGGCCCCCCGTTGCCCGGCTGGCCAGGGCCACCGGCCTGGCCGGGCGCGCCGAAGCCGGGCGCCATGTGCCGCGGCTGCCGACTGATTAGGAAGTCGAGATCAAAGGCTGTCCTGCGCATGTCGGACAGGATCTTGACGCTGCTGGGCGTCACCCCGTCGCCCTGCCGCTCGCTGTCGCGGTGCTCGTCGAGTACCCTCTGCAGCAGCTCGCAGTACCGGGCGGCCACCGGCCAGTGGCGGCCCATCTCGCGCAGCGTATCGACAAAGAAGGCGATTTGCGGGCTGAGCTTGTGCTCTACCGTGGAGCCGTGGACCAGGAGCAGCCTCGCGGCTACCCAGAGTGTAAAGGCAAAGGGTGGGCCCAGCTTGGTCAGCAGGTTGTTGGCTAGGACGAACTCCCCAAGCGCGGCAATGTTCTCGACGGCGCCGTGGCACCTCTGGCTGGCCGAGTAGCTGGGCGTGAAGATGGGCGAGCGGGTCGTCGGATAAGCGGCTGACGAATGCAGGCGAATCACGGCCGTGTGGTAGGTGGCGTGCAGCATGACCCAGCCGCAGTTGAGCGACTTGGCCGACCCCGGCTGGAAGAGCTTGGCCATGTTGCCGTATTCGCCAGGCAGGCCAAACTTCCACGACGTGAGCATGTTGTCGAGCGCCTTGTACCGCATCTGCCATTGCTCGACGTCACTGAGCGCAGAAATGTCAACGGGCTGCTTCAGGAACTTGTGGATCTTGGTGAGGATGCCAAGGATCTCGATGTAATAGCTAAAGGCGCCGAGGTTCTCGGGTCGATTCATCTCATACTCGGGGCTCGACTCGTTGGAGCGGTCCTCGATGCGGAACCAGCGCGTCTCGACCTTTTGGTTCTTGATCCATAGGTCGTCCCGGCAGGGCAGAGTGCGGTCGATCTCCTTGTCGTCGAGGGCAAACTCAAAAGCGGTGGCGATGGTGGCGTAGCGGTCAAGCAGGTAGATCATCCAGAACAGGCGCCGCCGAGCCTCGTCCTCGACGAAGTCCCGGGGTTCCGGTAGGATCATGGCCCGCAGGGTGTAGATGGAGGTGAAGTTTGGTGACACGGAAAAGGAGTTACTCTCCACGGCGAGACCTAGCTGGACGACCGACCGGGTGATGAGGGCCATGATGTTCCACCCAGGTGGGCCATTGCTGCTCCCACAGAGGTCTAGAGCGAGGATGACGAGGGCCTGAAGTGCCTTGACCGACGAGTTTTCCATGCCGTAGAGCAGGACTCGCTGCTTGGAGACGTCGTGGTAGTGCCGCCGCCGCTCGTCGGTCAGCCTAGCGTCGGTGGAATATCGGAGGGTCGTTGCCACTATGGCGTGCAACAGAATCTTGTCGGTCTCGTCGATGACCGAGGGTCCAAAGAGTGAGTCGAGCGTCGCCTTGCGGTGGAGTATGGGACACCAGGTGTTGATGTGCTTGAAGTACAGGTCTACTAAGGCGTAGAGCAGGTCATAGGGCGGCAGGTCCTGGTCAGACGATATCTGCGACTGTCCGGGAGACATGTTGACCGTGGGCGACTGTAGGGGTTGCGTCTGGTTCGGGCCGGAGCCGTAGTACTCCTGGGCCGCAGCGCTCGGCACTGGGCCGTGGTGGCCACCGTGCGACGTCGGTGAGATGCCGGACATGGGCATCTGTGAGGGGAAGCCCTCGTGGATGGACGGAGTTGGTGGCGGCATGCCAAAGTCCATGGGCTGCGTCGACTGGGGATAGGTGGAGGGCTTCTGCAGAAAGAGGGCCGTCTCGGCCTGGGGCGTACGGATGGGGTCAGCGGCACGGGGAAACATGGACGGAGGGACCTCCCGCGGCGTGCCATGGTCGCTCGGCAAGCTTGTATTACTCCCGCGGACGCTGCTGGCGGTGGCGAGGGTCGGATGGGAGAAAGTGGACGGCCCGCTCTGGGTGGCCTCAAGGGTGCTCTGAAGTATTTCGGAGTGAGCTCTCAAGATGGCCTCGAGCTTGTCGAGGCGCTGCTCTAACTCCCGGCCGTAGCCAGCGCGCAGACCAGGCTTTTTGCGTTCCTTGTACTCGCACAGAGCGCCATTGCGACTGCACCAGCCGCACGATGGCTGACCTCGGTCGCACTTGACCTAGATGGCGTGGCAGGTTAGTTGCTTGTCCCATCGACAGCGATACGTATGGGGATAGAGATGATTCAAAGACCGGGACAGCATCCGGGCGCGCGTCCTGTGCTCACCTTTCTCTGCTTACACAGCTCGCACCTGGGAATAATAGTCTCGTCAGCATCGGGCTTCTTGTCTTGCGATGCAGTCAGAGACGGGAGCTGGGCAGGCCCGGGGCTCTCGTCTGTAGAGGACTGATCGGCGTCCGCGGTAGGAGAAGATGGGGCCATGATAAGTGAATGCAATAGAGGTGGAGAGTGGTACGAGATGAAAAGGCTATAACAGTCCCACTTGGCTGTGATAAGAACGAGGTAGGCAAGGAAGGGCAACCTACGAGACGGAGATGGGACGTTTACGCTTGCCAGTGCGGGCAGTCTCCAAAGGGTCATCGGCATCATTGTCACTCCTGTCATCCCCGCTGTGGCCCTGGTTGGCCTCGTCGCCGCTGTCAAGGTCGGCTGGGCGCGGCGAGGATGGCAGGCCGTTCTGGTCCTCGGTATGCATTATGCTGTATGCAGCGTGCTCAGCACTACGGGCAGACACAGGACACAGGCCACAGACCGTGCCCCTAGCCCGGGGGACAGTCAATGGCGGTAGACGGTGAGAGCGGGGCGGGCTGCTCCAACCAATGCGGCCGGGATGCGGTGCAGTGCGTGCCGGCGAAAGAGAGAGATGCGCTGAATGGCCGGCCGGCCGATTGAAACGCTGGTCGGGCGTGGTGGCGGACGGACGGACAAGAGAGCGAGGCAGGTGGGATGAGGGGCGAGCTTCGGGGTAATGATGGGCAGAAGAGCTTTGAGGACGTGCCTCGGGCTTTTATTTGCTCGAAGTGGGAGGAACCAGGGCCCTAGCTCTTTTTTTTCCTCGTCTGACCATCCCTAAAGGCCTTTAGGGGGTAGAAAAGCGGGCGGCGACCTGGAGATGGAGAGCGCCTGGAGGAGGAGAGGGCAAGGGTCGGGGTGGGGGAGACGCGGAGAAAATTGGAAGAGCCCGGATGGATGCTGGCCTGGTTCTGGCCGGTAGTTAAACGGCCCGTGGACCGCCATCTGTCTGGTCTTTAGTGGTTTTCTTCAGTGGTGGCTTGCAAGTGATTGTGCCCTTTTGCCCTTCAAGGTTAGGTACCTAGGTAGGTAGTTAGCATATGGATCCCTTGTCAAAGTCAATCAGCCCATCAGACAGATCCCTCGAGTCCTCGGCAAACTGGCTAACACATGAGAACTGCTTCAAGCAACTTCTAGATAAACGAGACAAGACGAGATGGCGCATCTTACACCATCGGATTTAACCTCATCGGATACCTGGTCAGCAACATCATTGCCTGGATGGGTGCTTAGTCTACCAGGAGGCAACGATGTACGGGAGTGACCACGGAATGGCCCTCATTGGCAGCTCAGTGCGGGGAAAAGACGGGTCGGGTTTCTGTGCTGACATTGACCACGAAGCTCCTGGACGAACGCCTCAGTTGACGGAACAAACTTGAAGAAATCTTACACCGCACGGAGTACCTTAGACATCAGTGATGCAGTGTCTCTTTTTCACGGAAGCAGACGGGAAGGACCTACCGAATACAGCAGGTCCGTACACGTAGTGTGTCTGGTACCTACCCTGTGGTGGTTGCTTGTACTTGTAATCACAATGTCGAGGAGGGAAAGGGAAAGGGAAAGGGAAAGGGAAAGAAAGCAAAATGCACGGCAGTGGGCCCCCTTGTCAGGTCGTGCCTACCTGCACCAGTGTTGGAGCACAGTTTTCCAACTCCCTGCGCGGGCAATACCGGCGGCCGAGGCTCGTTCGTGCTTTCCAAATCGATCAATGTCCCCTTCAGCTCTCGACTCTCAACTCTCTCCCCCGCAAGATCATGATTGATTCTCACTCCTAGCACGTGCACCCTGCCGGAACGGAGTCCCCGACGCCCACCGTTCGCGGGGATGACCAGTTCCATTGATCTGCTTGAACCAGACTTGCCAGACTTCCATTGACCATATGCACGGCATCCCCATCCCCACTCGAACTGCCTGTGGTCCACGAGTCGGAGACCAAAATCTGCAATGTACGGGTGCTGCACTCTCTCCATGGTGGGTCGGTCCATCCGAGACGATATCGTCTCTGGTTAGAGGCGCTGGTCGGTGCATCAAGTACCGACACGGACGGCCCAAGGACCACACCACAGCTCCAGTTGCTAGCTTGGCAGCCAGGATGATGCTGTTCACCATTCCGCCCCCACCGCGGTGACGATTAGTAGCAATCACTTGCCTCTGTCTGTGATCTCCCTCTCAAAAGGTCTAGCTTCCCAGCTCAATTCTCTCTATTCGTAGCTCTTTCTCTCTCTCGCAACTACCCAGGGATCTTCTTCACTCCCCTCCCCCCCTCTGCTTCTCCAATTCTGCCCCTGCGCGGCCTTCAACTGACCTTGGCAACCTACCACCGACCAGCATGGCTTCCGTCAGGCAATTCCCCACCATCAAGAGCGTGCGGTCCTTCGTGATCGGTGGCGTCGGCTCAGGTGAGGGGACAGAGAGACCACTCTCCGAAGTTCATGCCTTCGCTGACTTGAATCATCGCGCATAGGCGGCGACTATCACAATGTGAACGGCGGCCACTGGTACGTGCTCCCCCGCCTCCGGTCCGCCGAGCAGGCAGAGTGGATGCTGACAGACCATCGCAACTAGGCTGATTGATTCCCCGATCTCAACCCCTTGCTCGAGGTGGGAGAAGTACAGGGTATGTGCTGAACCTCACGACAATTCTCCCGCACCCGTGTGCTTTGCGACAGGCCAAGGTTAACACATACGCAACCCGGCAGTCTTCCCGCACGAGCTGGGGCATCAACGTTCTCGGCTCCTTTCTCGTCGAGATCGAGTCTACCGATGGCACCGTCGGCTTCGCAACCGGCTTTGGAGGTAAGCTGGTATACCAGCGCGTTCTGGGACGAATTGACTGCCCTGCCGGGGCTCGGTGGAGAGAGAATTGTGTTGCTGACTGGCGCCTTGCCCACGGCAATAGGTCCTCCGGCTTGCTGGCTGGTCCACCAGCACTTTGAGCGGTTCCTTGTCGGAGCCGATCCCAGAAACACCAACCATCTGTTTGAGCAAATGTACCGCGCCTCCATGTTCTACGGCCGCAAGGGACTGCCCATCGCCGTCATCTCGGTCATCGACCTGGCCATCTGGGACCTGCTGGGCAAGCTGCGCAACGAGCCCGTGTACAAGCTGATCGGCGGTGCCACCAAGGAGCGCCTCGACTTTTACTGCACGGGCCCCGAGCCCACGGCGGCCAAGGCCATGGGCTTCTGGGGCGCCAAGGTCCCGCTGCCCTACTGCCCGGACGAGGGTCACGCCGGGCTCAAGAAGAACGTCGAGTTTCTGCGAAAGCACCGCGAGGCGGTCGGCCCAGACTTCCCCATCATGGTCGACTGCTACATGTCGCTCAACGTGTCGTACACCATCGAGCTGGCCAAGGCGTGCCTGGACCTAGACATCAACTGGTGGGAGGAGTGCCTGTCACCCGACGACACCGACGGCTTCGCGCTGATCAAGCGGGCGCACCCGCAGCTCAAGTTCACCACAGGCGAGCACGAGTACTCGCGGTTCGGCTTCCGCAAGCTCATCGAGGGCCGCAACCTTGACATCATCCAGCCCGACGTCATGTGGCTCGGAGGCATGACGGAGCTGCTCAAGGTGTCGGCCATGGCGGCGGCCTATGACATCCCCGTCGTGCCGCACGCCAGCGGGCCGTACAGCTACCACTTTGTCATCTCGCAGCCCAACACGCCCTTCCAGGAGTACCTGGCCAACTCGCCCGACGGCAAGAGCGTGCTGCCCGTGTTTGGCGACCTCTTCCTCGACGAGCCCATCCCGACCAAGGGCTTCCTGACCACGGCAGACCTGGACAAGCCAGGTTTCGGCCTGACGCTGAACCCCGCAGCCCGGAGCAAGCTGATACCAGCCGACTACCTCCTGAACCCGCCACCGATGAAGTCCCTCAGCACGCAAGACGGCGCCGCCAAGACCGAGGAGAAGGACACCAAGACCAACGGTGTTGTCCACGATCTGGTAGAGAAGGTGCAGCAATTGGGCGCCTAAAGCCAGAGCGAGCACCCAATCCAAGCGAGACACTTCTGCAAGTGTCTAGAATGCACAGGGCTGCGGCTTGCACGTGCGTCGTAGGAGATGCCGGCGGGGTCGAGCGGCCAACAGGCTGTTTTGCCGTTGTTGCACTTGGGCGTGTGCAGTGTAGGATTGATGCATGTGCAATTGCCGGTCTTGCGGGATGCACTCTGCTGCTTTCATGTCTCTTGCTGCGTCGCACCATCATGCATTATCACGGGGTGATCATCCAAGCGCCATCTGCTTTTCAGCCCTTATTCTTGTTTCGGATAGAAATAACGCGCGCTGCTTTGGAACAATGTGACTGATATCTACAAGTATGCTTTCAACTCGAGCTATCGCGACGGGCTGGGGGCTGGAAATCCTGTGCAGCCTGGGTGCGCTCTTGTATTCTCTCTACTATGCCTGCCGCACGATACCATCTGATCTTCAGTCAAGCTCTCCATGCTGCGTGACTACTGACTGTGCGTGAATCAAGGTCGCTCGAGGATTCGAGACATGTCCCTCGCGGCCTCGCTGCAATTCAAGCCGAGGGTCGCGGGGTGGATTGCTCGCCAAGCCATGCGGGTCCCTCAGTGCTGTGGGTGTATGTAGGCTCCGTTCTCTGAAGGAAGTGGGGGAAGAGAAGCCCAAGACCAAGACAGCTCGGTGCAGGTACCTCCTCTTCAAATATCGGCATAGCTTTACATCGACGCTCGCGAGCGCGAGCCCAAAACCCCTCCAAGCCCACGAATGCTTAGGCCTTTACGATCGGACAAGATTCGCAGAGAGAAGGCCAGCGATCTACCTAGTTAGTGATCGACCCTGTCTCTCTGTTCGTATTCCTTCGACCTTTCGACTGTGATCTATCATCGTGATAGCTTGCTTGGGAGCTCCAAAGTACCTAGATCAATCAGCCCTTTTGGACCGCCGTGAAGTCAGTAAGCGAGCACACTCGAGACGCGAAACCCCAAACCCCAAACCCCAGACCCTGGTTTGTCCGAGTTTTGTCTGGCCCTTTCCTTTACCAGAGTCCACGGTGATTAAGGCCCGGTTACCACGTGCGAGCCCAAGGACAACATGATGCACCTCCTCAAGGGCAAGACGGCCGTCATCTCGGGCGGCACCACGGGCATCGGCCGCGCCATCACCCTCGAGTACCTCCGCCAGGGCTGCAGCGTGGCCGTGAACCACCTCGGCCTCGAGAAGGACCGGCCGCACCTCGACTCGCTCGTCGCCGAGGCCGCCGCGATCAGGCAGGCCGACCCGTCCGCCGGCCGGCTCGCGCACCGGGCCGGCGACGTGCGCGACCCGGCGACGGGCGCCGCGCTCGTGGCCCTGGCCCTCGAGGCCTTCGGCACGGGCCGGCTCGACGTGTGCGTCAGCAACGCGGGCGTCTGCGCCTTTGCCGAGTTCCTCGACCTCGACGCGGCGCTCTTGGACGCCACGGTGCGGACCAACCTCGACGGCGCCTTCTACTTTGTCCAGGCGGCCGCGCGGCAGATGGCCCGGGGCCAGAGCCCGCCGGGCGGCAGCATCGTCGGCGTCAGCAGCATCAGCGCGCTCGTCGGCGGGGGCCGGCAGACGCACTACACGCCCACCAAGGCGGGCGTGCTGTCGCTCATGCAGAGCACGGCCGTGGCGCTGGGCCGGCACGGCATCCGCTGCAACGCCCTTCTCCCGGGGACCGTCAAGACGCAGCTCAACGAGGAGGACCTCGCGGACGAGGGCAAGCGGCGGTACATGGAGGGCCGGATACCGCTGGGCCGCACGGGGGTTCCCGCGGACCTCGCGGGCCCGGCCGTGTTCCTCGCCTGCGAGCAGCTGAGCGGTTACGTCACGGGGGCGCAGCTGCTCGTCGACGGCGGGCTGTTTGTGAATCTGCAGTGAGGGGGCTGGGATGGGCTGGGCTGGTGATGAGGGATGAACGGATGAAAAGAAGACGTGTGCAAGGCCTGGTTTCCTGTGCGAGGTGTGGGCTGACGAGCTGTGACTGGGCTGCTCCTCTGATGGCGTAAGGCTGCCTGCGCCCGTGGCAAATTGATTACATTGGGAGTCGGGGTCGTAACATGGAAATGGACCAAGATAGAATGTCTGCTCATTCTGAGATTGAGACGAAACCAGTGCGCCATCATTAAGATCATTGACGCTTCAATATACAACTACTCACCGCTGTGGAACCATCGTCGATTACATGACCCTTGTCTTTCTATATCTGGGGCAGAGTTGAAGCCACCGACATCAAAACCGCCTGCGATGAGCCCGCATCAGGGGCCCTTGAAGATGTTTGACTGCCCCGACCGCCGCTCTGTCTCGTTTCCGCTTGGCCTCCTCAGTTCCGGCTCCTGGTCCAACGTGGCCGCTATCCCGTAGCCGCTGGCCCGGATACGGCCAATGACCTCGTCGATCCAGGCCAGCTCGCGGTCCCAACAGCCGGGGGCATGCATCACGAAGCCTTTCGCTATAGCTAGGGCCGGCAGGACGCTCACCGGGCCGAACCCTCGCGTCCGGTCCTGGAGGAAGTACTCGATGGACTGGCAGATGTTGGAGGCTGCGGCGCGGGGCCATTCCACTTGTTTGTCGAGCAGCTCCATGGCGAAGTGCCGCAGGCACTGCACCGGCGAGTCCTCGATTGCATCCGAGCATGTGCACGGCAGATTGTCGCGGCCCATGGCGTCCAGCGCGGCGGCGAGGCGCGCGAGTAGGCGGTATGTGGAGTGCTGCTGGGCGTGCACGCTCAGGAGGGCGACCCAGTAGTACACCAGGTTCAGGCCCACGAGGAATGCCGAGAAGCGGAACGCGACGGGAAAGACCTTTCCCGTGTCGTCCGTGTCGAAGCAAGTCGTGATCTTGGATAGCTCGGCGTGGTACAGGTCTCCCGGCATGGCGGCCCTGAAGCTGTCGAACCACTGGCCTAGCAGCGATTCTACTCTTTGTCCATCCCGGAGCGTCTCGATGGCGCTCGAGAGGATTTCTTGCGGCTCCGTCCGGCTCTTGAGACTCTCGGACAGGACGAAGAGGTCGGCGATATCGACTAGGAGGATGTCGACGAGACGGTCGAATGGCGTTTTCTCTGGATGCGAGCCCCAAGGCAGATCGAGCCATTCCGGGGACGCGAGAAATGTCCGCTTGCG
Source organism: Thyridium curvatum (assembly GCF_004353045.1). Classification (NCBI taxonomy): domain Eukaryota; kingdom Fungi; phylum Ascomycota; class Sordariomycetes; order Thyridiales; family Thyridiaceae; genus Thyridium; species Thyridium curvatum. Next base: position 364,327 of record NW_022156772.1, on the reverse strand, counting down.
TTGCCCGATTCCCTGCACAATCTATAATCATCATGGTTAGGGGATACTCTTTTCACTGAGTGCCGGAGGCAAGGGAGGTATTAGTTCATGCTTACAGTGTGCACTCTGAGAATCTGAAAGGTGCTGTGGGCCAAGCCCGAAGAGTGAGCCCCGGGGCCTCGCATCTCCAACAGTTTCATGCTGCCGTTATAGTGTGCCCGGAGCGCTTCCGCCGTGCCTGCGGGACACTCCATGACCTCGTACATGAGCAGTGCCAGACAGGCGGCGAGGCTCTGCTCGTCGTCTCTCTTTGACTTGACGAGAATGTCTCGCCGGATCTGTGCCATGCCTGCCGTGTACAGCTTCAAGCTCTCGTGGACCAAGACCTGGTTGGGAGTCTGCCGCCCGAGGCGCGCCGTGCAGATGGAGAGCAAGGCGTTCTCCAGGGCCGGCGTTAGAGACGGCAGGTAGAAGACCTGGAGCATCCAGTCGCTGCGCTCGCTCAGCGACAAGCTGGGTTCGTTTAGGGGTCCCATCATGTGTTCCTCGACAAGGGCGGAGAAGAATTTCTCTCGGAAGGCGTTGCGCAGCGAGATGCTGTGCGGCAGAGGGTTGGCATTGATCGGTTTGGATGATTTAGAGGAGTTCTTCGTTTTCGATGCGGCGGGTGTGGGTGAGTCGCGTTGGTCTACCCTCCACCGCGAGATCATGACGGCACCGGAACCGGCTGCATCGCGACTCACTAGTTGTGGCGGTTCTGAGCTGATCAGGCCATGCTCTACCATGTCCTGGGAGAGTATGAAGGTGTGGCTTCGCTGATATCCGGTACAAGTCCGCCCGGACTTGGCACAGTTGCGGCACCCGGGCTGCTGGCCATCACACTGCGTTTCTCTTCCTTAGAATCGACTATGATACGAGTGAAGTACTGGGCTAACAGGACAGGAATATCTCCCAGGGAAGCCCACCTTGATTCTTCTAGATCGACAGATATGACAAGCCTTCGACCTGCCCGGAACGCCTACCATCCTTGGCTGCGGAAGAAAGACGCCACGGCCCCGCCAGACTTCAGGTGAGCCAAATTGCGGCGGACAGGTGAACCCTCGCCGACTACACAGTGGACGACTGATTTTAAGAGGCAATGTCGGTCCTCAGAGCTAATTTGACGAATGCAGATGACGTTTCAAGATTGAACACAGTCGCCCTAGTGGTTGCGTGGCGTGGACGAGTGCAGTGGCAGATGTTGTGGCTTTCGAGATACCGACGACTGGCGCCAGTTTAGGACATATGCCAAGTGAAGGTTGGCAGACACACACATTCCCTAGGCACTCTCCATGAAGCAAGATTTTGAATGTGCAGACGAGATGACCGGCCCCCAGTCAGCCTGCATACACGCATGCAACTCCCAGTCAGTGGTGGACCTGTCACGACAACGCTATTCCGCTTTAGGCGACAATCCGCGAAGCCAGGCTCTGCAGGGTCAGCTCAGCCCTACGATTGCGCCAAGCCATTTGCAGATACAATCTGCGGTCCTCAGATACGGAGTCGTAGCTACGAGCTTGAGATCCTGGATGCAGGAGCTAAACGCAAGCGATTGGTAAGGAGGCGCATAGATGGCCCCGGTCTCCAGATCGCTTCGCTGGTCTGATGCGTGCCCGAGGCTCAGCCCTGGTCTCGAGGCCGGAGTCTCACACTCGTCAGCGGGTCAAAATACAAATAGAGAGATGGTTCCTCGAAGGTGAGAGAGCTTGAGTCTAGATTCTTGTCGTCTGTTTATAGTTATCCAGGCCTTTTCTTTCTGAGCTTGTCGAGTCGAGAGCGAGAACTGCTATCACCATCCGAGACATCCACGATGAATCCTCACCAGGCTCTAGCCATCGCACAGATCGTCTTCTACGCTCCGGTAGTCCCAATCGCCTTTTATGTTGGGATCCGCGCCTGGAAATATGGCCCCCGTATGGCGTGGTACCCTCCGATGCCCTTTGCCTTGGGTATGTGGTTTTCGCCGTCACGATACCTATCGATGATCTCCATATGTTATGTGATGTCTGGGCTGACGTTGAGAGGTGACAGTAAGACTTGCTGGAGGCATATTGGTACTCGTCGAGCAACATAACCCGCGAAACACGGGAATAATCATCGCCACAATTGTTTTGCTCAACATTGGTCTCATCCCTCTGATCATGACCTTCCACAGCTTGACCCGTCTGATGTAAGACTTCTATGCTGCACGCTACTATGACTGATGGCGTTGAGTGCTAACGACAGCAGACTGCAAACGAACTACAGCGATGGGATACTGATGAAAGTTTTCGTCAAGGGAACTCGACTCCTCATCTTCGTCGCTGTCGGTCTTCTTAGTACCGCAGGCGGTTTCACGGGCGACCCAGCCAACGCGCACATTCAGTCAACATTGTCCAAAGTAGCATATTTCGAATTTCTGTTTGTCATCATGGCCCTGAATTCCATGTGCCTCGCGCTGTATGCAAGACAGCGGCACGCTATCAAACAAAGTCAGCACATAGTAAGTGGTCGTCACGAGCGCTTTCATATTACTTGAGTAGTCACTGATCATGGTGGATAACGACCAGTACTTGAAGTGGCTGCTGATAGCCTGCCCTCTCCTCTATGTGCGTGTGACGTACGGACTCCTCGGCGTGTTCAACGCTATTGGCAACAACATGTTCACATCGCTTTGGAGTCCGCTCTGGGGCTCTGCTGTGGCCTTTGCGCTCATGGCCCTCTTGCCGGAATATCTCGTGCTCGGCATCTACCTATATCTCGGGCTTCACCGATCCCAAACTTGCACGTTGGAGTCAGTCGTAGATGAACGACCGGTGACAAAGCAGCCTCGGACAAAAGCTGACGGCGAAGACGGTGTATGCTGAAGAGGGGTCTTTGCGCCGAGGAGTGACCCCAGGGGCCTAGGAGGCCCTTATAGGTGGGGTTAAAGCTGTCAGTTGTCGGGGAGGAAGAGACCGATATGGTCAAATGGGGAGATGGCGAGATCGTTACAAAGACGGGCCGAGGAGGTTCGGTGTTCGATCCCCGATGTCGAAAGAATACCTTTCGACAAAAGAAAAACTGGCAGTGAGATCCTGTGCGTCCCAAGTGGGATTTTCGTAGCAGACTCCCCTGCGGGCGAGTCTGTGAGCTTTTTGTAGTTTATTTTGGCACTTTCTTTTTATACCTCTGGTTGCTGGCGATCGAACCCCGAGTATCACCAAATGGTTTCAAGCTGCACTGAGCTGCACTGGTCACAGCCAGTGCAGAGTGGGCGCGATCAGAACCCGTTGAAGCCTACCAGTAGGTCACGAGGTGAAAACTGAGAAGAATAACGTGAAGGAAAAGAAGGGTGTCACCAGCGGCATCAAGCACGTTTTGAGATCTTGGTGAGGGTTCCAGTCGATCGACTTTCAACTGTTTACACACATTTTGGTTGTATCTCCTTTTGCCTATTATCTCATTTTCTTTTGTAGCTGCTTTTCAACGATAGAATACAACTTGTGAGCATCAGCCAGCAGTTCATTGATTGCATTTTCTTCAGCTTCTTTCGACTTGTCATCGGTGTTACTGCCATTCAAGGTTGAAGATGTGTGATGTGCGGACTGTACCTGACCACCCCCCCTTTTTTTTGTCCCTTTCCCTCCAAACCAACCCCGAAAGAACAAGAGTTCAAGAGAAAAATCAGAACGAAACTACATATGTATAAAGTTCTTCCCCTTGATCACTTGCGACAGAGCTTGCTGTTCTGCGAAGGCAAATGCCCCAGAATCATCCCGCTCATCTCCCAGTCCTCGGACCCGACCGCATTCTGCGCGTAGAACACGCCCTCGGGATCCCACCGCTGCTTGATCTCGTACAGCCGCTTGTAATTGGCCCCGTGGAAGCTGGTCTGCCAGTCGGGCTCGATGTAGTCCGACTCGGACATGTACGTGCCCGAGCCGGGCGTCAGCGCCCGCCAGCGCGGGTTCCACTCGTACGTCAGGTTCCGCGACAGCTCCGCCACGCGCCCGGGCGGGTCCGCGACGCCCCAGGTGACGAACATGAGGGCGAACATGAGCACCTCGCGCCAGGCCGGGTTGACGGCGTTGTCGGCGCCGGCGGCCTGCGCGGCGCCGGGCGGGTTGCGGATGTTGAACATGATCAGGTTCGCGCCCTCGTCGAACACGCCCCGGACGGCGTCGAACACGGCGCCGCGCGAGGCCTCGTCCGTCAGCACGTCCCGCGGCACGAGCCGGCTCGCCTGGCGCATCGTCCACGTCCAGGCCTCTTGCGGGAAGCCCGCGGCCCAGGCGTCGGCGTAGTTGTCGAACTCGCGGACCGCCGGCGCGAAGGGGACGCCGATGGCGGCCCACTTGCTCCAGAGGGGCGCCATCGACGCGCGGAACTAGTGCTCCGACGTGTTGGGCGCCACCATGGACGTCATGTCGTGGGTGATCTCGTCGCCCGCGTGCCGGATGCGGTAGTAGGCGTAGTACCCCAGCTTAGCGAGCCTGTCGAACTCGTCGACGTAGGCCCTTTGGGCCCGCCAGAACTGGTCGTGTGTGAACATGGCGTTGGTCGTCAGGTTGTACGACATGATTGTCGTCTTGATCTTGGGGAACGCCTTGATCGTCATGGACGTCACTACTCCGAACGTGGAACCGCCGCCGCCACGGACGGCCCAGAAGAGATCGGGATTCGTGGTCGCGTTGGCGGTGATGAATCGTCCGTCTGCAGTGACCATCTGTACTGACAAGACATGGTCGGCTGCCATGCCCCATATCGAAGTAAGAGGCGAGTGGCCGCCGCCCTGGATATAACCGCCAACAAGGCCAACCGTCTGTGACGAAAGCAGATATTTGTAAGCAGCAACACAGAGGGTAGACGCTCAGACTTCGTCATTGACATACCTTGCCTTCACCGCCCACAACTGTCACTCCGTGCTGCTTCGCCAGCCCATTGGCATCATAAACTTGGATACCGGCGCCGAACCGAAATGCCGGGCCGCTGTAATGTGGTGTGTCAAACGACTCGTAAAACTGTGCGTCTTTGAGGTGGTGGGTCCAGATGCTGAGGGCCCCATGGCCGGTGGACTTGGCGCCAAAGTCATGTCCGGTATTCTTGATGACAAGTCGAATGTTGCGTTCTCGAGCAAAGTTGACGGCCAGCTGAATCTGGGCCACATTGGTCACATTGACTGTGTACTCTGGATACCCCCCCGTAGTACAGGTGTTGTTGACTCCGAGAAAACTTGCCGTATACTCTGGAGGCATACATGTCATGCCCTCGAAGAGGACCGAGCGGATCGATGTTGGGTCTTGTATGCTGTGGAACGTGCGAGGTCAGTACAGATAAATCTATCAGCTTTCAATCCGCCACGCGCGTACCGTAGGGTTGAATTGTTCCAGCTTGTCGTGAGGCTCTGGCAATCAGATGCCGAGTAACGTTCCCAGTCGGAATAGCAGATCGCTGCTTCGGGAGCGGTCTTGATCAACGCTCCACCCACCGTTTCATTGAAGGCGGCCCAAACATCGTTTGACGGCCAAGAGCTCTCGTCAGGATAGGTTTTGCATTGCTTCGTTGGCTGAGAGTGTTGTTGCTCATTAGAGACTGGCGAGAGATCACTGGAGTTGAATCGAACTGAGAACGCAAGTGGACACTTCTCATGCGCTAGCTTGCTAAGCACTCGATCTGTAAGTTGGATGGATTCGAACGGGAGGAAACCTGCTGCAGGAACCTGTTCGAATGCGGGAGAGCAGGCCGTTTCTGTTGCTTGTGAGATTCCAAAACTCTTCGAGACTTGATTCTCACCACTCTGATATTGGGAGATACTCACTATCAGTGCCATGGATGGTTTTGCTAGCCGAAGTTGCGTGTGCTAGAAGTAAGAACGCTGCTTCCCACAAGGTCATCTTTTGATACTTTTGCAAGAGTCTTCTGCAACTGAATGCGGGCTTAAAGATTGACAGAGAGCACATTACTCTGTCATTCCGGGGAACCCTCTCTTGACATAGTGAATCAATGTGGCTGATTTCCGTATGTGCAGTATTCCAAGCGCATTCACACATGCCCCTTGCGCATTCCAGAAACAGTAAATGGATCTACTGAGGAAACTGCATGATATCCAATAACCGTGCGCCTCTAAGCGGTATATCGTGAGGACCATCACTCCCGGCCGCAGGTTGACAGGGTCATCAAGATGCGGGCGCCAATCACCTACCCCAATCCATCTGCGGTCAGCTCTAGTCGAGGCTTAACCGGCTTTGTGCTACACCACACTCTTGAATGCTACAAGCCCTGTGCGGTGCCAAGATGGTATCCATTCAGGCTCTTTTACAAAGGAAGGTGTTTATTGGCTAACCTCGGAAAGGTCCATGGTAGACATCCATGGATCGTATAATACCACCAGTCGTCCCTCACGTAGACCCATGTGGTGGAAAGGGGGCATGGCTTCATGGATACATGTAGCTTGATTGACGATGCATATGTGTAAGACCGGGGAATACGAACTAAGCTCGCGTAATTCATCTGTGAATAATTCCAGGCTCTGTCACGGCCTCTTACATGGGGAAATGCCCCTTCTCCGGCCCAAAGTACCCCCTCGGCGGGAGCGGAAGCAATCCCGCACCCTTGCCATCTACACCGGCCCCCGAGACGGTGTTGCCCCACCACTTCAGGCTGACGGGGTGGTACCCAATCGCAAAGAACATGATGAGCGCGCTGACCGCGACGCCGGCAGTCAGGGCGGCCGACAGCACGTAGGTGTACTTCTCCCACCACGCGAGGTGCCTCCGCGGGATCCAGTACATGAAGATGAAGGACAAGATCATGCCGGGCGTCTTGTACGAGAGGTTGGACGGCGCCCAGTGCTGGATGCCCTGTATGATCAGGACCGGGTTGAGCCAGAAGAGCGAGGCGACGAAGGGGAAGAGCGTCCTGTCGAGCAGCGCGTACGTCCGCGGCCTCAGCTTGCGGCGCAGCCACTCGCGGACCCGCGGCAGGTATACCGGGCCGTAGCCCTGGCCGAACAGGAAGACCAGGGCGATCAGCGTGCCGATGAGGAAGCACCACTTGAGCATCGGGTACAGCTCGTTGAACATGCGGTCCGAGCCCAGGAGGCCCCACATGAGGGAGCTGGCGTAGAGCGGGTGGCCGTCGTTGGCGCATGTGAAGCGCGACGGCTGGTCCGGTGTGCAGAGGCCCTCCACGCTCCTTAGGATGAAGTCCTGGGTCCCGACCGCCACGAAGCAGGTGATGATGATGGTGCCGATCTGGCTGCGGAAGACGGCCCGCGGCGCGATCTTGGTGTAGTGCGCCATCTTTTGGTCTTGTACAAAGTTGTCCGAGTAGCCTGGTAGCACAGAGGATAGTTAGTCTTATCTTCATTCTTCGTGTGCGTCTGACTGACATGGGGATACGCACCTGCCAATGCCCACGAGCCCAGGGTCTGAGAGAAGAGAAAGGCGTTCGGGTTGCCGGGAAGCAGGTAGCCCGTGATCACCTGGATGAGAGCCCCGAGACCAAGATTGGTGCCTGTCGTCGCAGAGAGGAAAGACAAGGGTACGGCAAACACCAGGTTGATTCCCAGAACGACCAAGATCAGCCAGACCGGCGTGTCGAGCGGGTAGATCTTGAGGAAGACACAAGACACGACAAATGCAAGAGCCAGGATGAGGATGAACCACCAGTCTGGCACTTCCTTGTACTTACTCATGAGCCGATTGTGGATGTCCACGGCCCCTTCAAAGTTGCCCCGGCCGTGCCTGATGCCTTGATAGAAATTGACGTAGGCCTCCTTCATAGTTCTCCACTGGTTCACCATGATGTATATCAGATAGACGGGATAGAACGCAAAGTTACCGCCTACTGTCAGGATGTAACCGGCAGAGTAGAACGGCGGGGAGTATTCTTGGTAGAGGTTGTTGTCCAGTCGATTGTTCCTGACCACATTCTGTACCTTGTAGGCGGTGCCGTCGTTTGCAAAGGCCGAAGACGAGTTGATGGGCAGATACCCCGTGTTATACATATTTGTGTACCAGATGCCGAGAATGATCACGCCGCCCAGAATAGCACCACAGTACATCGTACATGTCACAAAGAAAGGCTGAGCGAGTGCAGCATAGGAGGACGTTGCCACGTTCCAGTCAAACGTCGTGATGGGGTTGAAGAGGCCGAGGCCTGACACTGACCCAGTCAGGGTCGCGAGTAAGACATTCTTCGGGGCGATCCAGGTCATCCAGTTGAATGTAGCCAGCGCCGTGAAAAGATAGCCAGGCAGCCAGTAGTAGAAGAACATGCAACTTGCGCATATCCAGAAGAACCGATATCTAGAGATAGTCCATCCATTGATGTTCTCTTTAGGCTCTGGCCTTGTAAGGACTCTGTTGGTCTGGATAATGGGAAGCAGGGTTGGCCACAGCGCCTTGACCGGATAGACGCTGAACCTTCTGAGGTAGCCGGCCAGACCCATACCCATGAGTTGCACGAACAGAGTCAACATCAACTGGTATCCAAAGTTGACATAGCTCTGTCCGTAAAACATGGGGAGCCTCTGGACCAATATCATTCCGTAGCTGTTGGTGGTGTAGATAGCAATGTTGTACGTGATGGTGGCAAACATCTGCTCCTTGAACGTCCACGGGCCGGGGTTGAGCGAGTGCCGGATGCCTCTTATTTTGATTCCCCAATCCGGAAGGATACGCTCAAGGACCTTTGCACAAGGGAAGAGCAGGATCTGTATGACCTGCGAGTTGAGGCCTGAATATTGCTTCTTAGAACCAGATTTTGCTTCTCCATGAGTCTGTTATCTGACTTACTGATGGATGGGAAGCGGCTGTTAAAGAAAGTGGACACGAAAGTCCCGATTACGGCCCACCCAATGCCCAAGAAATAGGCGCGTATAGTTTCGACAGGTATCTTCTCATCGTCGATGATCTCGGCTACTGCACGCACCCCAGGATATGGCGATGAGTAGCGGATCATCGTGGCGTCTATCCGCAGGTCTCGATCATAGTACTCTCCGTATGCCTTTGGGCCTTGTAGCAACCGCTTCATGCGGTCTCTCATGTCTGAAGGAAAGTTCCAGTCGTCTGAGAAGAAGTCTACGCCGTCGGTAATGATAGAAAGCGCCTCTTCCTCGGACATCTCATTGATTCTCTCCAAGATGTATGCGCGGTCTCTGTCCGAGTTTGGGGCGAGTTCGTGCAGAAGCTCGTGGGAGATCTGATCCCCAATGCGTTGATCGGGTGCCGGGTTGGGTTCCTTCTCCATGTCTTTGGCCTGCTGAATCGACAGCTCCTCGATGGGAGATATTGGGCCCGACATCTTCGTTGCTCTGTTCGATTGTGATCTCGACAGAGGCCGTCTTTGAGTGCTTGATTGGAGCGAGGAGTCGAAGGAGAAATAGAGCTTGTTCGTACCCTTGCCTGATTTTAACCAACCTCACGAGACACACCGCAGGTTGTTTTGCGTGGGTTTGACCATCGTTACTGAAGCTGTGCCACTCACCCCGCAGGCCTACCCTCACGACCTGCCGGATAAGGCTTGCGGGGGATTCCCCCGCAATATGTGAGCGTGCGAAAGTACCATTTTTGCCGCAATGATTCCGGCCGGTCGGTGCAGAATGCCCCTCATCTGCCGAATCACCATGGTGCTGTGGTCCCTGTAGGGTACGTTGGATGATTTGTACCACGGGTGTGGTACGGATCTAGGCCGATTGTGGCAGGAGAAGTGGTCTATATGTTCCCTCGTGTGTCCAGGTGATTCGTTGGCCATTCTCTGGATGTAACGATCCTTCATGCATATCATTTTTCAACTGACAATCTCGACGAACAATGTGGCTTCACAGGATATACCGTAGTAAGGCTTGGGCGGAAGCTAGCATGTGCCAAACTTTGATGACTTCAAACACTTGCCAGTTTACGGAGTACGGGATCGATTTGTAGATACACAAGTTTGTTTCATTGAAGTTACAGTGGGCATTATATTGTAATTCACTCCCTTTATCTATGACCGAGTGTTCTTCACCATCACCCTTCATCAGGGTACAAATCGACTCATAGGAACTCCTTTCTGTGGTCCCTGAATCACAGCCGGCGGCCAATCGGGATCTTCCTGCCAAGTCGTCACTAACCTGTACTCTCCACTCCCAATTGTCTCGTCAACGCCGCCAGGAAGGACGACCCGCGCTTCAGCATTAGGAGGCACCTTGACCAGCGTCACCATCTCACCTCCCTCCACCCGCCAGTCGACCTCATACGGCCCGTACGGCGAGTCAAACGCAGTCTTGGCCCAGCGTAGAGTCCCTCCCGGCCGTGGCCGGACGAGTGCTTTACTCCAGCCCGGCTCGGCCGGCGACAGCCCGCCCACGATGCTGTGGAGGAAGTCGCAGACGGAGCCCAGAGCGTAGTGGTTGAAGCTCGTCATCTGGCCCGGGTTGATGGTGCCGTCCGGCAGCATCGAGTTCCACCGCTCCCAGATGGTCGTGGCACCCATGCCGACGGGGTACAGCCAGCTCGGGCAGTCGCGCTCCTGCAGCATCCGGTACGCCAGCGACAGCATGCCGTTCTCTGCCAGAGTCTGCAGGATGATAGGAGTCCCCGCGAAGCCAGTTGTGATCCTGAAAAGCTCCCATCTGGTCAGGTAGTCGAGGCGTTGTCTTGCTGTTGGGAGGTGTTGCTCCGCCAGCAGCCCGAAGCGAAGCGCCAGCACGTAGGAAGTCTGCGTATCGCATGCCAACCTGCCCTTTGGCGTGACGTACTCATCGCGAAACATCTCAAGGAGGCGGTTAGCGTCGGTAGCATATCGATCTGCGTCTTCCGCGCGGCCTATTGTCCTGCCAATCTTTGCTGCAAGAGCTGTGGTATAGCAGAGGTAGGCATTGGCAACCATGTGGTTATCCGTGGGCCCATTTCCAGGCATGTCTGGCGGCGACCGGGGATCCAGCCAGTCGCCGTATTGTGGCAGCTTGGTCGCCCAGAACCCCTTGTCATCCCGTGGTATACCTTTGTCCAGCCACATCCTCATGCTTTCCCACTGAGCCTCTAGCTGTCTCTTGTCTCCGAATGTGTTGTACAGGTCCCAGGGCGTGATAACCGAGCTGTCACCCCAGATGGCCATTGGTCTGATCATGCGGTCATCCGGTTGCGAGGGCATATTTGGGATGATGACCGGAATGACGCCCCCGGCATCCTGCTGGTCAACGTCTAGGTCCCGCAGCCAAGAACCCAGGAACGCAGATGTATCATAGAGGTAGTTTGCGGTAGGCGTGAACACTTGGATATCTCCCGTCCAGCCCAGGCGTTCGTCGCGCTGAGGGCAGTCTGTGGGGACTGAGATGAAGTTCCCTCGCATCGACCAGACGGTATTCTCGTGCAGCCTATTGAGCATGTTGTGGGAGGACTCAAAGGTCCCAGTGCGTCGCATATCTGATGAAATGACTACGCCGGTGAAGTCTTCGACTGACACACCGTCGAAACCGTTGATCTCCGCGTACCTGGTTACTCGTTAGCCTTGCCCAAAGTCTGGGGGAAAGCTGAGTGTGCAATCACGTACCTAAATCCGAAAAAGCTGAACTGAGCATGGAGCCCTTTGGTCGGACCCCCAAGCTTGACAGTGTATTTGGCATCAGCTGTGCGTAGAGGTCGTGTGCCTAGCTCACCATGCTCGAGAACCTCGGCATGCCGTATGATTATCTCATCGTTTGGCGTGCCGGGCACGTCCTTCTCGAATCTCAACCAGCCGACAAAGTTCTGTCCAAAGTCGAGGATCTTCTTTCCACTAGGTGTGTTGATCAATTCTTTGGCTTTGAGCTCCATGATGATTCGCACGGGAGCAACCTCCGGAGATATCAGCTCAGCGGAGGGGAACGGGAGTTCCTCAGCTTGGCTCTTAGCGTGTATTGCGGACGCTGTTGTTGACCATGATTCGTCCAGAAGATTTGTATCGCAAGCCTCCCCGTTGTAGAGTTCAGAGTTGAGCAGAGGGCTGTCAAAGATTTCCCAGCTTGAGTCTGTTACGCATATTACTTGCCCGTCGGCCTCGACCTGTGCGAGAAACGCAGGCCGCTCCCCCCACTGGTTAGGAACGCCTGGCCGTCCAAGACGGGTTGCGTACCAACCTTCGGCGACGTGAGCTCCGATGACATTGGTGCCGTGCTGAAGGAGGCCGGTGATGTCGTAGGTTTGATAGTGTAGCCTGTGGTGATAGGATTGCCACCCGGGGGCAAGAACCTGATCTCCCACCGGTTTGCCGTTGATCTCAACTTCGTACATGCCATGGGAGGTGGCGTACAGACGCGCAGGACCGGAACCAGTCCACGTAAATGCCTTTCGTAGGCGGAAAGGGCGCTTGGGTTCGGGGCCCTGGGGCTCACCACTTATGAGCCTCGCTTGCCATTCGGAGCGGTCTAACAGAGCGACTTCCAGGTTAAGAATTGCCCAGTCGGTAGTTGAACCGTCAATGCCGGTAGCCCGGACCCTGACCAGGGCTTGTTCTCTCGACGACAGCGGTGCTGAGGGCCACGGCACAAGAAGTGACTGGTTGGAGTCGACCTGGTAACTTTCCTCTTTGCCTTGGCGAGAGACAGTGATCTCATATTTGGCTTGTTTCCACCCTTTGGCAGTGGTGGCGTTGAACCGCCATGAAAGGCGTGGTGTTTTTGTGAAGAGGCCGAAGCCACTATGGTGGTGCTCGGCACTGAGCTGAGCGATGGATATGGCCATGTTGACAGGATTGGGCTCCCCCTCTTGCTGTTGCTGCGTCTGAAAGGTGTACAAGCAATTTGAATCTAAAATACAGTCACGTCAGACCATGTCCTCGCTGCATTCACACCGAGGCCGAGAAGCGTGGGCTGAACTAACAGGTCGGGAGCGAGGTTTTCCGCACCAGCAGCGGAATCTTGACACCTTCAGCTAACGGATTTATGACGGAAATCCTTCTGAGAGATCTGAGACACGCTGTATATAGGGAATAAGTCATCAAGCCCTCGGGGAATAACACTGCCGAGAATGTGTCAAATGCGGGGGACCATGTACCATCAGTATGGGGAAAAGGCAACCCCACAGACGATCACTGCGCCTAAGTGCGTATCCTGAGGGCTTCATCACCGGAAAAGCCAACCCTTGTCATTGATAGATAGTTGGGGAAAGATATTGAGGAGAAGGGGATCCGGTTCCAGCTTCAAGACCAGTTGACGGCAATGCTGATTGCGGAGACCGCTACGGATCCAGTACCGTGGGACTCGGGATAGCTGATGACGAACAAGGATATATCATTGCCCCAGTCGAACCGGGTTGATATCAAGAGTCTTAGTGAGCTGTCAGTGTTGAAATCCCGTCTTACTTTACATGTAGCGTTCGTCTATCTTCACATCAAAAAGACAACGAGACAGTCACACTGCCCACGATGGCATCGAGCCCTAAACAAGATGAGATCGAGCAGGCAGCACCCCGTGCTGACAACGCCGAGTATGACAATGATCTCAAGCACGAGCCTGTCCTTTTGAAGTCTGGCTACGACAAGCTCGGCTACATAGCCACGGTCAAACGTTTCTGGAAGGCAGGCCGAGCAGTTCCCACGGGAAAAGGACCGTCAAAGTTGACTAATCGCGCAATCTATAGGCTGCTCTTGTGTGCAATCTGATCTCGATCGCTGCCGCCGCCGATGGCTACCAGTACACATTGAACGGAAACATCATCGCCAACAAAGGTTTCGTTAATCATGTCGGCTTCCTGAATGCCAAGGGCACCGGCTATGTGCTGAATGCCAACTACACAGCCTTGTGGGGTGCGATGCAATCTCTGGGCCAGTTGCTCGGCATGATCTTTCTCACTCCCGTCTCGGATGTCATCGGCCGCAAAATGACTATGTATATCCTCTGGGTCGTCCTCGCAGGTGTATGTATACGAATTGAAAAGGCTTGAGGAAGCATTGTCATAAAGCAGGCATGTGACTGTGACTGACTGTGTCTGGTAGTCTCTTATTCTCGAGACAGTTGTCCGTGACTGGAAGGACTGGACTGGAGCCAAGATCCTGGCAGGCATTGGCATCGGCGCCCTGCAGTCGACCTTGCCGATATACATTGCGGAATGGTCTCCCGTCAACATCCGCGGCGCAATGAACTTGACGTACGGCGTCTGGAACACCTTTGGCAAGTTCCTCGCGCCGCTCATCTTGCTCATCTGTGAGAAGATCGACCCCAAGGAGTACAAGGTTCCCATCTTGACGCAGTGGGCATTCCTCGGTTTAATGTTACCCATATTCATCTGGCTCCCCGAGACCGCGCAGTACTACGCCGAGCGGGACCAGGACGAAGAAGGGAAGGAGACGCTGCGGCGCATCAACGGGAACGTTCCCGGGTATGATGTCGAGATCGAGTACGCCATCATCAAGAACGGTATCCTCGAGCAGCGGAGGAGGAAGAACGAGCTCGAAGGTTACAATCTCAGTTGGAGGGAGCTGCTGTGGTCCTACGTGGAATGCTTCAGGGGTAACAACTTCAAGCGAACGCTAGGCTCGGCTCTGCCGGCGTGCGCCCAGCAACTCACCGGCCTCTCTTTCCTCAAGACTTATGCCTCTCTCTTCTTCCGTCAGGCGGGTTTCTCTGATCCGTTTCTCATCACGACCGTGATTAGTAAGTCTTGCCTTATCACCAAACCAGCTCACAGAGGAAATACTGACCAAGGAACAACGCAGCCGTAATTGCCCTGGTCACATCCATTGCCCTCATGCTGTGGACCGACCGCTTTGGTCGACGCATGATTGTCTTTGTCTCCTCCGTCATCTGCACTATCTGCATGCTCGTAGTCGCAGTCATTGGTCTCTTCCCCTCGACAACCCCGCTCAAGAACTTTTGCATCTTCGTCGGCTGCCTGTGGTCCCTGTTCAACGCCGCTCTCGGCTCGCTCGGATGGGCCTTTGTCGGCGAGATCGCCACACAGAAGCTGCGCGCCCGCACGGCCGGCATCGCCGCGGGGCTTTCCGTCCTCATCGGCCTCACGTTCAACACCTCGGTGCCCATCATGTGTAAGTTACATGTCGCGCGATCCTATGGATCCGACCATGTCACCAAAGATCAACTGTCTCTAACAAAGTCAACATAGTGGACACCCAAGGAGCAAACCTGGGCTACAACACTGGGTGGATCTACTTTGGGCTGGGCGTCGTCTGCACCGTGATCGTGTGGTTTTATGTGCCAGAGCCGTCCCGGCGCAATGGGGCTGAGATGGATGAGATGTATGAGAAGGGAGTCCCAGCGTGGAAGATGTCTAAGTACGTGACGACGATACAGGAGGAGCAGGAGGCAGTCCTGAATCAGGGCAAAGCCTAGGACCTTGAGGGTGTACCCAGATGACACCCGCAGGTCGCCATCACTCGTTGGGCAAAGCCAGGAGGTTCCGCCAGATATGCGTTGCCGATGGACATTTGATCGGGATGTCCGATCTGAAGCCGGTCACAGAAAGAACTGATGCCATGGAGTGCCATTGCACATGTTATGGATGGTTATGGATGGACACAGTGTAGTTGGGACAAGCAATATGAGACTCGCAGAGCCACATGCAACATTGAAGTTAATTACAACAACATGAGTAATGTCTCGGTGTTGATGTCAAACAGGGAAAACAAAACCCCGCGCGGCTCGTGGACAGTCTGCGTGTTTAGTCATCACGGCCCGCATTAGTGAGTTGCGGTCGGCGGTGACGGACGGTACATGACATTTAGCATGCTCCAATTTATGGAGTCACCATACATCATCGATGTTCGATGTGGACGGGCGGCAGCTAAAAATGTGGATTTGCCGAGGGAGAAAGGGGTTCAACCTCGAGACAGATTCACTCTCATGATCACATAATTACACCACGGGTGACTCAGCAACGCTGATAAATTGCATTACCAGCGAGCATAACATATATATCTTTTCACTCACACGCTTCTTCCCGAATATCACAAGACTTACTTGCTCTATAACGACTTCTGAAAATCGTGCCCTCGTCAAAAGATCACGACCGGCCGGCCGCATTAGACCGACCCAGTTACGACCCCGCCATTTTTTTTTGCTCCCTAGAGAGTTCCATAGAACAATTTCCGCCTCTTCCAATACATCTCGTCAAGATGAAGCGTTGGGTGGTCACCACCAAGGACCAGGGCTTCGATGGCCTCAAATTCGAAGATGCCGCCGAAGTCCCCAAGCTTGGCGATCTCGACGTGCTCGTCAAGCTGCATGGTGCTTCGCTGAATTACCGTGATCTTCTCATCCCGAAGGTGTGTCATTCTTCGTCCATACCCGTTCATACATGCATGCCTGCACTCGGATAACACGTAGACTGACTGATACTTACTCGTGGCAGGGCAAATACCCCTTCCCGGACAGGATGCCCGTCGTCCCCGGCTCCGACGGCGCCGGCGAGGTCGTCGAGGTGGGCCCCAAGGTGACCAAGTGGAAGAAGGGCGACAAGGTCGTCACCATCTTCAACCAGGGCCACCAGTTCGGCGGTGTGGACATCGCCGCCACCTACACCGGCACCGGCGGCATGGTCGACGGCACGCTGAGGCAGTACGGCGCCTGGAACGAGAACGGCCTTGTCAGGGCGCCGAGCAACCTCAGCTGGCTCGAGGCCAGCAGCCTGACCTGCGCCGGCGTGACTAGCTGGAACGCCCTGTACGGTCTGCGCCCGATCAAGCCCGGCCAGAGCGTCCTCGTCCAAGGCACCGGGGGCGTGAGTCTCTTTGCGCTGCAGGTGAGTGCTGGCCCCCCATGACATTTCCGAATACCACACACAGCTTTGGCGCCAGAGAGAACCCCTGATATGCTGACGACGCAACCCTGTCCAGTTTGCCAAGGCGGCCGGCGCGACCGTCATCGCGACCACCTCCTCGGCAGAGAAGATGGAGCTGCTCAAGAAGCTCGGCGCCGACCACGTCATCAACTACCGAGAGGACGCCAACTGGGGCCAGACGGCCCGGGATCTGACCCGCGACAAGGCCGGCGTCGACTACATCATCGAGGTGGGCGGCCCCAACACGATGGGCCAGAGCCTCAAGGCGATCAAGTTCGAGGGCATCATTAGCGTCATCGGCTTCATCGGCGGCATGAAAGCCGAGAAGCAGCCGACCACCCTCGAGGCCCTGAGCAGCATCTGCGTGATCCGCGGCGTGTATGTCGGCTCCCGCGAGCTGATGCAGGACATGGTGGCCGCCATCGAGGCGAACGATATCCACCCGCACCTGGACCAGAAGGTCTTTAAGCTGGAGGAGACCCTGGATGCTTACAAGTACATGGTACGTTCTCTTGGTTTCATACTGTCCGAGGCCAGCAGAGAGTTGGAACGATGCTAATGAATTGGAAATAGTGGGATCAAAAGCATGTCGGAAAGATTGCAATCCAGATCGAGTAGAATGTTGGTCCAAAGGACGCATAGATGACATTGGCGTGATAGATGAGTTTTATGTTTAGACCTCGAATAGAAGCAACTTCATTCTTCATCATTTTCGTCCCTAGAACTCTACTCAGTTCATTATTGATTAAGAAAAATCAGCTTCTCATTGAGGCAATCGATCATTAGATGAGCAGCAACATCTTGTAGTCATAATGACACCGCAACACCGAGCTGCGAATGAGTCCAAAAAGCCTCGTCTCTTTCATGCTCGGTTTTGTAGCTGATCCACGACAGCTGAGACCACATTGGCAAGAAGATCAACGCCAGTTCTGAATCGTCCTCGGTGTTCTTGGCTGGCACATGCATGAATATCACTCTCCTTTCCAATTTTCGCCTCCATAGCTCAGCCAAGGACGAATAGAGTAGGTATTCGCAGGAGAAGCGACCGGGTTCCGTCGAAGCCCGGATGAGGGTGTTCTATCGAGGTTACACATTTAGATCTCTGCTCCTTTCGGGTGACAAGGCTAAACTTACAGGTATGGGCTGTTTGATATCATCTGTGACAGCTTCAATGCTTCAACGTCGATGTCGGAAGTCAGGGTAGTCGGGCAGGAGATGAACTGCTCCTCAACCGGATGTGCTGCTGTCATGTTCTGGATCGTTTTGGGCAGTTGGTCGTCCAGATCCTTCCTCGAGTATCCATCTCTATTTGCAGTCTTTCCGAGAGAGGAGCCTGGAAAGCTCCGCACTTGCCCAAGATGAACGACCAGAGCGGTTTTGAGTCTGTCGTCATCCTCGCCATCATACTGGATACCGGCAGAAGCTGCAGACCTGGACCAGGCGGGCGACCTTCGGTTCCATATGTCTACTACTGCCTGTGTGACATATTAGTACGTTACATGGATTTCCGGATATTTCAAAAGATGGATTGTTCTGTTGCTTACGGTTGTGATGCTTGGTGACAGTGCAGCTAGAACCATATTGGATGCGTTGAAGTCGTGGGTTTCGGCGTAGAGCTATTTCTCATGGTCAGTGCATATTTCTGGTTGTCCGGAGATACGACCTGCCCTGAATGCTGTGACGCCCACGGCAATACTTCCATCTTTTGTCTTGGGCCAGATTGATTGTGAAGTCATTGCTGTGAAGTGAGAATGTTCCACCTTGGCCGGGAATGAGATGTTGCGGCACTGAATGAAAGCAGGGAGGGGAGATGTGATGTTAATCGGGGAGGGGGATCAGCGGCAGGCACAATTACGTGAAGCGTCGCTCCATCTACAAGATGACGATATCGAGGGGATGTCTTCCCAACTTCACCGCCTGGTCAAGGATGGCTGGTTCAACAAAAAGGCCGCCGTTCCCTAGGCCGACGACTCTTTTCCACTCGACGATGCACTCATTGAAGGTAAATGCTATCAGACTGATATCATACACCCCAGGTTTCGATATTTGGCCTGTGCTCATGGCAGCTATCAGCTCTATCACACTGCTATCGGCCACATCATTCGCAAAGTCCGACTTCTCCATTACCGGATGTCTAAGAGGCGAGGCTTTACCAGGTAGATCTCCCGAGAGTCTTTCCGTCAAGGTGAGGTAGAAGTTTCACCTACTCTTGTGAGAACAGAATAGTACTGATCATTGCTGCCCTAGCTTGCGAGTGACGATGATGGTAAGATGATGCTGCAAGGCGAGTATGAATCTCTTTGTGCAATAGAGAAAGCAGTTCCGGGATTTGTTCCAGACATGATCGGCTTTGGCCAGTGCAAGAAAAACCCAGATGGCCACAAGGTATACTTTCTCGTGGAGGACCTGCTTGAGTTCCGCCAACCCTCAGCACCCGATCTGGAGGAAATCGCGTCCCTCCTTGCCAAATTCCATCTCTCTGGAAAATCGCCAAACGGCAAATTCGGTTTCCATGTGATTACCTGCGATGGCCCTCTTTCCCATCCTGTGGCACGGCAAGAGACTCGGTCAACATTCTAAACTGCCCTCCTTCGCAGCCGTGTTCGCCTGGATGCAGAGGCCTGCGGGGTTTGGCACAATCTCGAGCGAGCAGCTGAACAGGTTGCTTCCAAGGTTGGGATTTGGAGAGTGATCTATGCGAAGACCCTGGGGCAGAGAGCCTACAAAGAGGCATATTTGCGACTTTATCCAGCTACTAAGCCTGCAGAGAACCGGGACGACCGCAACCGTCTGTACAGTCTGATATGCAACTTGAACTGGTCCGCCACTGACCAGGAACCATAACAAGACAAATGTGAGTACATTATGGCCGACCCATGAATTCTATAGTAGGACTAGTCATATGCCAGAGCGTACAATGACATGTGCTATCTTTGTGAGAAGTATGCTCCTCTAGATGAGACACCAAGATATGATCCTGAGAACGACCCAATGGTTACGCCTATCGCCCAGATGAAGGGACTGATGTAATAGAAGCCTCTTGTGGGTTATTGAAGGCCAATGCTCATTCCTTTCTGGGTGTAGACCTCTATAGTTCACATTTGCCGGAACAATTGAGCAGTTTTGATACATCTTTCAGCCAACATGCACGAAAGTCAGGCTAGTATCTCGGAACTCCTTAAGCTAGTAATATGCTACAGGGAACTACAGGAAGATGAGGCTCAATTGATATCTCGCTATCTGTATCTAGAGTATGCTGCTGAGGCGCTTTATGCCTCGAGACAGCGCCTAGTGAACTTCTCTGGTTCGGTTAATCGCGGATCATGCCACCAAGTGAGAAACGTGCTTGTGGGGCTGAATTCAATCATGAAAAACTGAGCTTTGTGCAAACTCCTCGAGAGTAAACGGCCTCTTCGAACAAAGTCATTCCTTGTCATGAGCCAAGTGAAGGTGTCATGATGATAATGTCTCAATGGATATATCTCGGACTGAAGGCCTTGAAACGCAAGCTGCAGATAAGGCTCGTTTCTACTTTCCTCGAGAGAGACTTCGATCATCATGGTTCCAGCCTCGTTGGTGAAACTCCCTCTATACTCTGAGAGGTCTCGCGGAGTGGTGCCTAGTATTTGGTTTTGCTGAAGCTCGGTCAAAATGTCAGGATACCATCTCAGTGTACCTTTCACTGCCTCTTCAGAGAGCGCGATACAGTCGTTTCTCTCTTTCACGCCGAGATATGCCTCCAGGTACAGTTGACCAAGCCAGTCAGCGGTGTCGTTCAAGGCCAAGGAATTGGTGAGCACAAGGATTGCGCCCTTGGTGGATGGAATGAGATTTACGGCTGCCAGGTTCCTTGCCATCATGCCTTGGTGATAGAGAATGAGCTCGGACGGATGTCCACGCGCGACGTCTGGAGCTGGCTTGGGATCTAGCAGGTCGGGATTCAACCCAATAGTCCCCATCGGACCCGGAGTCTGAGGCCGTGCCCATCCTAGCGCAACGAATCTTCATGATAGGAGATCGGATTGAGAGCGACCTTGGACGAAAAGAGAAAGGGCACCTGTTTCAGGGGGGAACCAGGAGTGGACGTGGTATGGTGTTCAAACTGATGAGCGCCAGACTCAAGGAAAGCCGTGTAAAGCTTAACCAGATCCTTGATACAACTGCGCATTGCCGATCCAACTCCCCCAACCGTATCGTCTCCTGTGAGCATTGGGACGACCTCTACTACCGTACCATCGTCCAATGCTTCATAGCCTTTGGCGACATTCTCGTCTCCTTGGCTGTAAGAATACCGAGTTCCAGATCTCGGCATACCAAGGGGTTGGAAAATTCGAGACTGTACAAATTGGCCCCAAGATCGCCCAGCGGCTTGCTCTATCAAGTGAGCAGCGATCTCGTATCCCAGGTTGTTGTATATGTAACTCTTCCGAAACAACGGCCTTTGTCAGAGACGCACAAGGGAAGATGGTCGCATCGGTGACTGGCAGTTTGAGCTCCTTGTCGCGAACGCCGATGTAGTCGCTATGGAGGAGTTTGCCATCGTGGATGACGGCTATTGCGGCGCCAGGCGTGCCAGAGATCTGCAAGAGACTTGTCGCTTCCGGCAAGAGCTCTTGCAGTCTCACTTCCAAGGTCGTAGGAGGATCCATGTTTCCAGTCGCGCGGCTGGGAACGACTTCGGATGTTCTGCAGCTTGCAAGGGGATCGAAACAAGTGCATTGAACAAAGCTTGAACAGAAGCTGACCTGGGGGAAACGAAGGTTTCCATGGCCAGCTTCAAATGCCCAAGTTCACGAGCAAAATGGAAGCCTCTTTCGGACCGGGGTTAAGACGCCTGTAAGGCAGTCTCGACCTGCGTACTCAGCATCCGTATGCAGTGTGAAGTTACGTCCGAGGTCGGCTCGAGCGGGTAACGACCTTTCGGATCAATCATGCCACTGGGCCCGGCTTCTCCAGTCAAGAGTGATGCGAGAACTTCTTGCTTGTTCGGCACATTGAAAGACACTCACGGCCGCAGGACAATGATCTCGGGCCTGCGTTCACGCTTGAACTCTGCATACAATTGGTTCCATGCGGCTAATTACATAAGCCCGTTATCGCGCATGGACCCCTGGCATTAGCGTCATGCCGGCTTGGCATCACGGAATGTCAACAGACCAAGCTTGTCCTCATTCTTCCCCTTCCAACCTCCACTCTCACACTTATCTTTTTCCTCACCTCCCCGGCGTAAGCTATCCTGCACATGATGGCGATACTGTCCGGTAAAGCGGCCTTTTCCCTCCTTCTCCTGCTTGCCAGCGCCAATGCCTCGCGCTTCCAGCCCCAAGCTGGCGCGCAAGCGCCCCTGGGTGCCGATGTCGCTGCTAGCAAGAAGCCGCTCATCGACAGCGAGGCCCTGCAGGCGCGCATCAAGGTAGACAATCTGCTGACGCGGGCCGAGGAGCTCTATGAGATCGCGAAGCTGGGAGAAGAGGAGTACAACCACCCCACGCGGGTGATTGGCAGCAATGGTGAGTCATAATATCTCGGGCCGGTCCAGGAGCGGACCGCCGCAGCGGTGCCTGACGATGCTGACCGAGGAAATTCGCGATTGGCAGGCCATCTCGGCACCCTCTCGTATATTTATGCGGAGCTTGCCAAGCTGGGTGACTACTACACGCTGTCGAACCAGTCATTCCCGGCTGTCTCGGGCAATGTCTTCGAATCGCGCCTCATTCTGGGCGCGCACGTGTCTCAGTCTGCTGCTCCGATGGGGCTGACTCCTCCGACCAAGGACAAGGAGCCCGTACATGGTGATCTTGTCTATGTCGAGAAGGACGGTTGTGAGGCGGCTAACTACCCTGCCAGCGTCAAGGGAAACATCGCCTTGGTCCGTCGCGGCACCTGCCCCTTCGGCACCAAGTCGAAGCTGGCCGGTCAGGCCGGCGCCAAGGCTGCCGTGGTCTACAACTTCGAGGACGACGGCGTCTCGGGGACACTGGGCACGCCATCGCCTGACCACGTAGCCACCTTTGGCATCTCGGGCAAGGAGGCCGAGCCCATCCTGCGCGACCTTAAGAAGGGCAAGACT
Organism: Thyridium curvatum; assembly: GCF_004353045.1. Classification (NCBI taxonomy): domain Eukaryota; kingdom Fungi; phylum Ascomycota; class Sordariomycetes; order Thyridiales; family Thyridiaceae; genus Thyridium; species Thyridium curvatum. The sequence continues at coordinate 341,521 of NW_022156772.1, read as the reverse complement.
GTGGACGCCATCGCCTACATCGACGCCGAGATCAAGACCATCTACACCGACAACATCATCGCGCAGACCGTCGAGGGCGATCAGGAGAACTGCGTCATGCTCGGCGGCCACAGCGACAGCGTCGCCGCGGGCCCGGGCATCAACGACGACGGCTCCGGCAGCCTGACCGTGCTCGAGGTCGCCAAGCAACTCACGCACTTCCGCGTCAACAACTGCGTGCGCTTCGCCTGGTGGGCAGGCGAAGAGGAGGGCCTGCTGGGGTCCGACTACTACGTCGCGCAGCTGACGCCCGGGGAGAACCGCAAGATCCGCCTCTTCATGGACTACGACATGATGGGCAGCCCCAACTTTGCCTACCAGATCTACGACGCCCGCAACGACGTCAACCCCGTCGGCTCGCAGGAGCTCAGGGACCTCTACGTCGACTGGTACAAGGCCCACGGCCTCAACTACACGTTCATCCCCTTTGACGGCCGCAGCGACTACGACGCCTTCATCAAGCATGGTATCCCTGGCGGCGGCATCGCGACCGGGGCCGAGGGCATCAAGACGAAGCAAGAACAGGAGATGTTTGGGGGCGTAGCGGGCGAGTGGTACGATAAGAATTATCACCAAATAGGGGATGATGTTTCCAATGTCAATTTGACTGCTTGGGAAGTCAATACCAAGGTAAGAGACGCTCCAATCTTTTACAAGGCCGTGTTTGCTGACGATATGTTTGTTTGTCTAGCTTGTTGCGCACTCTGTGGCCACCTATGCCCTGTCTTTCAAAGGGTTCCCTGAAAGGAGATTTGCTGTGAACAAGGCCTATACCGCAGGTATTAAGCATCATGGCCATAAGCTTATTGTGTAGACTTTGGCCATGTGCGTAAACTGGGCTGGAACAACAAACCTAGGTAATAGGGCGATATAATCAGAATATTAGATAGAGTGTAATTAACTTGGATATGATCGTTTTGCGTTGCATGCTATCATTGACATTTTGGCGTTCTAGGATTCACAATGAAATTAGACAAGTTTAGTTATGAGGGTAGTCGTATGAGAGTAAAATGACATTACTACTTATGAAATCGATGGCACACAATAGTCAATGTAATTTGAGTAGTTGGATGCTCCTCTAGAGGATAGTTCATTAACTTAATAGATCGGTTTTCACATCAACATTCCTTTGTTTAGTGAAGACACCTTCATGGACTTCTGGCAGCGTTAATCACTTCCTTTATGTTCTCGAATTTAACCTCTCACAAGACTGAATAAGATTCGATGAAGGCAACCCGCCACTTTCATCGCAATTTCCTTCAAGTGTTCAAGTGGTCTCCAAGTTTCTTCGACAATCAGCAGTCTCTCTGCGACACCAATCAAGAACCTTTTGCTCCTGCCATTTGGTTCCCTCTCCACTGACCGAGTCCAAACCAAAGAAGCCACAACTTGAAGCTGACAGCTCAGGATAATTCGCCATGCCACAAAACACCAACACAGCGCCGGCTGCTCACGCCGCACCAAACATCCGCAAGCTCGTCTCCATCCGCCGCATCTCCCACACGTCCCGGATCCCACGTACCCGCTTCGCGCGGGTCTCTGTCGACGGATGGTCCGTGGTCGAGCGCACAAGCCGCGGCTACTCGGCCGGCCAGCTCGTCGTCTTCTTCGAGATCGACAGCTTCATCCCCGCGACGGACGACCGCATCTGGGAGCTCCACCAGTACTTTGTCGAGGACGCGCTCGGCCGGAAGGGCCTCCGCGTCCGATCGTGCAGCGCCTACGGCGTCATGTCGCAGGGCATGATGTTCAGGGTCGAAGATGTTCGCGAGGTCAGCGAGGAGCTCGAGAGGCTCGTTGCGAAACACGGACCGCAGGAGGGAACCAAGATGGCGATGGAGATGAGCTTCGAGGACCTTCTCGGAGTGACAAAGTGGGAGCTCCCGGTCCATGCCGCCGTCGAGGGTTCGCTCGGCCCTCCCCCTGACTTCTTCCCGATGCCGGGCTACCTCAGGGCGCAGAACAAGCCCTCGCTGTTCGACAAGGACAAGATGGCCAACATGTACCACGTCACCGAGAAGCTCGACGGAGACACCATGGTCGTCTACCACCTATCCAAGGACTCGCCGTGGAATCATTCGTTGCCGACAACAGAGGGAGTGCATTGGGTGGAGGATGGCCGGATCGGGGTCTGCAATCGGCGCGCAGACATCGCAGAGGACTCCCAATCCATTTTCTGGGAGGCCGCACACAAGCAGAACCTTCTGGACAAGATTCAAAAGATGGGCATCAGGGACGTCGCCCTCTTGGGTGAGCTTTGCGGAAGCACCGTCCTGAAGAACACCATGGACTTCCCCGAGGGCGAGCACGAGTTCTTCGCCTTCGACATCTACGACATCGGCAAGCAGAAATCCCTTCCCTTTGAGGAGACGCAGGCCATCTTCAAGCGGCTGGACATCCCGCACGTGCCGGTGCTGGGGCGGGTGCGTATGTGCGACTTTGCCCGGAACCTGAACGAGTTGCTGCGGAAGGCCGAGGGCACGGGTTGCATGGGACAGAACCGGGAGGGTATTGTCTTGACGTCGGTCAAGGACGGTAGCCAGACCAAGGTCATATCGAACTCATGGCTGCTGGAGAAGGGGATGTAAGACAGGCTGAGAGGTCATGCCTGCACAGCCGGGGAGCAAACTTTCCGCAACCAACCAACTCGTATCATGCGTAAAGCGAAACTTTTGAGATACCATCCATACATTGGGACCTTATTCTATCCGGGGGGGAACTAGAGGGTTTGAAGGATGTAGCCCTGTTAACGCCCTCCTCCTTTGCGGCTCCGTATTCACGGAGGCCATGGATCTGAGATCAGGTCAACTGACATCACCATGCTGTAGGATAAGAGTAGTTGGTTGATAGACTAAACACAGCCCAGAATGCTGTCATTATGCACCCTTCATTCCACTAATAAACGTCCGCCATCCGGGAGCGATGTCCGAGCCCATGCCTCACCACCCCCCCACCCCCTGTTCTCTGATAAAAAAAGAAATTGACACTGATCAAATTCCAAGAATCATCACACGACCTCGAACCGCACACAGTCATCCTGCGCCCCGCGCTGCGCGACCGGCATCACCACGGGCTGGTGGTTCCGCGCCGCGATCATGGAGCACACGCGGTAGTAGCCCGGCGCCAGGCCGCCCGAGACCTCGGCGCGCAGCCCGCCCTTGCCGTCCCCCTGGTCGTCGACGCCCTTGAAGTAGGCAAACGCGGTCGGGTCGGGCGGCGAGGTCGGCTCCGCCGCGCCGGGCTTCCCGCCGAGGTCCTGCACCGTGATGTGGCAGTGGCCGATGACATCGCCGGCGTCGTCGAGCTGCTGGGGCGCCGTGTAGTAGGCGACGGTGGGGTTGACGAGGAAGCCGGCGCGCAGGTGCGACGTCTGGATGGTCACGTTGAAGGACCGGTCGCGCGGGACCCTGGCGCCCGGCTGGGGGGACGTGATGATGGAGGAGATCATGTTGGCCCGGGCGGGGATGTTGCCCATGACGATGCTGTTGCAGGACGAGGTCGAGGTCTGGCGGCCGTTGGTGAGGGGCCGGCCGGCGCAGAAGTTGATGAAGTTGGCCTGGTCACTGCGGGAGGAGAATTCAAATCAGTATAAAGTCAAACTCAAGAGGAGGAGCGAACGAGCACAACGTACGTGTCCGAGGGCGACTGTCCGGCCTTGAGGCCCTCGGTGCCCTCCTCTTGTCCCGTGCTGAAGCTGGCCGTCTGGAGGACCTCGGGCGAGAGGCATGTCTGTACTGGCTTGCGTACACACTTGGTGGAAGTGCCGTCGGCGCCGTCAGGCGATCTGGGGTTGACGGCCGCTGCGTAGCTGGTGGCTACAAAGGCCGCGAAGGCCACGAGAAGGGCTGGGATGTAGTGCATCGTGATGTCAGAGCAGCGGCGCAGAGTCAACACGCCTGCAAGTCGTAGGATGGATGGATGACCCCATCTGCGCGACGCGAGGATCTACATCGCACCCAGCAAAACATTTATACTACGCACTCTTCTCATCTTACGCAAAGATGCAGACAGAAACCCAGGCATCCATCCAGAAGTGGACTGATCTTTCCTGCAGGCAATTTGGGCTAAATGAACCCGTACCGCCCTGCTTGGGCCTACTGGACCTCCCAAGACGGTCGTACGGGTGCACAGAAGATAACAGAATACCCGGTCGGGCGCAGGGGTTTGGACGGAGGAGACGGAAGGGGAAGCTTGGCGATGGTCTCTCGGGCGGCAATCCGACCAGTCGCAGGGCCGACAGTTAGTAGATCAGTGCGCGCCGAGCATTCCTTTTGGATGCAGCCCTTCGCAGCCGACATTGAGGGGCCGGTGGCCCCGAGAGCGGTCGCAGTGAGGCTGGAAGCACGTGGATTCTGGAAAGGAATGCCCGGCAGGGTGTGGCCATGAGACGTCTCTCTGTCCGCGAATGCATCTTTGTCGCTGTCGGTCCGCCGATGTCGTAGGGAGGAGCTGGTACGACACATCTGTAGGCAAGCTGCAAAGTTGCTGTGCTGTCGCGTCTTGGCTCCTTCTGACGTGTTCTGCGTGTGACCGCGGGTGCTTTCACGTCCCGAATCTGCGAAAAAAGGATGTTCTGCGAATGAGAGCAGAAACGTCAGGCTGCAGGATTGTCGGCGACTTTCGTCCCTTTTCTTGTTTGACCCTCAACATTGGTCGTTCTGGTCTAGGTAACCCTGGAGAGCGCCAGAAGCTTGGGCCCCCTGGAAAATGGGGCGTATTTGCCTCCCTACAGGGAGTGACAGGCCCCACATGCCCCCCCAACGATTGGGTTGAAGCGCTAGTCGAGCTCCTCACTCACCAGGCAACTGCCGTCGCAAGCTAAACTAATGCGGCTCGCAGCGTCGCGTCCCTCTTCACCAAACAGAAAAAAAAGATGGAGAGCGGTTCCTTATCTGATCCTTCACCCAAGAGCTAGCAAACCCCCTTTTTTGCATCAAAGCCGATCACCTTGGTGGATCGCCCTTCTCACAACCTCACTTCGCTTACCGAGAAGCTCACTCAAATCGGATTCGTGCAGACGCTGCTCTCCAGAGTTTGACCATGAGCGCTGCTGACAAACCCGCCGATCCCGTCGCGGCTCCGACCGCGGCGCCAGCAGATGAGACAAAGCCAGAGGCTGCCGCTGAGACCCAGCCCGCTGCACCTGCCGCAGCTGCTCCTGCGCCGGCCGCCACAGAGGCGCATCCCGTTGATGGCACCGCTTCATCCGAGCTCAAGGAGGCGCCCGCTGCCGAGGTAGAGGCCGCTGCTGCTGCCACCGACAAAGCCGCGGAGCCCAAGACCGCCGTCGTCGCTGCTGAGGCCCAGGACGCTGAGAAGCCTGCGGAGGCCAAGACCGCAGAGACCGCAGCTGCCACCGCCGCCACCGCCGAGCCTGCCACCGACAAGCCTGCGGAGGAGAAACCTGCCGCCGAGAAGGAGAAGGCCAAGCCCGCCATCCAGCAGCTCTGGGAGGTTGCCAAGGCCCATGCCCACCCCGAGATCTGGGGCGTCACCCTCGCCGACCCGGAGACCCACGTGCCCTCCCAGGTCGTCCTGCAAAAGTACCTCAACGCCAACGACGGCGACTTCGCCAAGGCCAAGGACCAGCTCGTCAAGACCCTCGACTGGCGCGCCAAGACCAAGCCTCTCGACCTGCTCAAGGCCGAGTTCAGCAAGGACAAGTTTGACGGCCTGGGCTACGTGACCAGCTACGGCAGCGTCGGCGATGCGTCTGCCGACCCCGAGTCCAAGGAGGTCTTCACCTGGAACATCTACGGCGCGACCAAGAGCATCGATGAGACGTTCGGCAAGCTTGATGAGTATGTTCACTGACGCCAACCCCACTTGACCAGGGATATGGAACGTGCTAACGATGAGATTTAGGTTCCTCAGCTGGCGTACCGCCCTCATGGAGTTGGCCCTCCAGGAGCTCTCCATCGCCACCGCCACCAAGCCCATCACGGCTGACTATGATCCCTACAAGATCTTCCAGGTCCACGACTACAAGTCCATCAGCTTCTTCCGCCAGTCCTCCAACGTCAAGGCCGCCAGCAGCGAGACAATCAAGGTCTTTGCCCAGAACTACCCGGAGCTGCTCAAGGAGAAGTTCTTTGTCAACGTCCCCGCCATCATGGGCTTTATGTACGCCTTCATGAAGCTGTTCGTCGCCCCCAAGACCATCAAGAAGTTCCACCCCATGTCCAACGGCCGGAACCTGGCCCTCGAGTTCACTACTTCTACCAAGGTCGAGAGCCTGGGCGAGAAGCTGCCCGAGGAGTACGGCGGCAAGGGCAAGGAGCTCAAGGCCGAGAGCAAGGAGCCGCTGCTCAAGTGAGGTTTACCCTGAGACGCAAAACGCGCTGGGCGCACATCAAAGTGATATCCCTGGGCTCGTTAGCCCTCTGCATGTTCTGAAATCCAGTCTGTAAGGACGCATGTGATTTTCCAACTTCGAATTGTTCCCGTTCTGGTCACCATTAATGCGGAGGCACGGTGGCAAACTTTATACACCAAAAAAAGATTAGATAGCGAATACTAAAATGCTCTGCGAGAGAGAGAACACCAACAGCGATGCAGGCAGTTCCTCTATAATATCTCTTGCCAGTAAAAGCAGTCCCCTCAGTCAACCGATCGCCGTCATGCCCCTCATATCATGGGCCCGAGCGCGTTTGGCAGTTTGCTCTAGTGCTGTATCCGGCTAATGCCACCAGGAGGGTCTGCCATCCTCGGGATCAAGAGATTGATAGCCACCGCGCTCTCGGCTCCAAGACGCTTCGTCTGCGATATCCATCACGTCTGGCGACGACGCCGGCTGTCCCGGCCGGGTCTGCGGGTCGCGAACCACCGAGATGCACGACATCGCCTCCGACAGCTCGCTCTCCTCTGTGCCGATGCTCATCTCGCTGGCCGGCGTGCTGCCGCGCGCCACCAGGAGCGGCACCGCCGCCGGCTTCGGGGCCAGGAGTATCAGCCGGCGGGTCTTCTTCTGCTTGGCGGCGGGGGGCCAGCTCCCGAGGCTCTCGCTGTCGGACTCCCCCTCGCGCTGCTCTTCCTTGACGCCGAACTCGTAGGCGCCGGCTATAATAGGGTGGCCGCATGACGCTGTCAGCAGACAACTCTTTCCCGCAACCCAAGGCAAAGACGGACTGGGGGAAGAAAAGTTTTCAACATACTCTCGCCCAGTGAGATCACGACCGAGACGCGGCTGCACGAGGCTGGCTCTGTGCTGTCGCCGTACAGCATCTTGAGGTATGCTCTGCGGGGGCCGGCATTTCCCCAGATGCTTTGGAGTATGCATGTCAGTACTCAACTTCATATAGCGGGAACTGGGCCTTGGGGCAGAGGGCACACAGAGCACCCACCTGGGAACATCCTTGATCACTTCAAAGACCTCTTTGAAGTCCGCGTCGATGAAGAGCTCGACATTGTTGGTCAGAGCCCAGCGCTTGCGCAGCTTCTCGTCCCTGGCTGCTTGGTCCAAGTCTTGGTTCGCTAATTTCTTGGTGAGCAGGACCATTTCGGTTGTCAAACTGTCGGGCTTCGTCGAAAGCTTAAACTTCGAGTCCCAAAATAGGTCGCGGAGCACGGTGTACACGGCCGGCTTGTGGAGGTGGTCGAGGACCTTGTTGGCGCTTCTTGCGATCAGTGATGGGTCTGGGGTGATGCAAAAGCCGTGGCAGTCCAGGGAAGCAGTGCGTGGAGTCGATATCGCAGAGGTATCGTCTTCCTCCCTGAACGCGGCCGGGGGGCCGAGCACAGGCGCAGAAGCACTCATGCCGTTTAGTTGGAGTGTCTGGAGGACTGTACTAGCTGAGCAGGCTGGGTAGTATGGAGTTGAGGGCGTTGGGACAACCTCTAGAGAACAGGAAGACCGACAAGAAGGCTGGGCTTTTATAGGAGTGCATCTCTTTATCTCTCTTGAATGAAGAAGGTAGTGAGTCCCTGCCCTGACCTTTGCAACTGGCGCATCACAGACTTTTGTTTGTTGGCAGGGACTGTTGTGATGAGATGGAGATGGAATTTGCTACACGCATGGTCCTTGTACGTCGTGACTACTGGAACTACCATGAACACGTAGGTGGTGCTTGTAACGTGGCACAAACGCTCAGACGACAACTTCGGGCAGTATCGCGGGCTTCAAACGATCGGGCACTTAACATTCGAGGTCAAGAAAACTAGAGGTCAACCACTGATTCATGTAGGAGCTTGTCTTGGGTACGAAGAAAACTCCATAGTCGCTGAGCAGTCCTCTTCAAGAGTCTTGATACTCCAGCATCGGCTCTCGAAAGCACATCCCTCTGCGTGTACAGTCCAGGCCATGAGTATTGACTTAATCTGGGCTACGAGGCGGGTGACGATTTACAACGAGCCAAGTCCAACATGCAGGTCCAAAACTAGATTCATCATCAAACTTGAACCTTACACAGTGCCAAACACCGCGCAAGGGTCGACATATGTGTTACCGAAAAGACCAAATATCGACGACGCTCGTCGACCTGCAATTGCAAAGCTCAATGATAGTTGTAATTGAAAAGGTTCCAGACAGCCCATCGCTCGTTGATGGACGTTGTCGCTGTTTGGCCGGCAAACGGAGGGATCCTCATTATTACCTTGACGATGTCAATCAGCACAGATTTCCTCTTAGTCGCCCGTTGTGAAGACTTTATACCTAGGTGAAGCCGTCCGACCCGTCAGTGAGTTGTCGGCTGTATAAAGCCGTCCGCCACACGAAGAGTGCAACTGCATGTAGGCCCACTGCCGCGAAGTGCCTAAATGGGCGGGTGCAATATAATGGCTATATCGACACATCACACACACTGGCCGAACCCGGATCTGACAAAAGGTGTAAGATGGGACGGTGTAGTCATGGGTTCATGAGATTTGCTTTCCTCGACAGCGTCATCTGCTTGGGTTTGCCTTGCGCTTCTGGACCAGGTAAATACCAAAAAGAGCCAGGATGTCTCTCACAAAGTTAGTGAGCGCAGTGCTCTTGGCCTCCGTCGCAGGACTCGCGGCGGCAGCCGTGACCATCCTCCCCGGGGGCCAGGCCAAGCCCTACCGCGGCCCGGCGGGCCCCCTCACGGCCGACGCCTTCTACCGCGAGAGCGCCGCCAACGACCTCTTCGACGACTCGGTGCAGGTGCTCATCGGCTCCGTCGACGACGGCCTGTTCGCCGACCCGGCCGCGGCGCAGCAGATCCTCCCCTCGTCCGAGAGCTTCGTCCGCGGCACCATCCGGGCCTGGGCGGAGCACCTGCACCTCGTCGTGCGGCCCGAGGAGGTCTGGTTCAGCGTACTGTCGCAGCTCAACGCCTACATGGACGCGCACGCGGGCGAGGTCGCGGGCGTGTACGTCAACCACCGCGGCGGCGGCGGGGAGCCCATGACGCTCGATGAGTACGACTACTTCCGCCTCATGGAGGTGTTCAAGCGCGAGATGGAGCTGCGCGCCAAGGTCCCCTGGTTCTCGGACTGGGCGTTTACGAACCTGACCACGACCAACGCCAACGACTACATGAACGTGGCCGTGCTCCTGCTGGGCGAGCCGCGGGCCGCTGCGCCTGCCGCCCAGCCCAAGATCGCCTGTGGCCTGCCGTCCGTCACGCTGGTCGGTGAGCAGTCGGACTGGGCGGACGTGCTGGCCAAGCTGGACCGGTTCGAGGCGTTTGGGCCCGAGGTCGCCGCGTACGGGGCGCGGCTGAGGCCCATCTTGACGCGGTTTGTCTCAAGCTACACTGAGTCGGATAGTCCTGAGACACGGAGGTTTTGGAACCAAATCGTCTCTGCATCTCCAGCTACCTCCGCTAATGCTGCAGGAAATGCCTCCTGTAGCGCATCCGAGACTCGTGTCTCTGGCTGGATCACTGGTTTCGTGCACTGGGATCTCGAGGGAAAGATCTTGGCCTCCGCAGCTGCGAGTGACTCAGCTGCCGCTACGCCGGAGCTGACGCTGGACGGTACTACCTACCAGACTATATCCCTGCAGGAACTTCCCATCGGCTACGCTCGCGCCCCTTTCCTCTTGCACGACTTCAACGACACTCAGCGGTACGAGGCGTACGTCGTCGCTGGAACAATGGGCCAACAGATCTCGACTGGGCCTCCTGATGGTTACGCCGGGGCGCTTCGGCGAGCTAATATGTCCTCTGCCGGATTCAATGCGTCGCAGCATAGCACATTACAGGCTATGTCGGCGTGGGCCTTGTATGGGCCGGCGAACCACAGCGCGCCGGGCCGACCGTGGGTGGAGGGGAGCGAGCTGGTAGACCTGGCTGCTTCAGTACGCAAGAGCGTCAAGAGCAATTCGACACTGTGTAATGTAGTGTAGGATTGTGAGAAGCAAGACAGATATCTGTTCCATGAGAGTCGGCAACAGCGAAGACAATTGGATAATGAAAACGTCAGGCCCACTCAAGCCTCCAGCATCGAAATAAACAAGTCCTGCAGACTATCATCGAATCCAACAACTCCAAGGCACTGCAAAGGTGAGGCAGAGAACTCGCGATTTCAACAAAATGATCGTGGGGAAGGCAGTGCACCATGCGCGATTCGTCACATCTTCAACAGCTCGCTATTCTCAATAATCCCACCCTTGTGACCCTCAAGGGCGATCTTGACCATCGCGCGGGCCAGCTGGTCCGCGGTGATGGCCGCGAACAACTTGCCTCCAATCTTGAGCAGGGGGTTGGCATCGCGCGCAATGACCCCGCTCGGACGTACAGACCAGGCCTCCAGCTTGTCCGGGTTGCTGTCCGCCAGGTCGGAGAGCGCCTTTTCGGTCTCGCCCTGCGCACGCGCAATAGCATTCTTCATCAGTAACAAACATCACCAGTGATGATCAACAGAAGGGCACCTACCTTGACCCGACGCGTGTCGCCCATAAACAGCAGGCTCTTGTCCTGCTTCTGCTCGGCGAAGGCGCCGCTGCAGAACACGAAGCGGAACTTCTGTCCGGCGGGCAGCTTGGGCGCCAGGGCCGTCATGAAGGCCGTGGCGGCGGGGACGACGTAGCCGACGTGCACCTTGCGCGCCGTCTCGACGTTGGGGAACTGGTAGGCTCGGCCGCCGATTGCCCTGAAGTGTTGTGGATCGTTCATGTTAGCGCTGATGGTCGGTATCAAGCTCCGGCCAATGGACTCTGGACGGACCATAGACATGCTTCGGCTCCGGCCAGCTTCTCCAGCAGTTCCGGAGGGTACGTGGAAAAGTCTTCGTGGATGATGGTCGTGAGCTTGTCGCCCTTGGGCATACCCTCGCCTAGTGGCTTCCGGCTGAGGACGAGGATCTGGGTGATCTTGGGGTTCTCGAAGCACTCGCGGACGATGGCGCCGCCGATGAAGCCAGTGGCTCCGGTGATGATGACCTTCATAGTGACGGCACTAGTGTTATCAATTGGGTCTGCCTGAGCCCCCTGCTCTAATTCCTAGTCGTTTTGAGGCCGATTGACGGAGAGCGGTCTGGTCGGAGAGGGGGACGTTGATTGATCCCTTTTATTATGAAATGACGAAATCGCCCGTGCCCTCTGTTGTTACTTGTGCACCGGACTTCCTCGCCCGGAATTACTCACCGGAACCGCAGGTGTACCCTGCTGGCACCCTCTACGCTAGGCCTAAACAGACCGCATTCAGTGGCTCCAGGGCTGCATGGAGTGAATTTGTCAGTGCTGGCCGGTGGGAGATCTCCCGCGAAATGGCCTTGAATACGAATTTGGTCTAGTCCTACAGCCCGCAACCTCAAACTACCACTACACACATATTCCACCACCATCGCTTTCCATGCCTTCCGTCCCGAGAGGCTAGATTACACATCTCTCTGAATATTCTTCCCCCATGGCCGGGGATTGCGTAATCTTATCGACGTGACGGGAGGGTGCCTCATCGCCAACGAGCCAGTCTCTCGCGCTCATACTCGCTCTCTGAATATTCGTGCCACTCGTCCTGCATCGTCCGAGCGTCAATCTGGCTTCTCGTTCCCTGGCCAGGCAAGCGCTGCCCGGTGAATGGCAGGCTCATGAAGCCGATTTGGCCCTCGATGCGGCCCCCGCCGAGGAACTTGACCCATCCGGTGTTCGAATCGCCATACATGATAGGACCCTCGGCCTCGCGTCCGCGCCAGAGAAACTCGTGCTCGTGATGCGACGAGGCTCTGGGCCGCTCCTCGAGAAACAAAACGCCATGGACCACGCCCAGATCAAATCTGCCCCAGAGGCTAGAGCCGGAAAGAGTGAGCGTGAGCTCAAAGTTGGAGCCGTATATCAGCCACTCCCGGCCGACATATTCGGAGGTGACGGCGTAAGTGCCGTTCAGGAGGCCGAGCCGCTCTAGGTCCATTTGCTCCGAGTACGGAGGCGGCAGTGCGTTGAAGTCGTCTTCAAATATGTAACTCTGTGATGCTGGCACGTCCAAGTAGCCCTGTGGTTCCGGCATGTCCAGATAGCCCTCTAATGCCAGATAGTCCATATCGCCCTGTGACGCCGGCTCGTCCATGTAGCCCTGTATTCCCGGCGTATCCAGGCAACCCTGCAATGCTGGCGCGTCCATGTACCTCTGTGACGCAGGCAAGTCCGTATAGCCCAGTGATTGCGGCGGAGACTGAAAGCGGCCGCGTGCTGCGGGTGCTTCACTTGGCCGTGAGGTCTGCCCTGTTGCGAATCGAGGGGGTGGTGACGGCGATGGTGGTCGCGCACGCGCCGAGGATGAAAAGGAGCTGCCCCATCGAGCAGTCCGGATCTGCCGCGCTGGTAGTGCTGGCTCCTCGGCCTTTATCTTCTTCGTAGCCTTCTGTACCATTCCTTCATCATCACCGGCCTCCCTCTTCACTCCCACCCTCGCTCTACTCGCCGACCCAGCCAACGCCTCCTCCTCGACTTTTACCTCGACCTTGACCTTGACCTTCACCGGACCCGTCTCAGTGGGCTCCTGCTCCTTCTTCATCTCGCGGTCCTTCCTGGTCCATGCCTTCCTGAGCTCCGCCTCCATCCTGGCTATGGACCCCGGAACGACGAGCTGGCCCGCCCTGACGGCGTCGTAGAGGCGCATGCGCGCCACGGCCTTTGTCTTGGACGGGTTGAGGCCGTAGTGGATGAGCTGCGCTTCGAACCAGTGCGCCGGGTAGTCCTTCTCGCTGCCGGCTGCAAAGTGCGCCTTGATCTGCGCGGGAGTCGCCCGCCGGTGCCGGTTTCCTCCTGACGCATCGGCGAAAAACTCGCCATTGGCGTATGCGAAGCCGGCGCCGGCGGCCGGCGGTGCGCCCAACAAGCGGGTAGAGTCTGGGGCCATGAGTGGCATCGCTGATTGCTTGATATTTATGTAGAAAGGAGCTGAAGCGAACTTCGAAAGGGACTAGCAACGGAGTTGACAAATACTGAGAACATCTGTGGTGGCCACGTTCCCCCTCGTCCAGCCCCCCGCCAAACCTTGGTCGACCAGATAGACCTAATGGCCGGTTCCTCGAAACTTGCTCAATGACCATTTATGATTCACCTTGAGTGGTTGTTGATAGCTTCTCAAAGGTGAATCAATTCTTCTCAGCGGCAGATGTCTGTCTCTATTCCGCATGTGGCCCGGCTCAGGTTCATCCACAACCTGTAGAAGCAATGGCAGAATGTGATCTCATAGGATTCGTGCTGTTTCAATATAACTACGAAAGAAATGTTCTGACCAAGCAACTGCTTACTTCTGTCTAGCTTGTCTTATTAACGACTCTGTAGGCGTTCTGAAATCCTCTTCGCAGCAAGCGCACCCAATCCTCTGACACTGTCCGCGCCTCGAATCTCGGGGATCTTCAAGAGTACTCCTACCTTCTGCTTGAACCAGTTGCGCAACTCGATGCTAAGCAGAGAGTCGACCCCGACCGTTTCCATAGACGCATCGAGATCCAGCTCCTCGCCGTCCCGCATCCTGAAAGCCGACAGGGCTGCAGCAATTTCCCGTGCCAAGTACGTTGCCGCTCTGTCTGTCTCGAGCAACGACGGGTCCGAGTTGCAACTGTGAAGGAACTCTTTGAGGCTCGCTGCACCCCCTTCATCCGCAACGCTCTGACCATTCTGAGGCCCGGCATTACCCGTCTGGAGGAACAGCGTCCGCGGGTCGCGCTGCCACGCCGCTTGGCTCATCGATGGCGCGGGCGTACTGCCAAACCTCAACCCGATCGCCATCTGCCCCTTGCTCACGTACCCGTCCGCGATGGAACGCCCACCTCGCTCGGACCTATCATCCGCATAAGACCTCGCCAGCATCAGCTCCAGCGCGTCCAGCAGCTCCTGCTCGTGCAGCGCATGCAGCGACTCCGCCCGCATCGCCTCGAGCCGGTACGTCTCCCGCGCCAGGATCCCGACGCCGCGCATCATGCCGATGTCGAGCACCGAGCAGGGTAGGCCCAGCGAGCGGCGGTACTGCGCAAACGCGTCGAGGAAGGCGTTGGCCGCCGCGTAGTTGGCCTGCCCGACCTGCCCGCCGAGGCCGGAGACGGAGCCGAACAGGAAGAAGAAGTCGAGCGGCTCCGTCGGCAGCTGCAGCGCGTTGTGCAGGTTCCACGCCCCGCGGACCTTGGGCAGGACGCAGCGCTGCCATTGAGCGTGTGACATGTCGGCCAGGTTGACGTCCTGCAGGGCCATGGCCGCGTGAAGGACGCCAGCGACGGGGTGCGACTGATTGACGGCTGCGAGCATGCGCCGCACGTCCTCCATCAAGCTGACGTCGCCGGATATGGTCTTGACGGTGCAGCCTTGGTACTCAAGTTCGTTGATGTAGTCGGCGTACTGCTGGACGGCTGCCTCGGCGGACCGGGAGAAGAAGATGAGGTGCCGCGCACCTTTCTCGACGAGAAACCGCGCAATAGCTTGACCCAGGCCGCCGAGTCCGCCCACGAAAATGTAAGTTCTGTCTGGGCGCAGTCGTGTTTGGAGTCTGTTAGGTGCTACTTTTAGTGCGGTATTATCCGTATCGTCGGGCATCATGAGCACGACTTCCTCCCAAGTTTTGGTTGGGCCACCTTGCACATAGGCGAGAGAATATTCAGCATCGGCTGCGTCGAAAGCCTTGATGGTTGATTGCATGAGGCCTTCTTTTTGCAGTTCAAGAGCCTTGGTGAGGAGCCTGAATCTGTGTTAGTTAAGAGTGTACTATGCAGTTTGGTGTGAACATGACTTGCCTGTGGCAAACGTCAGGGCGATGCAGAACCAGCTGCTTGATATCTACGCTAACGTAGGCTCGGTTGTTGCTGTGCAATGTTGATTGCTTGTCTTTGCTGGCCTCGCTTGGGTTTTCACTCAAGTTGATGCACTTGCCGAACGGTGCAGTATGGTTCCAGGCCTCTCCTGGACTTGAACCACCTTCGAGACTGAGCACAATATCGAAGCAGTCTCTGCCTAGCGATTTGGCGAGACTGGTAGCCTTGACGTCAGCTACCCTACCCCTTGGCACACCATACTGCTCGAGGTAATCTGCCTCTTCTGGAGACACCACCGTGCAATACACCTTACGCCACGAGTTAGGTTGGAGATTCACAAGAGAGTTTGCTAAAGGCCGCTGAGAAAGACTTACTTCAGCCCTGGCCATTTTAGCCAGCTTTATCGCAGCTAGCCCTGCGATGCTGCAAGGATTTGTGATCAAGACAGACTAGAATAGTTAGCACCACTCTGCTTATTTCTTCAAGGAGAGAGCAAAGCACCTCGCCCTTTTTGATCCTTGCGACCTCGTCTAGCGCATAGAATGCCTGTATGAGCGCTGAAGGGAGAACAGCTGCATCCTTGTTCGTGATTGTGCCCGGAATCTTGACACACTGTTTCTCAGAAAGCACTGCATGTGTCGAGCAGGCGTTGCTGCCGAAGAAGACAACTCTATCGCCAGCTTGAAGAGCTTGCACGCGGGGCCCAACACGGCTAATGACACCGCTTCCGTCGGTCCCAGCATTATCGCCTCCCGAGATCTTCGTGATTTTGACGTGAATCTCCACCAAGTCGCCACTTACTTCGGTTGCCTCAGCCCGTTTCCATCTAGCAGATGTCTTTGGCCCAGCCTTGCTAACAACCAACCTCTTTAGCCCACAAGACGCGTTCTGTTCGAGTAGTTCCTCGGACACTTTGACAGTGTGAAACCTGCTGGTCTTGATAATTCCCTCGGAGAAGGCATACTCTGAATCTGGGTTGGTGGCTCCACCCCCCAGATTACGATGCGGAAGCGTACCAAGCACATCCGCAACAGCCTCCCACCCTGTATTATCGAAACTATCCAACTCCAGTGTGACAATGTCAGCCGATGTCTCGTTGCGTATGGTACGCAAGGCTCCAACTGTTAAGGCATAATTTGGCTTTTGGCACTCGACCTGGCACGCGCCCGTGACCCAAAGCATTGGAGCGTCCTGCATAGACAAAATAGACTTCTTGAACGACACAAACATGTCGGGTGTTATGTCGTGCAGAAAGGGGCTCTCGAGGTCCAACAGACTCAGAACCGGCTGACCAGAGGGTATGTCCTGGCCAATGGTGAGAAAGGAGGGCTTGATATCTTGACTTTCTGTCAGGTAGCCAGTCAAAGAAGAGATGAGAGGATGTGTAGTGTCGCGACAGAGGACTGTTATTCTTTTTGGTCGGGGACTTTGTATAGTTGCTGGGCGTGCGAGTATGATGCTGCTGGAAGCGCTACTCCAGAATGTCGCATCGTTTGCGTCAAAACCAGCCTTTTGCAAGACGTTCTTGAAACCTTCGTGTGCCTCCTCGGCCTTTGAAGTTTTTATGGGCCAATAATCATAATCTAACGCTCTGAGATAACCGGCTATTGCGCAGCTAGGATCTGCTTGCTGGATCAAGAGTCTTCCCCGTGGCTGTAGGAGGCTCCTAATATGGTGGAGGTAGTCCGCGCGGCCTGTGCCCTGGCTGAGCTCGTCATCGGCGATAATGACAAGATCGTGTGTTGATTGAGAGAGCCCCTGAAGGGCGTCCACGATGTTTAATACCACGCCGGTCGCATTTGCAAAGCGCTCCCTGACTCTATCCGCCGCTTCCTGGGTGGGAACGGATACAACCAGGTCGCGATCATCACCGTTCTTGGAACTCAGGCTTCTGAGAACTCGGCCCAGCAGCTTGCCATTACCGGATTCGATCAGCAGAATGCGGGCTTTAGCATTTTGATGCCACAAGAGAGAGAAGAATTGTGACAAATCGACCTCGTTTCCAAGAAACTCGGATAGGCAGGTGTCAACATCAGGGTCCTTCGGAGGTGGAGGATTCGAGATACCGTTCATCTCGAAGAAAGCTTTGGCGTGGGAGTGTACCCAGTGAATTCGACTGGCGAGGTCTCGGAAGTCTCCACTTTCCTTTTCACAGATATCCAGTAGGTTGTCGATGATGAATCGGCGGGCATCTGGCTTCATCGTAGCCAGTTCATGGTAGTCGAGCACTCCGGGGTAAGCGCCGTTGACAGCGCGCTTGTGAATTGTGTCGAGCCACACTTTGAAGGACGTCAAGTGTCGGCCGTGATTTTGCAGTCCTGATAACTGGGATCGAGTCTCCAAAAGGCATGCCAACGCAAGCCTGTGCATTCGTTGTACGCTATCAACATGCCTAAACAGCCTTGCAGGGTCAACAAAGTCGATGTCGGCTTTCCACTCAATGATAGCTCCGGCATGTGGGTCATCATCCACAGTCTTGTTCGGTCCAAAAGGGGTGACCTGGAGGCCGTGTAGATGGAACACAAGTTTACCATTGGAGACGCCAATCACGTCGGCAACGGAGCCGCCATTCAATTGCTCGCTTGTCTCGCCTTCGACTTGAACAGATCCGGCCCGCTTCTCAGCGACGTACATCTCGTCAATGGATTTGGGCACTGAGGCAACCGTGAAGTTGCGTTCGAGGCCTCGGCAAGCCGCCACCATGCATATGTGAAGACTCGAATCTAGAGTAGTCGGATGGATCGCGTAGTAAGACGTACGTTGTGAGGTAGGAATGAGATCTGAAACTGTGGCCCCTGCTTTGCTTTGTTCGATTTGGGATGTTATGTCGGCAAGACCGCGGAACTTGGGACCGTAGGTAAGACCCCATCGCTGGCAGGTATAGTAGAACATGTCCGGAGACATTTTACGAGGGAGAGTTTTCGGGGTATGCAGATGTGGCAACTTGGAGGCAGCACCACCCCGACAGTGACCTGTGACCAGTCGTGTCCAAATTTCTCCATGCAAGGCAGAGATTGAAAAATTGTACCACGGCGATGCCTCGTCGGGTGTTTCTGGCACTGGTACCAAAGCGGTGATCACTTCGACGGCCTCGTCACCCAGCATGAGGGGAGAGAGAAACCTGACATTCCGGACCGAGTAGTCCCTGGAATTTGTCAGTTGGCGGATGGCTTCACCAGCCATCGTTATATATGCGGTTGCTGGAAGCAAAATGTCGCCTCCAAAGCTGTGGTCTCGCAGCCATGGCACATCTTCTACCCGAAGCTTGCACCGCCATGCGGGCACGGCATCGCCAGTATGCAGAACTCGGCTGCCAAGCAGTTCATGGTGATCGAATTGGCGCAATCTCCAGTCGCGGGAAAGCCTGCTTTCTACCCAATACTCTGCGTCATAATGCCAAGGATAGGTCGGCAAGTCTGTGAGGAGCTTACCAGCGGCGTTGACTCTGTTCAGATCAATCTCGAATCCTTGCGCCCAAAGCTGACCCGCAGCTTTGAGGATCGATACATGACCATCCACATTGCGTACGAGTGTAGGGATGTACTCTGCTGTCCGATTGTGTTTCTGGAGAATCTGGCGTAAGGGACCAGCCATTGCTGAGTGCGGGCCCAACTCGATGAAAGCTGCGTTCGGGAAATCCGATAGCAAAGCCTCGACCGCAGTGCTAAATAAAACTGGAGACACCATGTTGGTGGACCAGTATTTGCGAGGGAAGTCGGCGTTCAGTTTTCCAGTCACGGAGGAATAGAATGGCACCTGTGGTGGTTTGCCGTGCGCCACGCCAGCCACCCTATTGTCGAAGTTATCCCTGATGGCGAACATGTGTGCTTGTTGTAGGTCAGCTTTATAGATCTGGAAGTGTGGCATGACGACCTACGCGAATGGTACCCGCACTCGACCTGTAAGGCACGGCACAGCACCTCCGGATGCGCCTCTTTAATATTCACCATGACTCGGTGCAAAACGTCTATGTCGCCAGAAAGGGAAACACTGCAAGGTGAATTCTCGCAGCCAACAATCACGCCCGGCTCCAAATACGGTTCCACTTGGTCTTTGCCCAAACCGACAGCCGCCATGCCGCCTCGGTGAGCAGCCTTCAGCGGAGGCGTGATCTGACCGCGATGATAGGCCAAAGTCATTGCGTCCTTGGCACTTATGACGCCGGCGGCATAGCCAGCGCCTGTCTCCCCAGAAGAGTGTCCCACCACTGCCGCTGGCTGGATTCCCCATGAGCGGAGTAGGTCCGCGAGGGTGATCTGTAGGGCGGCAAGGCAGGGCTGGGAGAACTCGGCCTCATATAGGCGGCTCTGTCCCTGGGGCGCAATCATTGCTTCTGCATGCATGTAAGAAACACCGACTCATGGTGCAAGGAGCTAAAGAAAAGGCATTACCTTTTAGCGTCCATGAAGGAGGTTCAGGGAGGTCATCGAGGTATCCTTGCAGCTCTTCCAGCCTCTGGCTCACTAAGGGTACATTCTCGATGAGTTCCTTGCCCATCTGGGCCCACTGCGCCCCTTGGCCCGTAAAGACCCATATTAACGGCGGTATTTTCTGTGTGGGCTTGGTGATATTTGGGGGTTCGGTTCCTTCATCGGGATGTCGTATGACCGAGAACGCACGAAACACATGCGCTTCCCGGTGTGCGGCTAGAGTGTAGGCCGTATCTCGTAATTTTTCAGGATTCCTGGAAAGGTAAATACCGACGTTCTCCACTTGACTGAATGTCGAATGCTGGTTTGTGGCAGAAAAGGGAAGCAAAAAGTGCCGACCAGGGATGTCCGGAGGTGGAGTGTTGTTGCAGTGCTGTGCCGCAACGTTGGCGCACGTGGGTGACTCGAGGATAACCTTAAATCAACGGTCAGTAAATAGACTAGACTGTGTGTTTCAACCTTCCAGTTTCCTTGCCCGGGTATCTCGGGGCTGGTTATCCCACTGCCTAAATTTGTAGGTATAGGTGCGGACCAAAAGCAGAACACGAGTAGGTCTCTTCTTTCCTGATCGCTCTGTGAACCAACCACACAACCCGGCGGCGGTGTACAGGGTTGGAAAGATGACTCTCTTCTCTCACACAATACGTTTGGTCCTGGAGGAACCAACGAGCCTCTTACTTACATGAGCATTTGCGCCTCCAATGCCAAAGCTGTTGACAGACACTCGCTCCAACCGACCCGGCGGCCAGGGAGTCGCCTTGGTTGGGACAACGAGCTTCGCCTCCTCCCACGGGACTAGATGAACGAGTGCATGTCAGCAACCCTTTCCCAAAGTCATGCCCCATTGACGCAAAAAGTACATATTATCAAGGAATTGTCGACCAGAAAACTACTCACTTCTCGGATTGGGTTTCTTGAAATTAATGTTAGGTGGAATTGTCGAGTGTTCCAGGGCAAGAACCATCTTGATGACGCTTGACAGCCCGGATGCGCCTTCCCCATGTCCAATATTTGGCTTGACCTGAATCCTACGTCTCAGCGCCAGTCCGCAGAGCAATCCTCTCCTGTCTTGACGAGGATCAGCCAGCACTTACTGAACCAATATGAATGCCTTTCTCGCCCCAGATATTGGCAATTGCCTCGATCTCAATCGGATCACCAACCTAGCATACCAGTCAGTTTTTAGCAGCCCAGACCGATGCCGCCTTCGACTTGTGACTTACCGCAGTTCCTGTTCCGTGGCACTCGATCATCGCAACTGTCGATAGGTTTTTGATACCTGCGGCCCGATATGCCCTCCTGATCAGCTTCTCATGGCTGGATGGGTTCGGCACTGTCAGTCCAGGGGTTCTTCCATCGCCCGAGATACAAGTGTTCCGGATGACAGCACGAATGGGATCCCCATCGCGGACCGCATCGGACAACTTCTTCACGAGGATTGCGTTCACGGCCTCTCCACGCCCGTACCCGTCCGCGTCCGCATCGAACGACCGTGACGAGCCGGATGGAGACAAGACACCCTGCTCTGTCATGATGACCGTGTCGCGGGGCGTGAGGATGAGGTTGGTTCCGCAGACCACGGCGGCCGTGCATTCTCCAGACCGTATATCCTGACATGCCATATGAAGTGCCGAGAGCGACGATGAGCACGCCGTACGCAATACGATGCTGGGCACGGACAGATATCAGTCAGAGGCATCTGCAGAGGGAGCGAGGGGTCAGACACAGCCAACATACCTAGGACCTTTGAGATTGAACTCGTACGACACTCGATTGGCCATCACGTAGTCGCCATATATGTCGGCGCGCACCGGGTCCAGGTTCTGGCTGTCCTGCAGCTCGATCTTGTCCCAATCATTCCCCATGGTGCCGACGTACACACCAACCTCTTCACCGCGAAACTCCCGCCAGCCGGAGCTCTCAAAAGTCTCATACACCACCTCGAGCAATAGCCTCTGTTCTGGATCCATCGTCTCCACCTCCTCTTTTGACATGGACCAGAAGCTGGTGTCGACCTGTGCTGGGTTGTAATCTTGCAAGAAATTGCCGTGTCTGGTTCCAACATGGAGCGACTGGCCCGGTCCGTACCACGTGTCGACGGCGTAGCGATTAGTTGGCACCCGACAGCGCCCATTTCGGCCGTTTACTAGGAGATCCCAGAAGCCTTCAGCATCGCGAATGCCTCCCGGAAGCCGCATTCCCATGCCGGTGATTGCAATTGGCTCAACATCAGCCCTGCCCTCATCCGAGGCGATGTTGCCATTGGTCATTGGCTTATCTTGAGCGGCGGTAGACGAATGTGTCCCGTTGGGTTGTGCGAGATGCAC
The DNA here is from genome assembly GCF_004353045.1 of Thyridium curvatum. Lineage (NCBI taxonomy): Eukaryota > Fungi > Ascomycota > Sordariomycetes > Thyridiales > Thyridiaceae > Thyridium > Thyridium curvatum. The sequence goes on along the minus strand of NW_022156772.1, from coordinate 319,575 downwards.
CCTAAGAGGATCATTGCCTCGCATTGTCCACCAAGCCGTGTGTGCATAAGCCTCATTAGTGTGAGTTGTTGCTGGAGTACACTTTGGAGGAGGACGGGGGCTTGATCTAATTAAAGTCCAGAGACAACGATACAACTCGTCCCCGACACGGAACCAACGATCTCGCATCACCTCGCATCAAATAAGCGCACATAATCGAGGACCCTGACGCAATCATAATGGGGCGCACTCTTACAGAATATGCCCTTTGACATCGGCGGCGCTAGCTGATTCCTACGGAGAAATGGACACCCAGCTGTTTTCCGATGCTCCACGCTCCACGCTTCACTATACATTTTCTAATGTGACTCGACCTCACTTGCACACAAGTATGCAGCTAGTCTGCGAGCCGCCCGCCACTTCAGGTCAATGCCCCGTTGCTGACAATTGGCATTACCCCATACCGGAGCATGTGGGTACGCTTGGTCTCCTCGATCTCTTGCTGGGTGTCGTGTGCAACTTCGGCCGCTATTCCGTGGCCGTGAATAGTGTCAAAGGAATGCCTGTGCTCGATGGTGGTCCCCGAACGCAACACGACCTCGGCAGGGTAAAGGACCTGTCTTTTAAGGTCGCCGACGACCCGATGCACGATGAGCTGAGACGAATGCCGCCAAGGTTCTAAGCAGCCCAAAAAAAGTAAGGCTAGCTGACGTGCCGTGCTGATGACGGGAAACACCACCGTTACATCGCATGGATGGGGTATTACAACCGCGGACAGTAGTGGTCGAAATTATTCTTGACCATTGATCGAGTGACGTATCTGGCTAGCGCTTGATAGGGCAAACCAACCGCTCGAGCAGGAATAGGACTTTTGACCCGCGTTAGCCCAAGAACACGGCCACTGGGCCGATGGAGACGGAGCGGCCCAAGCGGGCTGTGCGTGCGTGCCAGTTGGTACCTATTCCACTTCTCAGTCTCAACTTCGTGATTCTTTTCTTTCGCAAAGGCATCGGTGCTCGCACATACATGCAGTTTCAGAGTCCGAGGACGTGGAGATCATTGGCCATCTTTCGAAATCACCAGGAACTAATGTCTAGCTTCATCGTGGATCTGCCAAAGGACCAGTCGGCCTCGAATAAGAGATCAACATCCGTTGATCGTCTCCGCTTTATGCATGTTATCAGCCCTGCAAGAGGATTGGCGTCAGCGGCCAAGCCCAGGTTTTAGGGGGGCCTAAACTACTGCTTACGGGACTAGCAATGGGTCATCTGTCCGATCAGACCAAGGAGGGTGATGAAATCCGAAGCTAAAGTTATGTATTGTTCTTCTTATTGTCCTTGCTTGGTCAAAGCCACACATTTGCTCGGCATGAGCCCCGACTTGAAGAGCATCTTTCTCACAATTGGACCCTGTACATTCTTGGCATCTTCTTGGAAGACGGTGATTTCCCTAATCTCCTACCTTGATCCTGGCCTTGGAGGATCTGAGCCATGTCGACTACCTGCGATTCGACATTTGTTCTCGCAACCTCATCTTTCTGCTCCTTGGGCAGGTGATAGTATTCACCGCCGGAAGATGTGATGTTGGCGCGATTTGGATTCATGAACCAGAACGCACGCAACATCGAAGTTCTTTCTCATGGGTCTCTATCAGTGCTAGAAGCTCAAGTGCGGCTATGAAAGGTGAAGGGGCTGCGACGATCATCGACAGCGTCGAGGTGACCCTTCCGTCCAAGATACACACTATGTTGGCGCACCCTTCACCTGATCTGATTGCCTCCAATGCCAGGACCCGGGCAAATAATTTGGCCTGCGTCGAGCTTTCCACGGGTTTGCGATGGAGCTATGGAGAGCTCGACACTGATGTACAACGCGCAGTGACCATTCTTCGCAGTGTCGAGGGCGTTCGAGCTGGCGACCGCGTGGCTGTTCTCGACCAGAACAGCGTATATCAGCTCATCATCCACCAGGCATTGCTGAGAATAGGAGCCATTTTCGTGCCCGTCAACTGGCGACTCTCCTCACCCGAGATCGCGCGCATCCTGGAAGACTGCTCGCCAGTCCTCTTCTACAGCCGAGATACGCACGTCCGATGCCAGCAAGCCCGACAGCGATGCAGAAGCTTCAGCTCCTTCACCAAAGCTCTCCAAGCTTCTCCGCCCGCACCCCCGATACCAATCTCGCCTGCTTTTTATGACAAGACAGGCACCATCCTCTACACCTCCGGCACTTCCGGCTCGCCAAAAGGGGTTATGCTGACGCCGCGTTGTCTCCTGGCCACGGCGACAAACTATGCCTACCTGGGCGAGGTCTCCACCGGCTGCGTCTTCCTCTGCGACTGCCCCATGTACCACATCATCGGCCTGGTCGTGCAGGTCTGGGCGCCGCTCCTGCGCGGCGGGACGCTGCTCGTCAGCCCGGGGTTCGACGCCGCGCAGACCAACCGCCGCCTCGCGGACCAGGACCTGGGCGTCACGCACTACTTCTGCGTCCCGCAGATGGCGACGATGCTGCGGTACGCGGAAGGGTTCGCGCCGGAGAAGTGGACCGCCCTGAAGGCCCTGTTCACGGGGGGCGCGCCGAACCCGCCCGCGAACATCCTGTGGTGGCTGGACAGGGGGGTCAAGATGGTCGACGGGTACGGCATGACCGAGGCCGCGACGACGGTCGGCATGCCGCTCGACGGGGTCGTCATCCGCGCCAAGGCCGGGTCGGCGGGGACGCTGGCGCCGCAGGCCCGGGTGCGCATCGTGGACCTCCTCTCGGACGGCGGCGGCGCCGACGGCGGCTGTCGGGACGTGCCGGACGGCGAGGCCGGGGAGATCCTCGTCCGGGGCCCGCACGTCACGCCGGGCTACTGGAATCGGCCCGCGGAGACGGCCGCGGCCTTCACCGAGGACGGGTGGCTGCGGACCGGCGACATCGCGCGGCGGGACGGGGACGGGTTCGTCTTTATCCTCGACAGGCGGAAGGACATGTACATCAGGGGCGGTGAGAACGTGTACTCCGCCGAGGTCGAGGCGGTGCTGATCGCGCACCCCGACGTCCAGGACGTGGCTGTCGTTGGCGTGCCTGATGAGCAGTGGGGGGAGAGCGGCCGGGCGTATGTCGTGCTCGAGCCGGGAGGGAGAATCGATGGCGAGGAGCTGCGGCTGTACTGCGATGGGCAGATTGCGCGGTACAAGATACCCAAGGAGGTCAAGTTTGTCGAGGCGCTGCCCCGGACGCCGTCGGGCAAGGTCATGAAGCACTTGCTCAGGGGCGGGATGACCGGACGGCGGGTGCCAGTGAATCGCCCCGGCAGGGGGTCTGCGAACGAACTGGCTGGTGGGACTGCCAATGGCTGCGGAATTCTGAATGGTGTGTAGATCATGAGAGTTGGATGGAATGCTCGTGGCGTACGAACATGGCGCAACGTTAGTACTCTTCACAATCTGACCTCGAGATATCATCATATGATACTTGGAATACATCTGATATTCATTTTTGGGTGTAGTCATCTCGTGTATGTCAAAAACTAGTGTTTACACCAAACAAACACCAGTATCCTGAAAACCTGCGTAGACCTCACTGCCTACTCCTTCAACAAGTTCAGCGTTTTACTTGCTGTGCTCGACGTTAACCTGTTGATTCTAGTAAGCACACATGTCAGACAGGATCCATCTTTTTCACTTCAAAGCCGCCCATTGGGGCAAAGACAGACTCACCTTCTCAACATCGCCCTCCTCATCCATGCTCTTCCGCACGGCACCCTTGGGGTCGGCGGTGGGGACGCCGCGCACGCAGACGTAGGTGCGGAACTTGCGGGCGGGCACGCCGGCCTCGAACATCTCGTCGATCTCCTCGAGCGTGCGGCCCTTGGTCTCGGGCAGGAAGAAGAAGACCCAGAGGGCGGCGATGGCGCACGAGGGGGTCCAGATGTAGCCGTAGCGGGGCCCCCAGTTGAGCGACTGCGGGTTGATGAAGTAGGGCGCCGTGAAGGTCGTCAGCCAGGCGAAGAAGAAGCCCGAGGCGGCGGCGAGGCCGAAGGTGTAGCTGCGCAGGCGCTGGGAGGGGATCTCGCCGCCCGCGAGCCAGGCGTATGAGGCGATCATACCCTGTGGAAGGAAGATGAAAGTTAGATCCGACCGTCGCATGAACTTGCTGCACTTTAAGGGACAGGAGAGCGAATGGATTTATTTGTTCCCTTTGTATCATAACTTACGTTGTACGAGGCGAGGTACAGGGAGCTCAGCCCGACGAGAACCTGGCCCGTGACCTTGGCGCCGGGGTTCTTGTCGTAGGTGATGGCGATGATGAGCTGCAGGATGCCGCAGGTGACGAGGCCGATGGTCATGATGACGCGGCGGCGGCCGTAGCGGACGACGATGAGCGAGTTAATAAGGATGGCGACGATGCCGACGGTGCTAAGGACGTTGGTCATAGCAAACGGGTCAGTGACCTTGGCCATGCCGAAGAAGTAGGCCTTGTAGGCGATGATGAACATGGAGCCCGAGGCGGCCTGCAGGGTGACGACGCAGACGGACAGCGCGGTGCGGCGCCGGTCCGTCTTGGTGCGGAACATGTCGAGCACGCCGACGTTGCTGCCGAGCTCGCGCTCCTTGTCGATGGCGGCCTTGATCTCGGCGACCTCGTCGTCGATGGGCGCCGTGGGCGGGCGCAGCCACGAGAGGGACCTGTGCGCGTCCTCGAGGCGGCCCTGCAGCACGAGCCAGCGCGGGCTCTCGGGGATGAAGAACAGGGCGACCGTGAGGATGCAGGGGACGACGTAGATGATGCCCAGGGGGATGAGGTAGGCCGACTTGTCCATGCGCTTGGCGGTGGCCCAGTCGATGATGGTGCCGACGAGGGTGCCCTGGTGGAGGGACGTTCCGGTTAGTCATCAGAACAAAGGACCGACGCGCAATTTCCTTTATATATCAAGCATTATGCACGGCGACTGCGACTTACAAAGGACGTGCAGAACTGGAAGATGGTCAGGAAGAGGCCGCGGTACTTGGCCGGGCTAGACTCCTGGATGTACAGCTGCGAGAAGGTCATGAAGAAGCCGTTGGCCAGCCCGATGAGCAGGCGTCCCGTGTAGAGGGCCCCGATGTTTTCCGTGGCCATCATCAAGATGTTGGAGACGCAGCAGAGGGCGCAGGCGAGCCAGAGGCATTGCTTCCGTCCGAGCTTGATGGCGGCAAAACCAGCACCGCCTGAGCTGATGAAGGCACCGAGGGTCATGAAAGAGGAGATAATCTGCTGCCGAGTGGTGTCGAGGTTCCAGCCGAGGGCGGTGTTGGGCGCCCTGTAGCCAAAGATCTGTCGATGGCGAAGAAGGGCGTGTCAGTCCAATTGCTTCACTGATTCGTTCTGAATAGCAAAGCGGGCGTACGAACCATGAGGAATCCTGGCATCGCCTGCAGACCTCCAATGAGGCCAAAGTCGACGCCATACTGGAAGGGCGACAGGATGATAAGCCCGCAGGCCACGAAGCACTTCCAGTGCGCGCGGATGGTGTCCTCGGGGTGGTCTGCTGTCATCTTGACCGGCGTCTCTCAAGGCTCGAAAGGTAGCGAGTGAAGACCACAAAGAAGAGGAATTGAGGCTGGCTGTTGAGTAAACACAGAAGGAAACAAGTCTCTCCTCAGGATCCGGGTTGGAGGTCTAGGTTTATGCAGATCCTTCCCCTGCATGCCATTTATATGCCACCGTCGCAATGGAGAACCCTAGTCGTGTGCCTTTATTACCCCAGCACCTACTGCGTATCCCATCTACTTGGCTAGGCGAGAAAAAGAAAGAACCTGCTATGAGGTACATACACACACACACACACACACACACACAGAACCCCCGGAGCAGGAGGTCGTGAACTTTGGCTCGGTCGGCGTGCCAATCAAGTACCGACAGCCGTCCAAATGACCAATAGGTGACAGAAAAACGCCCCTTTGTCTTGGCACAGAGGGGTTGGGGTAAATCTGGATGGAGATAATAGGTTGGAAGTCCTTTGACGTTGTGTTTAGCCTGCTCGAAGCGGGGCCCCGTGCAGGCCTCGTCGGCTTCATGGAGCCGAAGCATGCAAGCGATGGATGTCCCAGGGCGAAACACACGCGAAATCGACAAGAATCACAGACTATTGCTCTCCTCACCCCCAACCTGGACACAACAAATTTGGGGTAGGTGTGTCTTAGTCTGGACTGCCAAGATGACAAGTCGCGATCCTTTGCCATCAAGTCGTCTGGACCACGGCTGTATCTGCCCGTACGACACGTTCGCCACCATTGAGGCAACGCGGTGAGATCGATGCGTCTCGTCACTTCAAATGGGTCCCCATGGGGAAAGACGGGGTAGAAAGTGGAGTATCCTTTGCATGAATTGAGATGGAAAGCGGATCCTGTTCCCCAAGCACGGCTGGAGACCATCGTATCCTGTCGAGCTGTGCAGAGGCGCGTCGACACATCTAGCCCTGTTGGCGGCGGCACAGCGTCCCTAGTATCAAAAGTACCTACCTTCGTACAGTAGTAGTGTCTACCCCTGCCTTCCCCAACTTCAAGGAGGTCATCTCGGATTGCTCGGGCGTGCCAGTCCCTCGGTATTGCATTTGTTGGTTCTTGGGGATGCCTGGGCTGGGGGCAGAGCCTCTCCCACCGTTACATCCCTGAGCCACGTTTGCCTTGCATGCTCTAGTCTCGCGGATTATCTCCAAGGGGGAGGTTGTCTAGCTGAAATTGCCGACGAGTCGATGGATCCGAAGTATTTGTACGCCAACCATCGCAGGATTACCAACACATCTTAAGCAGCTTGTAGTCCCTTACCGAGGTCTGTACTCCTCCGAAGCCTGCGCTTATTCAAGGTTGACAGGCTCTAATCGTCATCTTGCGTTGTGTGGTTCCGAAGACTATTTTGTGCTTGTTTCTATGCATAATCTGAGGCTGAAGTTAGTTGAGGATTGCTAAAATGCCGAGATTTCCCCTTGCCACAACCACACCCAGCTGCTTGCACCTGCACACCACTCCCGAACCCCATCATTCCCAATTGAATATGCCGGTTCAATTGATAGGAATCGTCCAGACTATGGCAAGGTTTGTGAAGGCAGTTTATGAAAAGTGTATCTCGGCTTGGCTAGGGCAGTGTCACGCTGCTCGATTGGTAACCCCCGGCAACCCTGCCCGGACCTTTCACCGATCGACTGAACCCCCTTTGCCACTCATGTCAGTGTCACAAGTGATGACCTGTAAAGTTGAATTTTGTTTGAGCATTTCCTAGTAATGAGTCTTGGGTGAATCAAGACTACAACAGTCGTTGTGGCAGTTCCCTATCAAACCTGTTTTGACCAACCCTCATACAGTCTCGCCAAACGCTAGTTATCCTGCCCTGGAGCAAACAAGCGGAGGTAGGATTCATTCATCATCATATTATATCCCACATTACCAACCTTCCTTCCTCGTCTCTCACGTATACAACCAGCCATGCATGTCATGACTGCGCACCAGCAGCCTTCAGCTCCTCCTCCAGCGCCAACAGGTCCTCCAACCCCTTGCACATAACCTCCCTCTCCCGCTCGCCCATCGGCAGGCACGGCCGCCGCGGCTCGACGCACCCCCTCTCCGCCTCGCCGTGGAACATGGGGAACGCAGCCTTGACGCCGACAAACCCAGTCTGTATCGCCAGCCAGTCCGCCGCCGCCACGCGGGCCTGCACACGTCTCGCCTCAGCCAGCCTACCCTGCTCGAACAGCTCGAGCACGCGCACACACGCCCTCGGCGCCAGGTTCGCGAGGCCAGAAATAGTTCCGTGCGCTCCCACCACGGCTCCCTGCAGTATGAAGTCGGCGCTGCCGCCCGCGACGAAGAAGCCCGTGCCCTCGGTCGCCGCCGCCACGCGCGCCAGCTTGCCCGTGTTGCCGCACGTCAGCTTCACGCCCGCGACGTTGGGGTGCCGCGCCGCGGCGCAGACGGCGTCGCTGTCGAGGTCGACGCCGTTGGCCGCGGCCGGGTAGTTGTACACCAGCACGGGAATGGGGCTCGCGTCGGCGACGTCGTGGAAGAAGCGCACAAAGGCGTCGCCTCCACCACCACCACCAGCGTTCTTGAGCAGGCCGGCGTAGTACCCCGGCGGCAGGACGAGCGCGTGCGTCGCGCCGGCGCGGTGGGCGTCGCGGCACAGGGCCACCGTCTCGCGGACCGACTGGGCGCCGCAGCCGGCGATGATGGGTAAAGGGTGGTCCGCGTCGTGGCGCAGGGCGTCGGCGACGTGCTTGATCGCGGCGAGGCGCTCGGCGGGCGACAGGTGCGCGGCCTCGCCGTTGGAGCCGTGGAGAACGAGGCCCGCGACGCCGGCGTTGGCGAGGCGGACGGCGTGGCGCTGGGTGGCGGCCGCGTCGATGTGCTCCGTGTCCGGGGTGAAGAAGGCGAGGAGAGGGACGTAGACTCCCGGCTTGAGGGGTGGTGTGGTGGAGGAGGTATGGGCGGCGGCGGCATCAGTACCATCCTGGAAGGAGCTTACGGAGCTGCGGGCTGGTGTTGTGGCCATTTTTGCTCGTCGGCGCTATGTAGAGCTTGTGTGTGATGTAGAGCCAGTTAAGGGGGAAGAAGAGACGACGGTAAGTGACAGGATGTGAGATGGCCTACATTCCGTGTCCAAGGCATCTGTTTCAATGAAGCGCGAGACGGATCTTTTATATATCACGAGATCACTAGGACATGGAGCGGCTCATTGCCGGAAATAGCAGGGGAGCATAATGGAGGGTAGGGGAGCACACGTAAGGGAAACGACGGCAGTGCCATTGGTAAGAAAGTAGCTGTCCGAGGACCTCCAGCGGGTCTCGGCTGGAGTGAACATTGGAGACAGTGAAGAAGAAAAGAGGTCCTGTGGGGGCAGACAGTGCCTCAATCCTGTCCGTCGACCCATGTCCGGGTCATCGTGACCATTGTCAAAGGCTTGTCCATCAGTACATGAGCGACGGACCCTGGTCAAGGAGGCTCTTAATATCCCAAAGACCGACGAATCAGGGCACCGGAACGCCTTCTTGGGTCATCAAGACACAGCACATCCCTCGAGTCGGGGATCCAGGATCCCAGTCTGGGTGGTGGTGTGTGAACCCAGCCGGGCGGCAACGTGGGGGTGTTTTCTGTCCGCATCATCCATCCTCGCCATCCCTCAGCCCGAGACCCTGACTCCGTGGCCTCAGGTCGGTAAGACGGGGCGCAAGGGTGAACCTCGGAAGACAGAATAGCGTGGGGGGGGGAGGGAGACAGATACGACCAAGGACCTAAAGAGAGGGAAAGAGGCGCACCATCCCAGTAGGAACGAAGAAAAGCACATAACCAGACGTATGTACCACACAATTGTCATCAAGTCGCCGAGTCGGGGATGAGTGGAACTGCTGCTTTAAAGCGAGATGGGTAAACGGTCGACGTCGGCATGGTCGCGTGGCGCCTGGAGGTCTACCATCGTAACGTCGTACCCAGCATCAGGTCCTGCTGTCGATGGCTGCAGCCACTCCCGAGTTTCCATGTGTCAGGCAGGCATTGTGCATCCGAGGGAACATTCGTCCAGCAGTTGGAGCAAAGAAGGACGGTAAGAAACCAGCATGAGTAAGGAGACAGAGCGGTATTGTCTTTGGAAGTGCACCTTTCTTTCCTCGGGCGGACTTGTGCTCTAGTGGGGTTTTGTCCGCTCATATGACACGGCAACGCCGTCATCTCGGCAAGGTGGCGAAAGGAGATTGAATGCAGAAGAAGGAAATCCTGTCCAATTGTGATATTGTCGCGGGGAAAAGAGCGACCAGTCACTGGCAGTCAGTGGTGGCGGGGTTTCCTTCAGGCCCAGGTTCCTCCTCTTGCGATGTGACCCCCACGCTCTTGGCCCTGTTTGTCTGTCTCCCCTGATTTCCATTTGCCAATCACGCCCGCCCTGATCCTAGGCGAGAGGCGGAGATCATGCAAGGGAAATCCGGGATCGGGCTCGAGGAGTCGCAAGCATGTCCATCGCGCAAACACCAGCCAAGCATGCCAAGCAATAGATCACAGGGCCATAGACAACACACGACTCAGGACAAGCCGTTGTGCACGAGATTCGTCGCCAGAAGCCGTCGACTGGAAGCGAGAGGGTTCGCTGCAAGTCCACGACGGCTGACAGAGTTGTACTACATGAGACGAGCGTCCATTACATTGCATGGCGTCAGGGTTGTCATGGTCGTGTCATTAAACTCTGCTCCGGGAGAGTAGCTATCGGCGGCCTCCGCAATGCTCCTACCAAGCGTCGTCCTCATCGTCTGATTCCTCGGCCTCCTGGATGGTGAGCCCGTCATTATCGTCTTCGTCCTCCTCCGGATCCTCGTCGTCGTCAAAGTCTCCATTCACGTATTTGACACCACCGCCATCGCTGTCTTCTTCAGACTCCGAACCCGAACCAACCATGATGGGGTTTTGTTGGCGGTGCAGCTGGAGCCGTTCTGCAAGTGAGATGCGTCGTGGGGGATCGTCTTCCTCGTCGTCTTCCTCCTCGCTATCCTCGTCCTCGTCCTCTTCCTCTTCCTCGCTGTCCCCTTCCTCGTCTTCTGAGACTCTCCTTCCCCGACTGGTACCTGACTTGACAGGTCGGGCTGGATTGGCTGTCTCTACTACATCCTCATTATCACCCTCTTCATCCTCGGACTCGGGAAGAACCCTTCGAGCCCGTCGGTTCTTTCGAGGAGCGTCTTCCTCTCCCTGACTTCCACCCTCCGAATCTGATTCGATAACGCGCCGCTTTGCCTGCCTCTTGCCACGGCGGGATGGGTTGGACGCTATCTTCTCCTCATCGCTGCCTTGATCTTCCGATTCGGGCTCCGGACTCGAGAACACGGCGGCCTCCAGCTCATGATGATCCGAAGTAAGATCAATCGCTTCTATCGATCTGGGGGCTGCTTCGCTCGATACTGATTCCGCATCCGATAACGGCTGCACGTGCAAGTCATCTTCGTCGTCCGAGATCTCGGCTTCTTCGATGTCATCGTCGTCAATGCCCTCGCTCTCGTATTCGTCTTCCACGTCCGCGCCTTCACTATCGGACCCAAAATCGAGCTCGCCCTCGAGAGCAATATTCCACTCTTCCTGTTTCCCGCTCCAGCCGCGCAAGAGCTCAAACCTGTTGACGCCGGTCTCGAACTCGAACTGGATCATTGGCCAGACTTCTACTCCCGAGGGCAATGTTCGAGAGACCGGTAGCTGGTCCTTTTCGCCGTTTGATCCATCTCCTTCTTCGAGTACACCACCATCACCGTCTTCTTCTTCGCCAGATTCATCCTCTTCGTCCTCTCCGTTGTGGCCTTCAAGTGGCCCGGTCATCATCGCAGCAAGAGATTCGAGACCCCTCGGCACCTGGGCAAGCCTCCTAAGATAGCCTCGCTTGGTCGGGTCGATGGGAATGTTTTGCTCCGCCCACTCTCGGTTCTTGGTTAGGTTTGGCCATGCAAAGATGGTCTCGTAGTCTTCTCTCAGTTCTCCCAGGCCGGGCTCCTCCTCGTCTGTCTGAATGTAGTAGTTATGGACCATGTCCGATGTGCACCAGTGCGAGTGTACAGCCTCAACCATGGTGTCGTCGAAGCGTAGAAAGACGGACTTGAGGCTGGGCAGGCTCTGCAGGATCGACTGTAGCTTCTGTGGGTCGAATGAGCCCAAGCCGAACGCGACTCCATCGAGCGCGATATTGGCGATGTTGGCACAGAAATCCCGTATCCGCTTGGGCAGCTTCCTCGTAGTCAAGATAGGGATGTGGCCGGCCATGTAGACGACGTCCGACTCTTTGTTGAACCGCACGATAGCGTCTTGGCTCTCGATGTTGAAAGAGTCGGGCAATCTGCGGAGGGCCAGTGCGCGGCTCTCGCGATGGACCGCGAGTACGGTCCTTGCAGGTGCCGTCTGCTGCGAGAGCGTTGGTCCTTCGGCGAGATATGTAGAGTCTTCATACTGAAGGAGCACTGTATAGACGCGTGGATTGGCGAGAAGATCAGGGCAGAACATCTCCCAGACGCGTTGGCGCATCTCTGGTGGCAGACGCTTGAACTGATAGAAGGTGGGTGGGATGTATTCAACGTCGTCATCAGATTCTGAGTCTTCCGATGATTCATCACCCGATTCGGCTGCTTCTATGTCCAGAAATCCATGCGACTCATCAGACTCTGAATTTTCGGACTCATCATCCAAAGCCCGTGCTGAGTCGTTCGCCTCCTCTGAGTCCGAACTCATCGTGATCGGGTCTTTCCAAAGGTAAGCAAGCTCGTTTTCGTCGATTCGAAGATATCTTGAGCTGTATATGCGACGAAAGTGCGAAAGAAGGCGGTAGATTGTTTGTTCTTGATGATGAAAGGTTGACGAGTAGTTGCCTCGTTTCAGCAATCTGAGATGAACGAATCTCGGAAACGGGTCCACTTTCAATTCACGCCTAATCCACAGCCAAACACGCGCTAGTGACGTCCCTGGCTCTGGCTGACAGCTGGCACATTCAATATCTCAGCTTGCCCCACCTGCATGTACCTCCGTACCTCACAATAGTCATTGAAAGGAGAGGAGAGAGATAGAGAGGCTTCCTTTTGACTTGCAGGGATCACACAATATAGCTGGAATATCTAGCTTCTAGCTCCAAGACTTGAGAAGCTTCACAATGTCTTTATGGCCGTGCTGTGCAGCCAAGTTCAGCGGTGTCCGCCTCTTGTTGTCCAAGGGAGCCACCGTTGCTCCGTTCTGGAGGAGAGTCTTAACCACTTCCAGCTTGCCGTTGAGGACGGCGATATGCAACGCTGTTTGCCCGGTGAATGTGATAGCTGACGGATCAGCTCCACGTTGCAGGAGTACCTCGACCACCTGATGATGTCCTCCACGCGCCGCCTGGAGAAGTGGCGTCCAACCGATGTTCAACTGAGGGTTGCGCTCGGCTCCCACATCCAGGAGAAGCCGCACAATCTCAACGTCACCTCTACTAGCAGCCGTGCCAAGTGGTGTGTTCCCGAGCTTGTTTCGTCTGGTGATATCTGCGCCGTGCTCCAGGAGCAATTTCACCACATCGATGCTCCCGCTCTCACATGCTCCAATCAAGGGCGTTGATCCGCTCTGAGTGGGAACTTCGAGTTCATCGCTTCCTCCATCGAGAAGATGCCTTACAGTCTTCAGGTCCCCGAGAGCGGCGGCTCTATGCACCAACGTGAACTCAGCTTGGCCTGGATCTTTGAGCCGGGATTTCTCATCCCTGGCATTGACAGTGACCTCCCGCGGCATATCGTGGCTCGCGGGGTCGATTGTGTGGTACGTTGGCGCCGGAGATGGCGGACGGGAGGCATAGGCTGGAGGATTGCCGACGGTCGTGTTTCGACCGGAGGACGCGGGGCATTGTGACTTGTCGGCCATGTTCTTTGTCATAGATGAAGACGGACTGGCCACATGTGAGGAGAGATTCAACATGATCGCCTTGCATGCCAACCTCAGTCAACTTTTGAGGATAAAGGTCTTGAGTGACCATAAACTGCGCTTTATCCCGCACTTCCCAAAGTTCAGCTGAGTGTGGCGATGCTATCCCCACATGTTCAACCTTAGCACAGCCCTTCACGTATGCCTTGCCTGCTAAAAACAAGGGGTTTTCGGAGGATGGCACCACAGAGCTTAGTGAAAGGGGCTAGAAAAGGAACGTTGAACAATTGATGAGGTTTCTCGGCCCATCGTGCCACTTCTAATGTGTGCAGCCGGAACTGTTGGAGGATAATGTGGAGTCACTAAGACACGCAATGAATGCCCCTCGCCGATGTTCAAGACAAACTCGGCCTGCATTTCCTCAGAGAAAAGCAACGATAGCATGGCGACACAGCATTCCGGGTTGTGGCTTATAAAACACCGGGTACTTTCCCGTCTGTGATGCATGCAGGGCGCGGGTGAGGCAGCTTGCCAAGACCTCAGCATTGTCCAACCAACGAGTGGTTTGCAAGACAAGCCAGTGAGGGGCTCGTACCAGCTGCATTTCGCCGACCTACGTCTTCTTCCGCATCTTAGAATGTCCCTTTTCTCAACACCTTCTGTATCTCTGTATCCTCCATGAGCCAAGACAGGCCCCGGACGACCTGGGAACCATCACCATGAGGTTGCTCAATGTGGAAACTGAAAGGCTGCAAGAGTTCGGGGACCACCCTCCGCCATACAGCATCCTTTCGCACACCTGGGGCGACGAGGAAGTGACCTTCGAGGATATTAAGAGCAACAATTACACCCACCTGCAGGGCTACCAAAAGATTCGTGGGCTATGCAAAGTCAGTCGGGCCGAGGGCTACACGTACACATGGATAGACACGTGTTGTCTGGACAAGTCTTCCAGCTCTGAGCTGTCCGAGGCGATCAATTCCATGTTCAACTGGTACAAGTCAGCGGCTGTCTGCTTCGCCTATCTTGAGGATGTACACGACTACCCAGGACGGGGACAGTCTAGCCTGGATCAGTTCAAGAGAAGCAGATGGTTCACCCGGGGGTGGACACTCCAGGAGCTCATCGCCCCTCCCATGGTGATACTTCTGAATTCAAAATGGAGAGAGATCGGGACAAAGTCGGCGCCTTTTTGGGCTCGGCTCATCTCCGAGATCACAGGCATTGACAGGAATTGCCTCGCCATCAGCGCACCATACTCAAGCGCGACGGAGATCCTTCGGACCTACAGCGTCGCGCAAAAGATGTCCTGGGCGGCCAAGCGGAGCACAACACGGCCTGAAGACCAAGCCTACAGTATCATGGGTCTCTTCGAAATGAACATGCCGATCTTGTATGGCGAAGGTGCTGGGTCGTTTGCTCGACTGCAAAGGGAGATCTTGAACATGTCCAATGATGCATCCATTTTCGTCTGGCAATTATCAACCCCAGATGTTCAGCCACGGACTCAATATGGCATCTTGGCACCAAATATCAAGTGCTTCGCGAGACAGGACATGGTACATAAGTTCAACCACATTTCCACCGTCGAGTCGCACGTTGTCTCTCCTGATACGGTCTGTCGTCCTTACAAATCCACTGTCCTCTTGCGTGTGTGCGTTCTCGGCAATCTTGCGCCCTGGGAGTCGTTGTCCAAGACGCAAAAGCAGCACTTCGAGCGCCTCCTTGCTTCCTCTTCGGATGGCTCCTCCTCAAGATTCAAAAATGGCTACTCTCCCGGCCCACAGATGGCTGTCATTATGCTTGATTGCGGTACCAACAAGTGCAGGGTCGGGTTCACAGTCCAGATGGAGGAGAATGGGTCACTTTGGCGTGCTGACCCGACCCAATTACTGAACTTTATGAGCCCTGAGTTCAATCTGCCTCCGGCCGATTACCTCCTCTTCAATTTGAAGCAGAAGGAGATCCCAGACGAACAAGAGGGACAGTCATATCGTCTCGATTTCGAAGAATCCCTATCAAAATGGGGTTACACTTTCACCGAGGGTACTTGCGTGGATCAACAAACACGAGCCGACCTCCGATCACAATACTGCGGTAAACACTGGCGCCTCTTCACGCCCAGTGGCCACACAGGCGGTTATCCGTCAATCCTCGTCGTCTTCTGTCACACGCTCGGCAAATCACCCCAACAATTGAGGCGCGATACGGTGTTTGTCGGCTGCGAGGTCATTGCAAGATCCCCCATCGACCATTCCAATGTTGGCCCACTGATCAACAGAGTCCAACTTACCTCTCTTTACGACACTACCGAGATCCGCTACAAAGCCTTCCCTACCAAGCACTTGTTGATCAAGCTGCGTGTGGCGGTGCCACGTCTCAACACGCTGATCGTATCATTGCAAGACATGGATGACGATGAATCCTTTGATACCGATGGCGGCCACGATACGAACGAAGTTGATGATGCCGCCAGTATTGCAACTACTCTGGTGGAATATCGTGACTGGGTTTTTGGGTAGCCGGATGGTGCGTAGGGTACGCATGACAGTACCTCTGCGCATGTACTAAATAACCTCTGCGATTACCTTTACCCCTGGAAAACTGACATTCCCCTTCTTGTGGCTGAATAAACTGGTATGCTGCTCCCTTGGTCCGGACGCCCAGGCGGGCGGCAATCGGGGCCGATGAGACCCAGTCTATCCTGTGGTGAATATCTGGAGGACCCTGCGCCGTGCTTCTCTGGGATCCGTCGCTCTTATTAGTGGAAATTTCCAATATAATCTCCAAGCTCATCCGCGTGAAACAGCATGACACAGCCCTGTCCCTGAGCCGGATATAGCACACAGAAAACTTTCCCCAAATGATGTGCACCCCGCGTCTCGAACCCCCCTCCCCCGATTGAATGCAACATTCTATATTAATCTAGCAAAGCTCCGGTCCCCACGCAGAGTTACCATCCGTCCATTCCCGGTAGACTAACATTCTTCCGTGTGCGCATGTGCCGGACAGATATTAGCCGCCAGAAAGAAGTGGACACCGAAAGGGAAGGGATTTCCGGGGTAAATGGAACTGTACCTCGACGTGGACGCTCGCTGGGAAACACCATCTAGGATGGCGGGTATATATCTCTTGGCATTCCAGAGCTTATATCCTTTCAGTGAGCCTCCTTCAGACGCATCATCCCTCGAGCTGAGTCTTGCCAACCCAATAAGTCACCCACTGGACGTCAACTATGCATTTCCTCTCAAGCCTCACCGCTCTGGCGCTGGCCAGCCTCGGCAGCTGCCAGCTGCAAAGGGTCAATGACTTCAGGGCCGGCCCCACGAACGTGGGCATGTTTGTCTACGTGCCCAGGAACCTCAAGACTCCGGCGCCCATCGTCGTCGCCATCCACCACTGCCAGGGCTCTGCGCAGGGGTACTCGACCGAGACCCACTACATGCCCCTGGCCGACCAGCACAACTTCATGCTGATCTACCCCAACTCTAAGTCAGGAGGCGGCTGCTTCGATGTTGCCTCGACTGCCAGTATGTTCCCCTCCTCTGCTATGAAGATTGACCTTTCCAAAAAGGGCGAGCACTGACACGCTGCTCTCCCCAATCAAACAGGCCTCACCCACGACGGCGGCGGCGACAGCCAGACCATCGCCAACATGGTCAAGCACGCCGTCGACAAGTACGGCGGCGACGCGAACCGCACCTTCGTCACGGGCTCCAGCTCGGGCGCCATGATGACCAACGTCATGGTCGGCGCCTACCCGGACGTCTTCAAGGCCGGGTCCGTCTACTCGGGCGTGCCGGACGGCTGCTTCTTCGTCCAGGGCGCGACGGCCACGCAGGACCCGCCGGGATGGGCCAACGCCTGCGCCAACGGCCAGCTGACCAAGTCGGCCCAGCAGTGGGGCGACATGGTCCGGGGCTACTACAAGGGCTACACGGGCGCCCGTCCCCGGATGCAGATGTAAGTCCTTGTCCCCTGTCCTCTTCTTAACAGGGACCGAATGTTGGGCTGGGTGGAAAGCATTGTGCATAAGAGGAAAAAAAAGCTAACCTGCTTGTCATTGCAGCTGGCACGGCACCGCCGATACCACGCTCCGCTACCCCAACTACCAGGAGACGCTCAAGCAGTGGTCCAATGTCTTTGGCCTGACCACCAAGAAGGACACTGCCAACACCCCTCAGGCTGGCTATACCCAGACCATCTACGGCGACGGAACCGCCACGACTGCTCAGCTTGTTGGGTACAGCGGCCAGGGTGTTGGTCACACCGTCCCCGTGCACGAGACGATGGATCTTCAGTTCTTCGGTATCATGTAAACCAATGGCACTACTGGGTGAACAAGTCTTGGTACTTTGAACCATATACCAACTGTGTAGATAAAGGGGCTTCTCGTATGATCTTGGTAGTAAAATATTAGCCGGACCGCCACCTTGCTTTACGCCGCCCCTCAACAGGCGAAGCTTTCATCACATTTGTGAGGCTGTGCATGAGAAACTTTCCTCTCTTCCTTTTCATATTTCATAAAAGAAACAAGGGCATGAAAGGTGATCAAGTATATCTTCAATATCTCAACAAATCTAATTGGACTTTGCGGCAATCGAGCTGGGGCTGGAAGCCGATAGTTAACAGTGTCGGTTACTGGCTTACTTTCGACCGGCAGATGAGGCTGGGGAGGCTACGGAACACGGGGTTCGAAGGAGACAGAGACCCGATCTGGGGCTGGCTAAGCGCCTTTGAGATATTTAGGAAGGCTGGCTTGATTCCTTAGGCAGTTTGTCTTCTTGGCTTCAATTTTCTGATTGGTGCAATTCACGGCCAGGATTGTGATGCCTGGCGTCTTTCGACCTTAGATGGCACATGGGGAGCTGGTGAGATTTAAGTGGGTCGTTCTCAGCATTCCCAAAGTTCCTGATGTTGCTCATGCCATTCACGATTTCTCACCGTTCACTCTCTTCATTAGACATCGCGCCCGTGTAGACATCGCCATGAAGCTGATCGTGACAGGCGCGACCGGTTATGTCGGCAGCGAGCTGATTCGGCAGAGCCTGCGCGTGCCGGAGATTACTTCTGTCATCGCCTTGGCCCGCAAGCCTGTCCAGGTTCCAGACAAGCTCTTGGAGGGCTCGGATCCCAGCAAGCTGAAGAGCGTCGTCATCGAGGACTATGGGAAATACCCCGACGAGGTGAAGAAGGAGTTTGAGGATGCCGATGCGTGCATATGGTAAGTGGAGCATGGCCACCATTCAGTGCCAGTTCCACTGCTGATACGGCCCTCACCATCAGGACTGTCGCCATCACACCAACCAAATCGTCCGGCTTCAGCTGGGACTACGTCACGTATGTGTGCCAGCAATGCCCGCTCGCTGGGATGAAAGCCATGCACGAGTCAACAGCCTCGCGGCCATTCCGTTTCCTGTACATCAGCGGTGCTGGCTCCGAGCGTGACCAAACCAAGACGCCTAAGTACCAAGCAAAGTACTCATTGATGAGGGTAAGGCTCCTTTCCCTCGATATTCTTGATACTGGGACATTCATTGACTGGAGACATCTCGTTCAGGGCGCAACGGAGACGAAGGTGCTCGAGTACGCCGCCCAGCATCCAGGCGAGGTGGAAGCCATGATTGCCAGGCCCGCTTTCATCACAGGACCTCTTTGGCGCAACATTGTGATTTACATGGCTGCCCTTATTATCCCCATGCCGAAAGTTAGTCTTGTTGATCTTTCCAAGACGCTGTTGCATCATGCAGTTCACGGCTCCAAGAAGGATACGCTAGAGGGCGA
Source organism: Thyridium curvatum (assembly GCF_004353045.1). Classification (NCBI taxonomy): domain Eukaryota; kingdom Fungi; phylum Ascomycota; class Sordariomycetes; order Thyridiales; family Thyridiaceae; genus Thyridium; species Thyridium curvatum. Next base: position 300,446 of record NW_022156772.1, on the reverse strand, counting down.
TGACTTGGACGGCACGGCATCAAGTTGATTTGATTAGTATGCTTGATTGAGTTAGCTTGTGAACATACCTTAAGCTTTGAGCACGGTCTGTATACCAGATCCGCAAACCATGCGTGGCGCCTTATAAGTGCATGATTGGGATGGGATGTTCCGAGCACTGAAGTTGGGTTGCGCGACTGACAGTCTCCTATCTTGGCACTTTCGCATATTGCATTTGTATGACCTTGTTAGTATCTTTCGAAAAGAGAATAAGAGAAAGAGAAAACTCATTTCATATGAGTTGACTTCCTGTGTTTGCAAACAACTTGATGATATTTGTAGTCACGTGATGTAAAATTCAACCTTGTGGCTGTGGCACCACCAGTTTTCGCACCTTCACATACCACCAAGTGATGCGCCATTGGTGTTAGAACACTCCCAGAGTGAGGATCATTCCTAATCTTTTCCATTCCCATCGCCACATCACTTTACTTCAGTAAGTGAGTGTCCAGCGACCCGTCAAGAGATCACTTCAATCAGTCCACTCGACAAGCGGACCCGAAGCCACCGAGGCACTTCCGGCATGTGCATCCAAAACGCGCCCAGGTAGCACCGGAGAATGGAGGAACTACCGATCCGGCCCGCGGGCATCCTCATGCAAGAGGAGTTCATCACGCCCGAGCACGAGGCCGAGCTCATCCGCATCTTCCAGAACGAGCTCGAGTGGCCCGCCCGCTCCGGCCGCCTGTCCCTGCACTACGGCTACACCTTCAGCTACAAGACCTTTGGCGTCGACACCGAGACGCCCTACAAGCCCTTCCCGGATTGGCTGCGCGCCCTGCTCCCGCCCGCGGAGCCCGCGCCGCCCGACCAGGTCTGCCTGCAGCACTACCCGCCCGGCGCCGGCATCCCGCCGCACGTCGACACGCACGGCGCCTACGACCAGCTGTACGCGCTGTCGCTGGGCGCGCCCGTGCCGATGCAGTTCCGCGGCGGGGAGGGCCACGCCGAGACCGTGGACGTCGAGCTGCCGCCGCGCAGCATGGTGCGGCTCTCGGGCGACGCGCGCCTGCACTGGACGCACTCCATCCGCGCGCGCAAGACCGATCCCCTGCCCGGCGGTGGCGGCGGGGTGCGCCCGCGCGGCCACCGCTGGAGCATCACGTACCGCTGGATCCGCGAGGGCGGCGAGTGCGAGTGCGGGAACGAGAGGCTGTGCGACACGGCGCAGAAGCGCAAGGGCATCGAGAAGGAGTACAGGTGGAAGGCGGCGACTGATGCGGCGACGACTGATACTCAAGGGGCGGTTTCGACTTGAAAGAAGTGCTTCTCACATCATGGACGGAAAATGATGGTCCGTACATGTATCCTCACGACGCGGAAATTCGGATCCATGCAAGTTCACGATTTTAAGTTGGGCCCGCCAAAGAACATGATTTACCATCTCAGTAGATCTTCTGAGTCGATACATCAGAGATTCCTGATAGGCCCGAGTTATGGCCGAGTCTCAGTCTACGCATGACGGTTCACGGGGCCAGTCGTATTCGTTGTGTTGGTGACTCTCCTTCTGACTGGTACCATCTGGCAGACTGCTCGTGGAGATGTTGAGGCTTTCAAGTCGGACAGCATGGCCACCCTCTTTGTTGGGCTGGATGAGAATGAGACGAAGCGTAATGCGATAGGAGTGGTACAGAGTGTGAACTACATGGAGAGCTCGGTGAAGCAGACCAGGGAGCGACCCCAGAGGGACGGTGCGGATGGGCAATCCCGATCGATGAAGGCCCAACACTTATGATATACGTTCGACAGTCTCATTGCTTGGGCGACCCCCTAGGAGACCTGCCTACGCACATTCTATCCGCACTTCTAGGTAAAATGCTCAGTGCAGTCACGTCGAGGGTTCAGACCGGCATAATATCCCATGTGCTTAACCTTTTCGTAGTGAGAAGTCACTACTGCCCTTCACAGACTCATGCAAAATAACAATGACAAGTTATGGTTGTCCAAACAATATATTAACGAGCGTGGGGGGGTTTTATCGATTTAATGTGAAGCTTCAACGGGGCAATGACAACTTGAACGAAAGGAAAATGACACGGAGACAGGACGTAGGTGTTTGGGGGCAATCAATCAACCCATTCCCTCTGATCAGGCAACAAGTAGCGGATCAGATACAGCAGCCGTCAGGGCGCCTAATGGCAGGCACAGCCAAGGTAGTTGGCCGTGCAGCGGCCGTTCACGCCATCGCAACCATTGTAGTCGCAAGGACCCTTGCCATTGCAGTTGTAACCGCAAGGGCATCCAATGAATGGGCCCTAGATGAGGAGGATGTACAGTTAGTGTCCAGGCTTCCTATATGTACCTTGCTAATTGGCTTTTGTACGTACACCGAGGCAGACCAGGGTTGTCGGGTTGCCATCACAGTCATTATCATAACAGTTGCCGATACTGTGGTTGCAATTAGCGGCGAGCTGGAGCTCGGTTGTCTCGCTGGTGCCCTCCGCGGGAAGAGGGTTCGCAACAGCGAAGGAGAGGAGGGCAAAGAGGGCGGTCTTGGTGAACTGCATATTGGCGAAGAAGAATATTGGACTGGGCTTTCTGATTTGGATATGATCTGCTTCCCTTCTTAGACTTTTCAGGAGAAGGGGGACATCACAACCATATTTATACACGTCGAGTCTGATCGTCTTCTCGAGACTAACAATAACGCACACCGCTCACATCTGTGTTGTCCTTTAATCCTGAACTCTCGACTCCCTGGACAGAATGTCGAGGTCGGCCTATGAGACAAGGTCGTTGCAATCATATAAGCATCCCTCGTCTATCGCGGCTTCAAGGTTGAATGATCATCCCGAGTCGACCATATTCGGATACTGCATCCTGCATCGCAAAAGTGAGTAAGCCTGGCATGGTACGACCACAGCTGAAATGTCTAACCGAACAAATGAGAATAGATCGGGACCCGAGGCTGTGTAACACCAAACAGTCTGTTGCCCCGAGCCTTGAGGGCCGCGCCGCCTTGGCTCGGAGGTAACTACCTAGATCGATTGTGAGGTTTCGGATATCCCGGCGGTAGAGCAGGAATGCTTGAACTCTTCGCAAGCCTGAAGGTCGCCACACAGTCCGCATACCTGCAGCCGTTGCGAGAGGCTCTTCCACGCTTCAGGGAGGGGCTTGCGGAATGGCGACCGAATCGGATTTCCAAGCGCGGGAGCAGTGTATATGCATGGAGAGAGACGCGTGGTCATGTTAGATCCGGCACATCCTCTCACGCTTGCATGCAGGTCTCCGCCTTCGGATCTAGTACCTGGTTGGTTGACATATCTATGGAGTTGATGACTGCATTACGCAGACTACGAGTGCAAGAAACAATTTTCCAAATCTCACGCAACTCAATCAAGCCGTGAAGAGAGCACCGAATCAAGGTCATGGTCTAGTTAAATTTTGATATGCCCATATGCTCGCTCTCGTCAGGTTCTTGTGTTGTGGCAAAAGTAAATGCCAGAAAGTGAGATAGCAAAAAAAAAGCAGAAAGGGGGCAAAAAAGCTCAGCCAAGGTGTCACTCGAACCCTGACCTACGAAAAACCACTTTTGCAGTTTTTCTTTGCTCGAACACGAGACCAGCCACATTAATGTGGTGTCCTCCGCCGTGAGGGTAGGATGGCGTGCTATTTATTAAATGGAATCCACGTTATCGTGGTCATGAACCATTGCACCATCCCACCCCCTATGGAAACTAGGTACTCTATTTACAATAATAAGGGTAAGATAGCTGCCTTTCGCGGGGGAGGGGGTCCGTGGTGAATTTGAGGGCCAAGTTAGTCTACGTGAGCAAACTGCAAGGCAGTGAACAAAGTCGAAGCCAAGATTCGACTTTGTCATGCTACTCAACACCGTGATGTTTGCAAAGCTCAGTCTGGTTGTTAATACCGCTGCCACGCGCACGTGCCTGTGCTGGATTTCCCCGGATGCCTGGAATATCTTGGCCCAGCCATCAATACCAAACATACAATTTGCACTATGCCGGTTATCCTGACTGACTGCTTCATGTGGGATGGCAATCTGGTTATGACTACAATACCCAAAGCACTGCTGTGAACCCCGTCAGGGCTCTCACTTCATTTCAATCTTTCTCACGCTGGACCAGGTCCTCACTTCTGTGGTCCTTCAGCTGCGTGCCCAACGAAGCATCCACGACAGAATGACGGTCGCTGCCTGCATTGATATTGGGTTACTCGCCACTACAACATATGGATCTATCAGGAGCTATGTCCCTCGTTTAATTATCATGGTCTTTCTACCTTGCTATGATATCCGCATATTGGCTCCGCGCGAATCTACCCGATGCTAACCCTGATAGGGATGATGATATTCATGATGAAGTTGAGCAAGTGACTATGTTTCACAAAACGATTGATGCCACGATTAATCGACAACGCTGGAAAGATCGTGAGAGCACACGAACGAACAAACATATTTAAATGCAACTGTCAAAAACTACAAGATTCACTCCACCCAGCCTACAAAGTAACCGCCGTCAAGTGTGACATCCGGGAATCAAATACTGGGCAATACACTGTCTATCTAGAAATCGCGGTGGTCTACTCGAGACCTTCTTGAATTCTGCTGCATTGTCTAGACTGACCCTCTGTATCTGGATGGCTCATATCCAAACAAGCATTCGATCATCCAGACGCCAGAATCCGAACACGAAGCCCGGACTTTTGTTGGAACTTTTGATGAGGTTGGATTTAGTGCTGACGGCTCGGCGCGGCTCGCGTATTCGGGTTCCAGCTCGCATTCCAGGGGCTGGCCAATGGCAAGATACAGGGGATGAAGGCGCTAAGCAAGGATGGGTTTAGCGGACAATGGTCAGGTCGACTCACCGTCATCGCGAGTGGTCAGATTCCACGTTCAAGACGTCAGACAGACAAAAGAAAGTATTTTAGACAATGACCTCCATTCTCTCTTTAGTTCTCGATCTTCCTCTGGTAGTAATCCAGCATTCCTCGCTGTAGATAACACCAGGACTCGATGAACAAGTCGCGATGGCATCCCTCTACGGCGCCTACCGCAGTCTCCCGCTATCAGCGTCGATACCGCTGACGATAGCGCTTATCATCGCCTTCGCCATCGCCCAGAATGTGGTATCGCAGCTCTGGTTCCCGGATCGCAAACGGCCGCCCGTCGTCTTCCACGTCTTCCCCTGGATAGGCAGCACGGTGCAGTATGGCATGGACCCTTACAAGTTCTTTGCCGAGTGCCGGGCCAAGCACGGCGACTGCTTTACCTTCATCCTGCTGGGCACGCCGCACACCGTCTATCTCGGCGCAAAGGGCAACAACTTCATCCTCAACGGCAAGCACTCGGACCTCAACGCCGAAGATATCTACGGGAAGCTCACGACGCCCGTCTTTGGCAATGGCGTGATCTACGATTGTCCAAACGAGAAGCTGATGGACCAGAAGAGAGTGCGCGCACACCCTGCCCAAATCCCCCCAGATTCGTCCATACTGACCGCTGCCCGCAGCTCGTCAAGGAGGCCTTCACCACCAAGGCTCTCCGCTCTTACATCCCCAAGTTCGTCAAGGAGGTCGAGGACTACGTGCGCACCTCGCCCAACTTCAAGGGCCAGTCCGGCACCTGCAACATCACAGAGGCCCTCGCCGAGATCACCATCTACACGGCCACCGTCTCCCTGCAGGGCAACGAGGTGCGCTCCAAGTTCGACGACACCTTCGCCACGCTCTACCGCCACCTCGACGACGGCTTCCAGCCCATCAACTTTGTCGCGCCCTGGCTGCCCCTGCCGCAGAACCGCCGCCGCGACCGCGCCCGCCAGGTCATGGAGGACCTGTACATAGATATCATCCGCCGCCGCCGCCATCGCGCCAACGCGGGCGACCAGCAGCAGCACGATGAGGAAGAAGAGTCCGACATGATCGCCGCGCTCATGGACGGGCAGTACAAGGACGGCACCACGCTCTCCGACCTGCACGTCGCGCGCCTCATGATCGCCATGCTCATGGCGGGGCAGCACAACACGGCCGCCAGCGGCGCCTGGGTGCTGCTCAACCTCGCGCACCGGCCCGAGCTGGTCGAGGAGCTGTGGCAGGAGCAGCTCGCCGTGCTGGGCCCGGGGGCCGAGCTGACGCTCGAGGGGCTGGAGAGCCTGGCGCTGAACAAGCAGGTCATGAAGGAGACGCTGCGGCTGCACAGCCCCATCCACTCCATCCTGCGGGCCGTCACGGCGCCGATGCCCGTGCCCGGCACGGACTGGGCCGTGCCGAGGGGCCACGTCGTGCTCGCGTCCCCGGGCTTCATGGCGCGCAGCGAGGAGGTCTTCCCGCGGCCCATGGTGTGGGATCCGCACCGGTGGGACGGCGGCGCCGGGGAGGAGGATAAGGAGGAAGGCGAGGTTACGGGGCCGACGGTCAACTACGGCTTCGGCGTCATGTCCAAGTCGGTCACCAGCCCGTACCTGCCGTTCGGCGCGGGCCGGCACCGGTGCGTGGGCGAGAAGTTTGCGTACGTGCAGCTGGGCGCGACGCTGGCGACGCTGGTGCGCCTGCTCAAGATGGAGCAGGTCGATCCCGAGGCGGACGTCCCGGCGACGGATTACTCGGTATGCTCCTTTTTGCTTAGCATTCAGTACCTTTTTGCTCCCTTCGAGAGAGCGCTTGCTAATGAACGATGTTCACACACAGTCGATGTTCTCGAGGCCGATGAACCCTGCTTTGATCAGGTGGCATCGCCGGTAAAGGAGAAGTGGGTTTTCTTGGTCCGGCTACGGTAGATTGGTAGATTAGGGCTTGGGCAGAGGTAGGGCTAAGGTGCGGGGCTTGGTAAGAGTAAATAACTACCCGGGCCCCCATCGAAACAGCCCGGTTAGCTCAATCGGTACGTTGAAATCTTCAGGCCCCGTCACATTAATTCCCTCTTGCTAACAAATTCCACAGGTAGAGCGTGAGACTGTGAGACTTCCCCAAGGAAACCACACCACCGCCACAATATACTAACATCCCATAGCTTAATCTCAAGGTTGCGGGTTCGACCCCCGCATCGGGCTCAATTCCCGGTGCTCCAGATTCAATCTGGAATCAAACCAACTTAATTTTTTGCCTTTTTTTGCCTTTTTGCCCATTCTTTGAGTGGTGAAAATGCAAGGATGAAGCTTCGTAGATGATAATGTATTCTTTTAGCCTTTTGTCTTCATGCCATCGGTCAAGATCACATGCGAGCATGGCCGCGCAACGGGCAACCGGAATATGGATCAGATGTGTAGTGATTGCTTGTATAAACGCAGGGTGGGAGCCTCACAGATAGACATCAAACTTTATGGGATCAACGCCTTTGATGACACTGCGACGTTCATTACGGCTCTCGCTGGTCCCTCTCGCTGGTCCCTCTCGGTGAGAACGGCTTGGACATTCGTTGCAACTCAAAATTATTCGTAATTGGTCTCTGCCAGAATGTGGCACGCCAAACCGATTCCAACCACTGGCGTGATGATGTCCGGGGACAGCCTCTTATCCCACTCCGCTTACCTGCACGCATGATATCATCGCAGCTAACTACACTTGATCCGACGGAGATGTCGTGAAAATCACGTAAAGACATCACGATACCTGGCTTGGTGTATCAAGTGTTGAGGCGCAAGTGTACACACAGCGGATCGGAGTTCCAGACCAGATCAGACCTCCAAGTTCTCCGCTCTCTTGGGTGAGAGCAATTTGAGTTATGCCTTATAGGATCCTTTAGACCCTACTGATCTTCAACAGGGGGAGATGATGTAGCTGGAGAAGCAACTCGTTGCCTAACCTCAACACCACCTAGCTCCCCCGTTCAGACACAGCTTCTCAACCCCTGCCCCCGACAACGGGAGTTCGATCCCCGGTGGTGCGAGGTTGAGAAGCTGCAAACAAATTCTGCGATTAATAACCCCCGAAAGGAGGAAGCGCGGTGCTGTAGCTGACGAACACCGATGCATAGGACACGTCCTGTAAGGTGGAGGGCAGGACCTGAAGGACGATTTCTTTTTTCCTCTTTTCTCCTTTTTTGCTTTTGTCCTTTTTCCTTTTGGGCACAAGAGCCCCCATAAGGTCTGCACAGCTGTGGAAGAGTGGAAAAATGTAGCTAAAGAAAGTATAGAAAGGATGAAATGGTCCCGGTGCACGTAGCAGGGACGTACGGGGCGCGCGCTTGCGTAGAGGGCATTCAGAAACGGGTCAGCTCGCAACGACTGCCGAAGAGACGCTTGATCTGGAGGAGCTTCTCCTCCAATACCTACCTGTAAAGGTCACTGACCTGCAGCAGCACAGGCAGGAAACCCGTGGCGTACCACCACGTCCTCGATCCGGCGGCTCGTCTCGGCGAGGTCGCGACAGCAGGCAGAGGATGACGTCGTCGAGGACGTTTGTGATCTCGAGCAGTTCCGGAGGTTGGAGATCCGGGCGAATCCACAAGTGGAAATGCATTCGCAGTGCGTCGCCAATAACATGATCGTTTCAGAGACGAACAAACCCTCTGCACAAACAGGCTGGCGTTTGCAAATCAAAGGCTTTTTCCTACACCAGATACTAGGGACTGCTTGATGTCACATCCAAAAATGAACGGTGAGTGTTGATGTACTGTTCGTCTCATTACATTAAGTGTCTGGTATCTGTCTATATGTCTAATAACTATGCAACATCGTCATCATTATGCGTTTCCTCCCTCCTTCATTACATTATGAAACCCAGTCAGAGTCATACACCAGACCTAGTAAGTGTACACCTGCTGGGGACCGATGTTGCCGTAGTGGCCGGAGCCGAAGGGGCTCGAGGGCGTGACCTCCTGGCCGTTGACGTTGGAGACGCCGAACCAGGCCAGCTGCTTGCCGTCGACGACGGTCATGACGGCGAAGGCCGGGCCGGGCTCGGTGACGTAGCCCCACGAGACCTTGTACTTGGAGCCCGTGGAGCAGGGCAGGTCGGACCAGCTCTCGGTCGCGCCGTTGGCGCCCGGGTTGCGGACGACGGTGCAGTGCTCCTTGCCCTCGGGCGTCGCGAGGTCAAAGTTGTAGTCGCAGCCCGAGTTGTCGGCGCCGCAGTACCGGATCAGGTTCTCGACGGTCCAGGTCTTGCCCTCGACGGGGACGGGGTCGTGGTAGCCTCCGGCGGCGGCGGCCGGCGGGGCGGGAGCCTGGCTCGGCGCCGCCGTGGCGGTCGCCGTGGCTGTGGCGGTCAGGGTGGGGTAGGTGAAGTAGGAGGACGGGCAGGAGCCCGGGTGGGCCGGGTTGCAGCCGCCGGGGATGCCCGGGATGGAGGTGAAGGTGGGGCTCGCCGTGGCGGTGGATGTCATGCCGGTGGTGGTCGGCGCGGGCTTGAGGGTGTGGGTCTGCTGGTAGCACCACTCGCGGATGCGGGCGGCGTCCTCGCCGAGGCAGGCGGTCTGGTCGCAGGCGCACATGACCTCGGGCGTACCGGCGGCGACGCAGGCGTCGTACGCCCTGTAGCAGTCCTCGGCGACCTTGCGGCCCTTGAGGGCCGGGGCGGCCGAGGCGACGGAGGCCAGGGCCAGAGCGACGGCGATGTTCTTGGAGATCATGGTGGAGGGCTGAATCTAGAGAGAGATGATAGGACTTGGTGGCGTGCGTGGATTGGCCTTTCTAGAACGACTGATTTGCCTTTGGAATGGAATGAGGATGATTGATTGGAATGATGACTGGAATGATGACTGGAATGAAGCCTTCCTGAACCAGGTCCTGGTCTCGTCTTTATACACGATTTAGCCTGATCAAGAAATCTGCCAACCACGGTTTTCCCGAAAGATCTCGACATGCCCTCAAAGCGGTCATGCGGATCAGGCGGCTGGGTTGCAGTACGGCAGTGATCTGCAATCGGCCGACTGCCAACCCTCGAGACGATGCCAAAACGACATGGCAAAACCCCGTGATGCCGAGAGAGTGGAGGTTTCTCTTCGCAGTCTCCGCCCGCCAGCCACGCGCGATGGCAAAGTCTTCGGGCAAAGAATACGACGAGAAGCTCCCCACGGCCATCTTCCAGCAGAGAATGACGTCCTGGCTCTAGGCGAGACCCTGAATCACCAGCTGCCCAATCACCCGGTGCACTGCTGGGCGGGCTTGGCGGGCTGGGTGCCCACAAAGTGGACTCTGTGAATACGAGGTCGCATGGCGGGAAAATGGGCCAGAAGAAGTCCTTTGGCACGACTCTTTGACGTCAGAATGGATCTTCAGGGCCCGCCGCACCAGCCAGACCAGCCCTAAATCGTTCAGACCCAGGCACGCCAGGCTCGTAAGAACCCTATTTACGCTTAATCGGCTCCCCGCTGTCAAGGCTATTTCTGGATGTCACGGCGGTGACGGTGGCTGGCCTTTGCGCCAATGCGATGCGCTTTGTTTGGTGAAGCGTTGCTCGGCTAGGAAGAGGCGCTCCACCTTCACGTCGAGGCCGGGATCGTCATGGACCCAGACTGCAAGGAGCCTAGCTAGCCTACGTTGCTTTTTTACAGCTCTGGGGCGATCAGGTCAAGGGCAGAAAGTCAGCTCATTGATTCTCGTGTTTTCTATTGGCGATGCACGTGGGAGTGGTTGGCCAGCACCGCAAGCTGTCAAATCCCGCCACTCGGCTCCGGAAGCCGAAACCCTTCCCTCGAGACGCGGAGCTGTGGGACTATGGTTGGGACCCATCATTCGCCTCCCTCGTCAGCCTCTCATGGCTTCGATCTCTGAGCTGGCGTAGATGAACGGACCAACGCCGAGCAGCCAGTTCTGCGCAATCGGTTCCTTGATGTAGGCCTGTAGACTCCCCGTCAGTCCCGCCTATGCAACGTTGGATTGGATCGAATCATGACGTTGATGAAGCCAACTTACCTCAAAGGTGCCGTTGCCGTTCAGGTGCCCAACCTTGACGGTGCCCTCCCAGTTGATCGTGCCGCACGTCTCGTTCACAAACTTCCTCGTCATGGCGTCGTAGGCCCCAAAGGCGAACTCCTGGTACTCGTGCTTGGGGATGTAGCCCTTGCGCATGCCCTTGAGGAAGCCCGTCACGAAGAGCGCGGTCCCGCTGCTCTCGATGTAGTTGCCCTTCCGACCGACGTAGTCGGGCCCCATCACCAGCCACCAGCCCCCGCCCTCGCCATCCCACGCCCTCCGCAGGGCCTCGGCCAGCGTGACAAAGTACCCCCTCAGCCTGCCGAAGCCCGGGTGCGACCGCGGGAACCAGTCGAGCACGTCGAGGAGGGCGTTGAAGTACCAGCCGTCCGCCCTGTCCCAGAGCATCGGCGACGCGCCCGTGACCGGGTCGGCCCACACGGCCCTCCTGCTCTCGTCGTACCCGTGGAACAGCAGGCCCGTCCCGGGGTCGCGGCAGTGCTCCTCGATCAGGTCGAACTCGTGCGCGATGTCGTCCCAGGCCGTCCCGTTGCCGGGCTCGAACAGCGCCGTCCAGTGCGCGTAGAAGGCGCCCACCATCCAGAGCCCGTCGAGCCACTGCTGGTCGGGCGTCTTGTCCATGTGCCAGAGGCCGCCCTCGTCCGTGCGGTTCTGCCTGTCGATCTCGCGCCGCAAAAAGTCGGCCGTGTTGAGGTACCGCTGCTGGCCCGTGTGCTCCCAGAGGAAGAGCATCGTCTCGCCCACGCGCAGGTTGTCCAGGCCCTCGTAGCTGGCCACGCCGTCCCAGTTGGTGAAGGTGCCGTTCTCCGTCAGGATGGGGTCGAGCTGGCCCCGGATGTACGCGGCGTACTTGGCGTCGCCCGTCGCGTTGTAGACGTACTGGACGCCGCGGTAGAAGACCTGCTCGGTGTACCAGCGCACCTTGGCCACCTTGCGGGCCATGGTGGCCTCGGTCATGAGCACCGAGTAGGGCCGCTTGTCGGCCAGCGCGGTCGCCGCAGCGCCGCAGATGGTCAGCAGGGAAAGCCACTGAGACTTCATTGTTGATGGATGTGATTGTATGCGTGCGGATCACACTTGAGATCTTTACACTCTATGAGAATCTACTTAAATGGCGACCGTCCTGTCGTGCCGCACCCGATGCGGAACGACAACCGAAGCCATGGGCTTCGTTGCCCAGTGAAGAAGTTCTCGATGGACTCCATTGGTATAAATGCCAAGCAGATGGCATGCCGTTAGCCTGCCATTCTGACCGACATAATGCTAAACTTCGATATATCACTCCCACTCGAAGCTACTCCATGGGTCGTCATTTGCGGGGTGTGCATAAATGAGAAGTCACAATGTCGATCTCTGGAGACATGCATGCCCCCATGGAGAAGGAGCCGAACTAGTGGGCGGCACAGTAACTTGCGAATGATTGAAAGGGGAACCTCCAACCATCAGGCTGACGGATGTTGTCTTGGCCAGTGTTCCGAGCCCATTTAAGGCTGCAGCGCCCGTCCCTTGTCGGGGCCGGCTCATTCCGGGTCGGGAGGTGAGGCAATTACTTAACACTTCCTTCAGCATATCTGGACTCCAATTCTTCAAATTGAGACCACTTCATACAGGAGTCTTCTATCAAAAATCCCTAGACTCGTCGAATATATGGAAACAGAGCTTGGTTCTAACACAATCGTACCGCTGCCCAACAGTCTCGGCCGAAACATCAAGTGTCCAGGCTCCAGCCAACCTTTATAGTCTCTAGAAACGAAGCATCATAGAAGTGATTTAGCCTCAGACTATCTCTATTGTTTGCCAAGTCGCATCGCTTTCTCTCAGCTTTTCGTGCTCGGATATCAGTGCAAGGCCCACCCGTCTGTACTGGGTCTTCGACTCATTGCAAGGAGTTAGCAGGAGTGCAAAGACAGCTCAGCTCTGTTTCAACACTTCGAGATGAAGCCCTGCAAACGCCCTTTGCTGTGCACCCCCAAAGACCTTATGAACAAACAGCCATGCTTTTTCCCCCTTGATCCGAAGTCTTTGCTTCCAGTCGCGGCGCAAATAGCTGTCGATTCATTCTGATGTTTAGTACCATAGAACACCAAGCAGGCGCGGGACTGGTCTCTTGGTTGCAAGGCTGGTATCGACTTACCTCCATCTATCCCCCTCAAAGGAGACTAGGGGGAGCATGTATACGTCGAGGACTGGTTGCGAATCAAATATGACAGCTCCGATGCCCTCTGATTCAGCATCGAGGGCTAGTTCGTAGATCGCGATCCTATATCCCCTCATCCTCGATCTCCTCATAGCAGTAAAGAAGAAGCGTCTGCGTACAGCACTCGCCTTTGTCGGCAGAGTGCTTGTTGGGTTATTCGAGAGATAGACTTGCCGGCACAGGACGCGTCGGAGATCCCCGCTGGCAATCAATATCTTGCCCAAACTGTCGAAAGCGACGGAACTTTCAGCCTCGGTCGACATGCCTGGGTAGTAACGAAAGCCGGCCGTGAAGGCGTAATCTTTCCGTCCGCCCATTGCCGCCCAAGACCAGCTTGGCAGGTGCGGCAAATCCTCCTTTGAGTTGTCCGACACGCAATGCCATGCCAGCTGGACTGCTAGGTCCTTTTCCCATACACCCGCGAAATATTTTTGTTGGCGTCGGAGGTTGATTTCGTTGACCACCCCTTGCAATGCTATGAGCCGATCGGTCTTGACTGTGAGGTTAGTGGATGAATAGTAAGAAATTAAGCTGAACCATCGCTCCAGCTCAGCCTTGCCAGCACCTTGTTCCGTTTCTGGAAGAAGGGTATATCTCCATGGGAGGATTTGGTCCAGGGGTGCGTCTGAATGACCTCTTTTCTTGCATTTCCAAGTTATTCCACCGCGCATGAATAAGAGCAGCCGACGGGCAAGGAGCCATTCTTGGAACGCCCATGCTCGTGACCTTAATCTGCTTTGGTCTGGGTCCGATTCGTGCAGAGTCATAAGGTTGAGATTGATGGTTGTCCCGGAATTCTTCTGCCCCAGCGCTGAGCCGGGGATCCGTACAGTCAGCTCAGGGTGCCTCTCAGTGACAAGAAGGCCTTCTGTCGCGTTCTCGGAGTCGGCAGCAGCTAATACCACAAAGGCTCCCTGATAGATCCGCCCCATTTGCTGAGATTGCGCAAGCCAGTCACTCTCGCTGTCCTGGATTATACACAGACTATCGATCCACAAGTAATCTACGCCCAAAGCTCGGGTCATAGCTATTGCTTCGCGGAAAGTCCTGGGCAACTCCGTCAGGCGCAGACCGGACAGGGCTTTCTCAAGATTGCCGGTCGTGACCGTATATGGGCGTCTGTCCTCGGTGCCCCAGCAGTGGCTCAGTGTGCAATAGCGAGCCTTTTCGTTGTCTGTCTCCCTGAGCCTGACGATGTCGGAGTTGCCCTCAACATTGACCTCTAAGACTCGGGCCGGCAACAGTGTCTCGCCTTCGACTAACACCTCCCCACTGATTGATTGTGTACACTCTGGGTGGTAATCTATGCAATCATGCAGCAACGGGCCAACCATATCGAGGATCTCGGTGGGCCTGTTGCTTGTCACAGGCCGTGTGCCACGCAGTAGCTTTCCAGGGACTCTCGGGGTGCCTCATACTCGATGAGCTTAGCAAGAATGCGCTTTGAAGCTCACGTTGCAAGTGGTAGACTCACTGGTACTGTTGGCAAATTCTTCTTCAACCCACACATTGAATGTAAAGGAGCGAAGGTCTCGGGTCATGGATAAGAAAAGACTGTCGTCAGGGTAAAGCTCTTCCCCAGCCGTCGTATCCAGCGTGCGGCCAAACATGATATATTCTATTTTGGCCGTTGGTTTTGTCTCCCATTTTTCATAATAGCTGCTTCTTTCGTCATCGTCTGGCAGTGCACTGTCGGCATATTGTGTGAGATATGTGTGAACGAGATTGCACAAGGCACACTTCGCGGCGGCCTTTGAAATAGGTGTGGCTTTGCGCTCTTCTGTGAGCTCGTAGACTGTGCTTCCCGGCTCGTCCCGCGACACCGCGTCAATCTTGAGAATTGCCTTGGTGCATGGAGGACACAGTCGCTGAGACATTGTTTGCTTGTGGTCGCATATTCAAGAAGCATTCGAGTTCTTGAACTTGATGAGGATTTCCGCTGGGGTGATTGAGACAATGGAAATACACGGGGTTTCTCTCAGCCTGACTTTGCGAAATTTGAGCGTGGAAAGGAGCTGAAGTCAGCCGAGGAAATCAAACAAGAAAGTCCATAATCATGCACTGCACCCCTTAATAATGCCCGACAGAGTGCGGGGGCCCTTCCTTTCCATCTGATACGTTGGGCACCGCTGGGCTATTGTGGCATGGACAGGGATCTTACGTGAGATGGACAAGGAATGATTGGGCTGAGTTCTACAAGTATCAGAAACTGGGGGGCCAAAGAACCACACAACTAATTATCGTCCAGCAAGATATTCAAGCTGGCGACTTCTCAGCCTTCTGCGACTCAACCTGCTGGACGCTCGAATTTCCCGACCCGGCGAAGAGCCCAGACGATTTCGCTCTGCGATCCTCAACCCGCACTGCCCACCAAGCTGCAGAGACCGAGATGAGAGTTCCGACGAGCAGGCCGATGGATGCACAGTAGCTGATTCTGTACGATGGGCCAAACTTTGGTTGGTAGATTTGGGGTCCCTAGAAACCAACTATGAGCGCGGATGCCTATATCCTTGGAGAAAGCATTTACATACCACAATGCCCATCAGTTGAGCCAGAGCCTAGAATGGCAAAGTCAGCGGCAAGCTCTTGATAGCGCAAGAATTGAGGTAGGGATCACATACGTTCGTGCAGCCAATCGCCAGGCCTGCAGAGGTGGTTCCTTTGGCCGCTCGGATACGTTCTTGATTGAAGCGTCAACATGCCAATTCTTATTATACACGGACAACAATGCGGACTTACCAGGCCACAGGAGAGGATAGAAGCTTTGAGAGGCAGCAGTGGCAGTGATTACGAATATGTATTTGGCTACCGCATTCTTGACCGTGATGAGGAGGATGTAGCACACAATCTGAACACTCTCGACGAAGAGCCCAGCAACGAATGGGTTCAGGCGCTTGGTGTGCGTCAAAAAGGCGAGGGAAAGCAAGATGATGAAAACCATCGTAAAAGCCGGCTGGCGATGATATCAGCACTTGATGTTCCCTAGCTTGTCTAGGATAAAAATCTTACCATAGTCATCAGTTGCGACGCAGCGGAGCCCTGAATGCCCAGCTCGTAGATGACCGTGGGCAACACGAAGGAGATACCCCACCCGCCAATGCCGTGGGTGATCCAGATGAAAGAGAAAGGAATGAAGCTAGGAGTTCTGAATAGCTCCTTGATCTGGTCGAAGTTCAGAGTCTTAGCATTCATTTTTGGTGCTTGTTCCGGCAGATCGTCGATGATGGCCTCCTTCTCGGCGTCGGTCAAGAACTTGACTGTCTCAGGATAGTTGGGGAGGAAGAAGAAGGTCACGACACCACAGAGAATAGCCGGAATGCCTTCTAGAATGAACAGCCACCGCCAGCCAGCAAGGCCGGAGATGCCATTCATAAAAGAGATGGCGTAGGCGAGGAGTCCGCTAATGGTGCCGGAGAACATGCCGCAGGCATAGAAGAAGCCGATGCGGAGCGGCAGCCTCTCCGTGGGGTACCAGAAACTGAGATGGTAAAGGACGCCGGGGTAGAAGCCGGCTTCGGCAAGGCCCAGGAAGAAGCGGCAGGCCAGAATGCCAGCGTAGTTTTGCGTGGCGCCCTGGCACATGGAGATGATACCCTATCACACCATGTCAGCACTCTGTCCAGACGAGGTATTTTCGGGGTCTGGACACATACCCAGGTAACCATGATGCGGCTCATCCACACAGAAGGCGAGAATCGCTTGAGAGCGAGGGTGGCAAGAGGCTCCGCGAACATGTACGGGTAGTAGAATATGCTGAGCGCCCAGGCCCATTGCGAACTGGATAGGTTGCCGAGCTGCTTCCGAATGCCCGTGCCGGCCTCGACGTTCATGATGGCCGAGTTACTGATGTTTGACACGTGGATGCGCATGATGAGGTAGACGAAGGAGTACCACAGCAGCAGCCGCTTGTCCACTTTCCGGTGTGCTCGCTTGAGAAGCGGCTTCGCGTCCAGGGACGGCCTGGCACTCTTGGTCCGGGACAGCATGGCGAGCGAGTTGACGGAAAGTTGGATGTGATGTCTTGTATGCGGATAAGAAGAAAACAGCCAAAGTTCGACAAGGCCACGGAGTCGCTGAGCATTGGATGGAACCCTTAGACATGACTTGGGGAAGGTCTATGGGGATCTACAAAGAGTTTTTATTTCTGCCCATGCCACTATTTTCAACTGTCTACTTGCAAGTGTCTGTTATTCCCGAAAGCCGCATCTTGCTCAGACTGGAGTCGAAAGCACGCCATCTCAACCCAGAGCTCGAAGCGATAACAGCCACACCGCTTTAGGCCTCTTTTCCCAGTGAGTAATATCTCGAGAGATATTAGGGTAGATAGTTCTAATATTGCTTTATCACAAGTACAATAGGCTACGTCTTCCCTTACTTCTGACTGGTCAAGACAGAGGCCAGATAGTGTGACACTTGTTGGCACCGAAGTACTCTTGTTAGCGTTCTTGCACGCCTGATTAACTACTCTTGAGAGCAACCTTAAGGTTACTGGGACCTCAAAACCACTCTGATCTTTGTCCAAGCAATGCTCTTTCCTCCAAAGAGCTTAGACCGCCTTGGAGAGCCGCCCAAGAACCAGGTGCTAGCCAATAGAATGGAAAGAAGAAGCTGGCTTTTCACCGGGAAAATTGAGTAAGGGACTGAATATCAAATAGCATCGCGTGGTCTACTTAGCGGTTGGATATGGTGCGATCTCGCCATGCACTTATAATATGGCGTTTACATCTCACTGCGGAGTCAAACTTCAAATCCCGGCGATGGCGTGCTCAGTGAATGCGGGACCCAGCAACCAAAACCATCCGCCACGGCCAAAAGACCACTATACCCGAGACCCAATGGAGTTATTGAATCCTGGCATATAAACGTGGTGGTTTCTTGAGACATGGTTCTCCCAAGATAAAGTGAAATGGGCTTAATGATTACTATACACACCACCCGCAACTTCCATGTGCAGTAATCACAGCACACAATGCCGTCCGCAATTACCCCACAGGCCGCACCATCGTTGAAGAGGTGGGAGCGGCCGGCAAAGACGACCGAGAAGCTCCCGTGGGCGGACATTGCTGTCATTGATATGAGCAGGTATGATCTGCCCGGCGGTAAGCAGGAGCTGGCTGAGGAACTGCGGCACGCTGTATGTGGATGTTTACTCAAGATCTCAGCTACGGTCATCATTGTTAACTCGCACATGCTATTGCAGGTGCATAAGACTGGTTTTTTCAGTTTAATCAACACCGGTTTCTCCCGTGAGGAGGTTGAGCGCCAGTATGACATCGGGCAAGGCTTCTTCAGCCTCCCCCTCGAGGACAAGAATCGAGAAGATAATCGCTGCGACTTTGCTGTGGGAAACTACTTTGGATACCGACCAGTAGGTGGATGGAAATGAGTGACTCAGACAAGCTCTTCGCTAACTGTAATTCGTCGCAGAACAACGACAAGAAGATGATGGGCACCAACGTCCTCAGCAACGTCGAATCAGTCAACATCCCAAAGTTCATCCCGCAATACGCCAACCAGCCGTTCCATCCTTTCTTCGAAACGTACAGGACAGAGATCGAAGACTTCTCAAGGGTAAGCACATGTACACAAAGGTATGCGCGATGTCTTTTTACTGACCACTCCCCGTTATCCAAACAGCGCTCTTCCGAACTCGCCGCCAAAGTCTTCACCCTCTTCGCCATCATCCTCGAGCTGCCCGAGGACTACTTCTCCTCGCGCCATGCCTACGACTCCCCGAGTGAGGACCACCTGCGCTACATGGTCTACCACCCGCGGCCCCTGGCCGACGACCTCAAGGTCGAGCGCACCTGGTCCCGCGCACACACGGACTTCGGCTCCCTGACGCTGCTGTGGAGCCAGGACGTCGCGGGCCTGCAGATCAAGACGGACGACGCGTCGTCGTCGTCGTCGGACCCGTGGCGCTACGTGCCGCCCGTCGACGGCGGCATCGTGTGCAACGTCGGCGACACGCTGCAGTTCTGGTCGGCGGGCTACCTGCGGTCGACGGTGCACCGCGTCGTGCGGCCGCCCGAGGACCAGGCGCACCTCTACCGGCAGGGCCTTTTCTACTTTGTGCGCCCGGGCGACGGCGTCGACATCAAGCCCGCCGCCGACTCGCCGCTGCTGCGGAGGCTGGGCCTGGTGACCGAGGCGGACGCGCGCGGGGAGCCGGTGACGGGCCTGCAGTACGTGCGGGAGCGGGTGAAGAACTACCACGACCATGACGACTATGCGGACAAGAGGGGGGCGACGTTCAAGGTGGGCAACCTGGAGATTGAGGACCAGGCTGCGTAGGTGAAGAACAATTGTATCGTGTTTCTGGGTTTCAAGGAAAGGACAAGCAAGTTCCTAGGGTTCTTCCATCCCTGCTCATCAACCACGGAGGCAAATTGCATTGAAATGAATCGAGTGAATTATCAAAAATATCTCGTCTTCTTTCACCAACCGAGCCACAACGCGACACCTTAAACCCATTCACGTCAGACGCCGCCTTTGATAATTACCTAGGTAGTCACAAAAGTCCAACCGAGACAACTACAAAACATAGCGGAACATGACCTTAAGAGAAGCAAGTGTCAGTAAAACCACCTCATGACCCGAAAAGACAGATAACGAGAAAGAACACTCACATTGTGCTTGTCCGTCACGTCCTCGAAGCCCTGCAGCTCGCTCTCCCTCTTCATGTCCGCCAGCTCCTCCTCGGACTTGCCCTCGAGGTCCCGGTCGCGGCGGCGGTTCTCGAGCACGTAGAGCAGGCGCAGGACCTGGTTCAGCACGAGGTTGAGCACGAAGCCGCACAGCATGGCGACGATGCCGCTGTGGTACGAGGGCGCCTGCGACGACTTGAAGAACTGGGGCCCCGCGATCTGGCCCACGCAGTAGCAGACGAAGACCCAGCCCGAGGCGACAGAGCGCTTGGTGCTGCCGGCGATGTTGGTCGAGAGCAGGCCGAGGATGACCATGAAGCCGACCGGGTAGCTGCCCAGGAGCCAGAGGCCGACGAGGCGGCCCCACTTGTTGTCTGTGTGCAGCTGGTTGATCAGGCAGGTGCCGATAATCTGGGAGGACTTTGTTAACATCTGTGTTTCATTTCTTATGTGACATTTGAGACGTGGGTGGGGGAGGGAGGTCGCTTACCGGAGGGATCATGCAGAGGGAGCCGATGTGCAGACGGGACTTCTTGATCTTGCTGGCGAGGAAACCAGCGGCGAGCTGCGCAATGAGCTGAATAGCAGACAGCGGCAGTTGCATGAGCGTGGTCTGGATAGGGTTGAAGCCCAGGCCGTTGACGAGCAGGGAGCCAAACGACAGGCCGCCGGACGCGATCGCGTTGACAAAGGAGATCAAGCCCAGGATAATAATCTTGGGATCGACGACTGCTTCGTAGACCTGCTCCTTAACGAACCGTCGGCTCTTGGTGCCCGTCTTGTTCTCGATCAGGCGCTGGATGGCGATGACCTTCTCCTCCTCGTTCAGCCACCGGACCTGGGCCGGGCCGTCGGGCACGAAGAGGTAGAAGACGACGCCCCAAATAACGGTGATGGCGCCGAGGATGAGATAGATGTACTTCCAAGGCGACAGGCTGCCGGTGATGTGCCCGATGCCGAAGGCGATCAGCGTGCCGACGAAGCTGCCGACTCCCAGGAAGGATATCCACAGCGCCGAGCGCGACGCCTGCTCCTGGCGCGTCCACCACATACCAGTCACCGCAACAAAGCCAGGCGAGATGGTAGCCTCGAAGACGCCCAGCAGGAAGCGCACAGTCGCGAGGCTGGCGAAGGAGGAACACGCGGCTGTACACATCAGGATCGCGCCCCAGAGGATGATGTTGATGCCCAGGAACTTGGCCACGGGAAACCGCTGCAGGATCGCCACTCCGGGATACTCAAACAGGAGGTAGCCGAAGTAGAAGATTGAGGCAGCCCATGAGTAGTCCTGGCCGACGAGGTGGTTGTCCTGGATGATGCCGTAGACGGACGAGTAGCCGAGCGAGGTCTTGTCGATGAACTGGAGGGCGTAGGTGGCGCAGAGGAAGGGCAGGATGTACATGTCGATCTTGCGCAGGATCTTTTTGGATGCGGCCTTGTCTGCCTCGCCATTCATGAGGGCGGCGGCGGCCAGGTCGCCCGTCTCGTCTTTGACGTCGAGTTTGGAGAAGTCGGGGTGGTGATCGTGTGCCGCCGCGACGGGCGCGATGCCGTCCCCGCCGCCACCACCCACCCGCTTCTCTTGATCGGCATTCGAGTCCTGGGTCATGTTGAGCTTCTGCTGCCTAGGGCTGACTGGGCCTGGAAGGGCAATGTGCGCTGCTGAAGGGCTTCAAGATGGGGAGGGAATCGAGCCACACAAGGCAGAAGCAGAGGCAGGCCTCGAGGGCGACGAGGCACAGCGGAATCGCAACTTTTTGTGCCCGATGCCTAGACCCTGGACATCGGAGGTCTTATCAGACAGACGTGGGCCAGTTTACTGAATAGCCCGTCGCATTCTTCGACTACTGACGGGCAGGGAATCGCTCGCGTGCTGCGCTGCCGCTACCAGTGCGACGGCGCCTGGGTACTTTTTCTCTGAAAAGATAAGACTAGTCAATTGGGGAGGATCTAAATGCTTATGTCGTCGCGACCCGAGAAGAGACCCAAGGATGGTAAAGTCCAAGATCGGGGAAAAGCAACCCTCCCCGACACTGTCGGTGTAAGTAATAGACTCCCAGCTAAGAAGCTGATCACCAAGACTAGGCAGTGGGATCACCCACTTGGGATGAGCCGATACATGAGAAATGGATCGAAATTTGAGCTCCTGGCCTCCGCAGGCCGGGTGCTAGTCAATTGATAGGTCAATGGCTGCACACCCACGAGTAATAACCATGCGGCACGACCAGTCAAACCTTGCCCGATTTCCGGGACGTTAGACCAAAGTTAGGCATAACGTCGGCCGAGTCCCCGAATGCGAAGTCGGAAAACAGCCCAGCTCCACCCTCATCCATCGCGTTTCCTCCGCTAAAAGATAAGAAACCCCACGTTAGTGTGTGTATTGTCGTGTGATGGTGCCTGGGTGAATCAGCTTCAGGTGTGCAGCAGCTTTGAAGCCGTCCTAGTGAAGTCAACAATAACCATCTGTCGCAATCTGTCGCGAAAGCTGCAAGATAGTGACGATGACGGAGGACCTCGAGCAGGACGGCTTTGTGATCATCTCGCATGAGGAGGCGGGCCGCCTGTCGGGAGAGAACCCGGTACCGGACTATTTGTCCGACATCAGCAATTATGTCGACAGCATCGGCGACGCGCTGTGGCCGGTCAACAAGAAGATCCACGACAACCCCGAGCTGAACTATGAGGAGTACATCGCCCATGAGGCCCTCACTTCGTTTATGGAGAAGAGGAAGGGCTGGAAGGTGACGAGGTCGGCATACGGCATGGACACGGCCTGGTACGCCGTCTATGACACCGGCAAGAAGGGGCCGGTCGTTTCCTTCAACGCCGAAATGGGTGTGTTTTCCGTCCTTGATCAAGTTTCGTGTCCTGGGTCTTGCTAACAAGGTGCCGTCGGTCAGATGCGCTCCCGGGCATCGGGCACGCATGCGGCCATAACCTCATCGCCTCGGCTTCGGTGGCCGGTGCTCTAGCAACTGTGGAGATGATGCGCCGGTTCAACATCAAAGGCAAAGTTGTCTTATTCGGCACGCCGGCCGAAGAAGGTTTGAACACCCCCGATCTGCCATGGCTGTGTTCCCGGAAACCAGCTGACGACCGATCCCAGGCGGCGGCGGCAAGATCCGAATGATCAAGGCGGGCGCATACCGCGAGCACAAGGTCGACCTCAACCTCATCTCGCACCCGGGCATCGTCGCGGACTGCGCGCTGACCCGCACGACCGCCTACACGCGCTTCAGCGCCGTCTACCACGGCCGCGAGACGCACGCCGCCGCGAACCCGTGGCTCGGCATCAACGCGCTCGACGCCATGGTCGCGGCGTACAACGGCTTCTCGATGCTGCGCCAGCAGACCATGCCCGGCGACATCATCCAGGGCCACATCACCGACGGCGGGCTCGCGCCCAACATCATCCACGCCCGCGCCGCCGGCGTCTTCGTCGTGCGCGCCAATCTGCAGTCGCGCCTCGACGTGCTGCGTGGGAAAGTGGACCGGTGCTTCGAGGCCGGCGCGCTGGCGACGGGGGCCCGGCTCGAGGTCGAGGAGGAGCAGGCCTACAAGGACCACGTGCCCAACCGGGTCCTGGGCAGGTCGTATGCCCGCTACTTCAACGCCCTGGATCCCCCGAGTCGCATCGCCGAGGACCAGGACGTCGATGAGATCCGGGGCAGGACCTCGGCTAGCAGCGACCAGGGAGACATCAGCTACGAGATGCCGAGTCTGAACCCTGGCTTCTCGATCCGCCCTGGCCCACAGGGGAACGGGCCGCACAGCCCGGACTTCACAGAGGCGTCGGGGACCAAGGATGCTTTTGAGAGGAGTTTGAGGGTTGGCAAGGCGCTTGCGGGAACGGCTATCGATGTGCTGACCCAGGAAGGTCTGTTGGCCGAGGTCAAGGAGCAGTGGAGGAGAGACATGGAGAAGGCGTCAGCTGGCGATGAAACGTATTAGCATGTATAATAATGGGTGAAATCGGACTCTGCATGTTTCAACTTCCGGAAGAGTGGTTTCCAGTCTTTGGGCAATTCGCACGAGTCCAACTCCATGGAACGGTATTAACGAGCGGTACTGTTCCACCAATTTGCGCTATGTTTCGCGACGTTCCTGTGCAATATTAAAGCGTCAGGGATGATCACTGGAGGTACTCCCCTTCTCGTTATCTGTGTTTGATTCTGTTGCCCTGTATGAGACTGTTGAGCATCAATAAGAACACAAAAGCAAATGCCACCATCAAGTGACGTGCCAGAATAAGACGCAAAGTCATGTCCGTAAGGAGTATTTGTGCTAGCAATAATCCGTGCTGCTAAACTACCTACCCATCACCAATTGCCCATGAAAAGAAAACCCAGGCGATACAAGCTCCTTGCTTGTAATATTCCCCAGCGCAAAGCTGACTGAAGACTCCGCAAAGAAAGAGATAGAGAGAACCCGATTGAGATATGCCCGAATGAACTCCAGTCGCCTGTATGAAAACCACTGGCCGTCCCAAATCCCGACATAGCAATGAAGCAACTCATGATCGTGGAGTGTTTGAGTTCGCAAGTCGCCGCCGCGAACAAAAGAAAAAAAAGAAAGATGGAAAATTGTGCATGGCTTACCACTACTGCGAGTCACAGTAGTGCCAGATGTCGGTACCTGGAGCCACGATGAGGTGGTGGAGCATGTCGTGCTCTTCAAGTGAGAAGAAAGCCGTGCCTTCGCCCCAGTGCGGCGGGGATTCATGCTGGTCGCATTGCTCGCCAGCCTTGCAAGCATCGCAGGACACCTTAGCCTTGAGACTCTTCATCTGATCCTCGGTCCATGGGAGAGCGTGCATATGATATAGACGCTTTGATCCGTGATCGTTGGGGTCCAAGGCCTTGACCGTGAACGTGTTCAAGTAGCCCTTCATCGACTGGCGGAAGGTGATGATAGTCAAGATATTGCAGTGGAGCGAGATGTCCTTGAAGCTCATGTAACCGCACGAGACTGGTTCGCTCGGCTTAGCCAGCTCGCAGACGCAGCCCTGGCAGTGATCCATGGCGTAGCTAATGCGCTGGTTGATGTCACTGAGGCGTTCTGTGACGCGGATGGTGTGGCGAGCATTGACCGCCACGGCGATGTCTGCAAAGTTCAGGAATAGCCTTCCTTTGTGGTCGATAAACGCGTCCTCGAGGACGGAAACCTTGTGGGGAGCCCGGCGAAAATCGAGACCGAGACCAGAAAGGAGCTCCAGCATGTCGTCGATGGAGGCACCACGAACCATGAGGCATCGCGTGGCTCCTTCCTCCTCGATGGCGTCGGTGACAAAGGTGTGGTCCGGGTATGCCGGAGTTCCGGTGAGAGTCACCTTCCACGGGTATGCGATGTCGGCGGCGCGTTTCGGGGTCGCCAACTCCTGGGCGGCACCTACGAAGTTGGAAGCATCATCTGCCGAAATAAACTTCACCATTGCAGTCATACCCTGTCCGAGAGCACGAGTGTCAGCTAGGATAGCCTTGTGCACACCCCCTCCGCGAACGCGCTGGAGAACATCGCGGAGCTGGTGTCCAGCAGGGATATTGGAGATTGTCACAGTCCG
Source organism: Thyridium curvatum (assembly GCF_004353045.1). Taxonomy (NCBI): domain Eukaryota; kingdom Fungi; phylum Ascomycota; class Sordariomycetes; order Thyridiales; family Thyridiaceae; genus Thyridium; species Thyridium curvatum. Next base: position 275,168 of record NW_022156772.1, on the reverse strand, counting down.
CAGATCGCTGCTGGGAACATCGAGAGCAGCTTCGTCGGGATAGCGGACTACGGCGTCAGGACGGTATTGGATACCGTACGTGAGAACGCCGGGAAGCTCCGGGAGAGGAGAGCGGTAACTCGTGCCATAATGCATCTCAATGCAACCCTCTCGAAGCTCCTCATCCTCGCTGATCCACTCTGTAGGTCGAACATCCGTGTCATCGACTTCACTAGGAACAGGGCTCTCAGTGGTCCCGACATGGTTGTATAGGCTCATCCCAAGTTCCAGCTCGAGTGCGCTGCAGTAGACGCGGCGGACTTCGTTCTGCGGGTAGTTCGAGTCCGATTCGAGAGATCCGGTAGGAATTGCCACATGGGACGGGCAAGGGGCGCCCGGGGTCACAGGAGCAGCATCAGAGATGCCAAGCTCTGCAATAGTGGTGGAGCTGCAAGCTGGGGATGAAAGCTCGTCAACCAGGACAAACGACGAAGCGGGTGATGAAGGCTCGTCATCCAGGACAAATGAAGCAGCCGGGGGGGAGTGGGCCTGAGTGTCAGGTAGCTCCTGAGCCGTCGAAGAAGGACTCGAGATGGAGTGGGCAGGGCTGGAGTCACACAGCAGGTCGTCATCGCCTCGCTCCTCAACGTGTACGAGGTCCTTGGTGTCATCGCTGACGTCGGTAGTACCTTCATCCTGGCGGCTCGTACGGAGGGCCGCAAGCTCCTCACGAAGAGATGCGTTCTCGTTCTCAAGAGTCTGTGACTTGTTCTCGAGAACTCTATTCTTCTCCCAAAGCTCACATTTCTCCCTGCAGAGGCGGCTTATTTCGACAAGTTGTTCATAAGATCGCTCCAGATTTTCATCATAGCGCTTCTGTATTCTGAACGCAAGACGAGGCTTGTCGGTTAAATCATCAAGTAGGTGCATTAGGAGATGACGGAAGTCCTTGGTGCCATGTCAGTATGTCCCTGGTATATCAGATATTGAAAGAACATTGATGGGACAAACCTGCGAAGCAGTTTGGAAAACCCGAGCCATGGTTACAAGGCCAAAGAGGTGATGTACTGATTTGTGAAGACGGGTACGTCAGGCTTGACTGAAGGATGAACGAAAAACCACCTTCTATTGGAAGCAGTGGTAAAGGAAGAAGAGATCTTGCTGATTTGATGAAGAAACACAAAACAGAAAGACAAAGATGAAGGGATAGAAGGGATAGGAGATGGGGGGAGGAGATGGAAGGAGGAGAAGAGGGGAGGAGAAGAGGGGAGGAGAAAAGGCTTTTGTAGTGAGAAGACCTCCTGTCTGCTAAGTGAATGAGAGAAGAGGGACAAGGTCGGTCTCCGGCCGGCCGCCGGGTAATTCAGTTAATGAGAGAGCAGACAATGAAAAAAAAAAACATGAGATGAACACATCAGATGAAAATGCACAGGTGGGTCTCAATTAACTTGAAAGTGAGAAGCCAAGAACAGTGAATGAGGCCGAAAGCTCCGACTGAATGCTCTTGGGGGACCTTGCTCACCTTCCGAGCAATTCAATCTCTTGTGCTGAGAATTGTTCTCCGATGTGTTCCCAATCTGACTGCTTAGTGGTGAGGAGGTCCAATTTCACTGTGAATTATTCATGTGATGACTTGCCCCCTGGAACCCTCCCTGGAACAAGGGGGATCTGACTCGGAGGAGAGATGTGATGAGGCTGTCCTATATTATGTCGACAACAGCTCAGTGAGGTTTAATGTGACTTGGCAGCTTGATGATCTGCGGTTAGACACACAGATGAAGGCTGATGATCTCAACCGATATCATACTTGTTAGGGAATTACTTGATTTCATTAATCGTTAGGGTATCGACCTATGTCTCGTGGATGCTCTCGACTCTCTCCTCGACTTTCTGCAGCAGCCGCTTTTCTACTTTATGTTTGGGCATCATCCAACCAGGCCATGCTTCCCGGGGATCAACAACGCCATTGCCATAAGGAACTGCCGGTCACTAATGTCGGCGGTCATGCAGGCGTCTACCTCTTGCCAAACATGGAAAACTGCCTCGCCAGATTGACTCCGAGACTAGTCCGGGGCGGAGGCGACGACACCGAAAGCGATGTCTTATCTTCGGTGACCTTGAACTCATCATCGTCCTGCGGCTCTTCGGTTCCATGAAGGGCGTCATTGGCGTCATGAACCCGACCCTCGCTGTCCGCACGACCTTCGTCCTCGCCTTCAAAAGCCTCCTGCACACTCGAGAACTTGCGGCTGCCCATCCAGGGGGACAGCGTTCTCTGCGCGCTCGGCCCCTTCTTCTTGCCAGACGGCTGCTGCTGCTGCTTCTTCTGCGGCGTCGAGGGCAGACTAGACCCTCCGGCCTCCTTCTTCTCCTTGCGCTTGAGGTACTTCCTGACCAAACTCCGCGAGATGTTCTCCTCGGGCTCCCACGTCGGGTTCTGGTCCGGCGGCCAGTCGCCGACCCACCGCACCTTGTAGTAGCGCACCATGCGGCCGTCCTCGAGCTCGAACCATTGGTCGCCTTCGAGGCGCTTAACCTCGTACGCCTGCTCTGCCTGGGCGGTGGTCTCGGCGGCGGCGGCTGACTGGTCCTGGAGCTTGCCTAGTGCTCCGAGGTCGGGCTTTGAGGAGGCTGGCGGGGCCGGCGAGGTCTTTGGCTTCTTCTGAGTGGGCGGTCTGGCCTGATCTTTCCGGTGCTCCGGCAATAGTCCTGTAGTACCGTTGGCCTGAACTGTGTCTTTACCGCGTGGCTTTGGTCCTGGCTTTTTCTTCTGCAGCATTGCTTTGGCTTCCTGTGTTTTTGCTGCTGATGGACAGGGCGCATGGCCATTCACAGCCGGGCCTGGCTTTGTACTCTGGTTCTTGGGCTTCATGCCCAAGAGCGGTGGCGAAATCCGGGTTTCTTTCCTGATGACTGCAGGTTCCGGCGGCGCAGATGTGGCTGTCTTCACTGGGCTAAGAGTGATCTGCTGAATGGGCGTGAAACTGCCAACATAGCTCGGAAGCGGCACCTGAGTCTCTTGTGTCAAGGGCGTCGGCACAAGATCGACGTCCATGTCCTCCTCAGAGTGTTCACTCCTCGACAGGCCGAATCCGCTCATCGCATCCGTCGCACCATCGGACAGCTCGCCCTGCAGCTGCTGTAGTATGGCCTGCTCGTCCTCATCCGTGACATCCTCCACTCCACCACCACCTGCCAGCACATCCCCCGCCTCCAGGAAATCCGCCAGGCGCCTCTTGCTCGGCGTCGACAGGGACGGGCCAGAGACCTTCTTGCGCACGACTCCTTGCTCCTCCTCCGTCTTCCGACCCGGCATTGGCGGGGGGCTGATCGGCCGCTCCACGTACGAGCCCCTTGGCGGGCGGCCCCGCGGCTTACGCGCGACCTCCCTCAGGGACGCGGCCTTGGCCTCGTCGACGGCGCTCTGCCACTCCTCCTCCTCGCGGCGCAGCGATTCCCTGTACTCCCAGTCCTCCATGACGCCCGGGGAGACGTACTCGAGCGCGCGGCAGCAGGGGATGAGTACGCGCGCCGCCGGCAGGTCGGGCCAGCCGATGATGTAGCATATCTTCTTCTGACCCAGCTTCCCGGGCAGGGAGGTCGCCGGGTCGATGACCTTGTCGACGATAAAGGCGTCGGAGTCGCGCGGCGGCAGGAGGGATATCGGTTGGGACTTGGGGCCGGAGCCCCGGACGTAGCGCCGGCGGAGGGGGATGTTGATCTCTATGCGCTCGCGCCGCCGCGGGGCGACGGCCGCAGGCACTGCCATCCTCTCGGAGGATCTCTCGGTGTTCGTATCTTCGTATTAAAAAGGTCGATTTATACTCGCAAGGCAAAGAGGTTATGGTACACCCGCCGCGTCAAGAAGGAGTCGCAGGACGCGCTCCGCGCAGAGCTGGCGGCGGGGTGTTGTGTGAATTAATTCCGCACCTGGCCACTTCTGGAGAGTTAACAAAATTAAGTCCAGAGCTGGACACGATGGAGGGGAAGCCCATGAATTAAGCTCATCACAAGAGAGATCATACCTGTTGAGTTGTTGGCCGGAACAACCGTGTGTCGCGAAGGAAGTTCGTGAGGACCAGGAGGGAGTGGTTTGAGGATTGGGAGATCAGCCTACCAAGTGGGCCTCGCCATCCATATAAATAGCCCAACAAAGACAACTAATTTTAATAGTATTAAGGTTTCTAACCCCTTTTAGAAGCCCTTTACATATGTTATTCTATTATTATAGTAGCTTAACATATTTTAAAGAGTTGCACTACTTATTTTAAAGTGTATATCTATGTTTAAATATTAAAACTAATATTTAATAGCTATCTTAGTAGAATTTTAATAGGGAAAACTGTATATTTCCTTGAATTGTTAAACAGAAAGTGTTAATCATAAATAATATGAGAAGGAATCCTAATTTTTAATCGCAAAAATATTGTTTGTATTTATGGTTTAAAGAATCTGTCTGGAGCGGGTTTTCAGGATTTTGACCTCCTAAGGATTTGGTGTCGATTCTAGCTCGCTAACTAGTGGGCTCAGCCCGCAGATTCCATTGTCGCTTTCGTAATAAGTGCACATGCCCGTTGACAGAGCCCGCCTCTGTCTTGAGTTTAGCAGAGGTCCCATTCATCCAGCACATTCTCCAAGCTGACATGAATTATTCGACTTCTCATTGTGACTCCTGTCCCTGATGATAGGCTATAGTACTTACTTGCAGAGGTGTCATCTACTGATATATCTGCAAGTTGTGTCCTTGGAACGGTGAAATGAAGACTCGATGTCTACATTAGCGGACCGAAACAATTGAAAACCAGTATCATAGGCTCAACTACTATAAGTCACTCTAGGACGAAAATTCTGGAGCACATGTCTGTTACGTTATGACACGACCTGGAAAATGGTGCAATGGGCCGAGAGCGGAGCCATGGGCTTGTTGCGAGGTTCATTGTGAGCTTCTCGGCATGCTGGTCATGTATCTGATTGGAACAACGGCCTAGGCTGTATCGGAGGTAGAGAATAGGACCAGGTGGTTAGAGACTGCACATATGTAGTTTTGGATAGTCGCGGGCCTTGCATTGCTCAATGGGTGCTTTGTGCGTTCCCGGCTTTATGCAACCTGGTTTACTTTCTTCTTGGTGGTATCTTCCTTCAGTGAGACAATGCGGTTCAGGATGACGCGGTCTGCTGTGCTTTCCGAATCCACAGCCTGGCCAAATGTGATAAGCGACCACTATCCCAAGCCAATAACACGGAGACTATATGGAGTCACTTACAAAATATGCAACTCTCATGCCCTGAAACCGGACGCTTTCGGGACCCAAGCTCTCTTCCGCCTTCTCACCGGCAGCCGCGGGCCAAGGTGCTCGCTTCCGCACTGTCTCGAATCCCGCCTCGACCAGAGCCAACGGGTACACCGTCTCGCTGTCGGTATCTATGTCGTTCATAAAGCCACCTTCAACAGCCGCAGGGTCGTCTGATTTGAATAAAGGTGAGTGAAGCCGGACTTCGACCTGGCGTGAGCCTTCAGGCACCCATTGAATGTGGGTTTTAGGCTTCTTGCTTTCCTTGTCCAGCCGAGCCCGGATCTCGGTAACCCTCCCCGTCGTTGCGTCCTTGGAAAAGGTCGTGGCCTTGACAGGATACGGGATCTGGAGCAGTCCAACCGTCTTCCCAGGGGCCAGGCGAAAGTAGTCCGGAGAATCCACCTCTCGAAAGTCCGACTGGTCGATGTACACCGTCCTGGTAATAGGCAGCTTGTGAATCCCCATAGTCGGATCCTTCGGAGAGAAGGGCAGGTCCACCTCTTGGGCTTCGAGCTCGTCTAGGTTGTCAATCACCAGTGGAACGGGATCCAGGACAAGCATGAGTCGCGGAACCGTAGTCTCAAGGTATCTTCGAACAGTTTGTTCGAAGCGTGGAATCTGAATCACGGTATTGGCCGTAGTAACTCCTAGCTCGTTGATAAACGCCAGGATGGCACCGTGTGGGACACCTCTTCGGCGGAGGGCAGAGAGCGTGTACAGGCGAGGATCATCCCAGCCGCGAACTACTTGCTCCTCTACAAGGCGGTTGAGGCCTCGCTTACTCATAATAGTACCGTTGATATTTAGACGACCTTGGAGGTTAGAACCACTATAAGAAGCACTACTGGCAGTATTACGGATCGGGTTGAAGTGCTTACCGTACTCGCGCTGCATGGGCTCATAGACACCCAAGCTTTTATTGAGCCACTCGTAACTCTCGCGAGAGAGAACGAACTCAGTTGTACAGAGACTGTGTGTTATGCCCTCAATACTGTCGCAAAGGCAGTGGGCAAAGTCATAAGTCGGGTAGATACACCACTCATCCTTGGTGCGATAGTGTGGTAGCCTATCCTTGGGTATACGGTACGCCGCGAGATCCCACATCTGCGGATTTCCGCTCTCGATATCCTGCTTCATCCGGAGAAATGCCGTCTGGGGCGCGTATTTCCCGTCACGCATATCTCTGAACTTGTGCAGGTTGGTGTCAACGTCTTGGTCTGCATGAGCACAGCGGTATCTCGGCCCCTCTTTGCCGTCTTGACCACCTCTCTGGAGCTTGATGTCGGCCTCTTGGCAGTGGCAGACATAAGCCTTTGACAAACGAATCAATGCCTCGGCATAATCGTAGAGCTTCTGAAAGTTGTCGCTGGAGTAGGTAATGGCACATGGTTCAAAGCCTAGAAAAAGTGGTCATGTCAGAACCACGATGTCCAAAGCTTCAAAATCTAGGAGGATTTTGAGCCTACCTAGCCAGCGGATCGTCTCTTCGATAGCCAGAAAGTATTCTTCTTTCTCCTTGTCAGGGTTCGTATCATCAAATCTTTGCCGCATGTCAGCAAGAGCACTTGGAACAAGTAGAGTTTGTTTACCGTAAGATCTGGCGTTTATCAGCACTACCAATCTACGGATGGGGTTCCAGTACCAACCGTCTTGCCGCCATGATACTTGGCAAAGCCAAAATTAACAGCAATGGCCTTTGCATGCCCCAGGTGCAGGAATCCATTGGGCTCTGGTGGAAAGCGGGTTAGCACCTGCTCAGACGGCCGGAGTCTGAAGACCTCGGCAAGAAAGCCTTGTTTGAACATGGCGTCAGGATCAAGCTGGGATGAATCGGCCTTGGCTTGCTGCTTCCTAGATGGTTGCTCTTCACCGGCACCGGCGCCGGTAGACGTTAAAGCCGTACTGGCGCGAGCTGCTGCGGCTGCTGCTGCTGCTGCCTTCTTGGCCCTCTTCTGCATCCGCTTCTTCAATTCGCCCTTAGAGACCATCTCTCCGGTTTCCTCATCAAGCTGAAGCTTGGCAGTACTTTGGGTGATGCCGTCCGCCATGATGACTAGTGTGGGAATCCTGTTTCGGTCGGTAGAACCAGTTGGTAAAAGTAAAGGACTGGATGGGATGCGAATATTTATGCGATATGTGAGTCATAATTTGAGGTAAACAACATGTTGGAGACAATTTATGCAGAAAGCCACCAGACATGGGGTAGCGGGGTTGAAACATGTCATTCGTGCCATCAGACAAATAACTCACTCCACGACCTCCAGTTTGTCTTTATTTCAATGAGTTCACTTCACAGTCCCGCCAACATTCACGGAAATGGGCAGGCCATAGTTAGGTAGTGCGTGAAGATGGCTTCAATAAGACCCTTGGTCAATCTCGCTGCGCTTAAGAATTTACAGAGGCCTGCAACAACGAGTACTATGAATTTGTCATGCAAAAGAGAATCCTCTAATGCCTTAAAAGTAGTCGATAACTGTTATGCCCTCAGCCGATTTGGCAAGATGTGATAGGCACTGGGTACGAGGATTAAAGTTGCCGAGGGGAAACTCCACGTAAGACCTTTGACTGTAAAATTGTTCATTCCTACTCAGGGTCCTCAATCAGTGATTGGGAAATCATGGAAAGAATTGCCACATTACACAAGAGTGCTGCGGCGAGAGCTGCAAATTCCCCGAATATGAAATGTGAAACCACTCGCTCCTTCGATTATCTCCTGATCGGAGAGAACGCCCAACTCATGAAAAAAGACCAAGTCCGTAAAATACCACTCATGCTGGTCCTGCAACCCTTGAGATGTTCTCAATACCCAACCTCTTAAAGACATCCTCAAACTTGGCGTGGTCTGCCGCATGCTGCATTCGATGGCACCACGTCACCTCCTTCATACCGTTCTTGCCTGCTGCTGCAGGTTCGAATAGCAGCTCACCGCCGTTCTGGCTCGGATCGCCGGCCTTGTGGACCTTGTGCGGCATCCAGATGACCTGCGACATGGCCTTGAGGAAGCCCTGGAGGACGTTCCCGTTATAGTAGTCAGACCCTTTGGAACCCATGCTACGCGGCAGCTGGAACGCTTCGTACAGCTTGAGATTCGAATCTGCGTAGACAGGGAAGGGACAGTTTGCCTCCCGCTTCCAATGGTCGATCAGCTGGTAACCGCCGTTGCCGATGACGACAATGGACGTCTTGACGGGCAGGCTACTGAGGAGTTCCGGAGTGACCGTACCAACAAGCTTTTGCATATAGGTTTGGCACGCCTGTTTATCTTGATCAGCGCCTCATGTCGCCACCATCGAGGGTAGGGCGTGCGTGAGATGTAATGCGAGGAGAAATTGCTTACGGGGCAGAACCAATGTCGGATGAACATGACGAGCACCCGAGGTGAGGCATTCACAATGTCCTTGAAGGGAACTTGTTTGCCTTCCCGGTCGAGGACAGTGAGGTCCCATGCGGCGCTCAGCGTCTCGGCCGTTGGGACAGCATTGGGATCGACTCCAGGGGCCACCGGGGCAGCTTGCGACCCGCCAGCCTCGCACGCAGCTGGGGTCGTCATGATAACGGGATAGTGGCCGTGCGACAACTTGTGACGGCGCGAATGAAAGCCTTAAAATGAGTGGCGATGTTCGGAGAACGCGCGACGTGTGATCGAATGAGGATCAAGGCACGTTTACGTGGGAAGTTTCGATTTCAATGCGATGGATGGCTGGAAGCGCGAGTGCGAGCTCCTTCCATGCCCCCTGTCTCGTCAATTGGCAGCGGGCGCCCAACTAATAAGAGCAAGTGCTGACATCCGTCTCAAGCAACTTCTTGGCGGCCTGGGCTGGATCTAAGAACTCTCTACATGCGTTTATTTGGAGGCTTGAAGACCATCTGAAAGTCTGTTTACTTCACAAATTGGATAGCATTGTGTAGAAAATTTGAAGTGCCTTTCCACGGGAAAAACAAGTCGAGAGAGATACATCCATCAAGTAACTACTGCCTCCGATGTTGCTCGGCGCCTGAGGCTGCCACTGCCATATCTCCACGCCAGCTGGCAGCCCAATCGGCTCCACCTCGGGACAAAACTTGGGTAGGCCTGGTATGTCACAGCTCAGAAGCATCAAACCATGATGGACCAAGCTTGAGCTCTGACGAACCCGGGCCATCTTCGACATCACACTCTCTTGCTTCTCCACGAGCAGCGCCAATCCCCCGAGACGCATCACAGAGCATAATAGGGTGCTCTGATTGATACGAGCGAACAGCATCTCGTCAACCAATACCCGCCGCGACTTTCCATTCCCACCGCAGCAAGGCCAGACCACACGATCAGCCCTGTCGCCATGCTCACCTCGACGACGACAACCATGTTCCGCCCTAGCGTCGCCCGCTCCTGCGGCCTGCAGCCTCTGCTCCGCCGCTCTACCCCGACGGCCTGCCCTTACTCGACCTTCCGCCCTTCCTCCCTCGGCCTCCGCCAGAGCCCGTGGCAGCAGAAGCAGACGCCCTGCATCAAGCCCGTCCGCAGCAGCACCACGACCACGACCGTCGTCCCCCGGCGCCACGCCTCCACCACCTCGGCCGCCCAGCAGGACGCCGAAGCCGCGGCCGCCGCGTCGGCCCAGGCCCGCGCCAGCCACCCGGACCTGCCGCCGCTGGACTGGAACACCTTCTTCCAGCTGCGCAAGACGCGGCGGCGCTGGCAGCTCGCCTTCAGCTTCGCAACCTGCGCCACGGGCGGCACCGTCGGCGCCCTGTTCCTCAGCACCGGCGCTGCCGACGCCATGGTCAACCAGATCCCGCTCGACCCGTTCGTCACGCTGGGCCTCATGACCTTTGGCTTCGCCGCGCTCGGCTGGCTCGCCGGCCCCAGCATGGGCAGCGTGGTGTTCTACGCGCTCAACAGCAAGTACAGGGCGCAGATGACCTTGGTAAGTTGGCCATGGACCGGATGGGGTTGTTTGGGGAGTCTATGCTGACAATTGTCTGCAGAAGGAGACGCAGTTCTTTGCGCGGATCAAGAAGAACAGGGTTGATCCCTCAGCCTCGTCGGCTGGTAATCCAGGTGAGCAACATGTGCCTCCTTTGTGATACGCTCGATCATATCGCTGATCATTCATCGTAGTGCCCGATTTCTACGGCGAGAAGATCTCAAGTGTGGCTGGCTACCGCCAGTGGCTGAAGGATCAGCGGGCCTTCAACAAGAAGAGGACAACTTTCGTATAATGGTCTCGTTTCGAGGTTTTTGCTATAGGAGGGAAGAGCACACCATGAAGCTGCAGCGCCGGTCAGGTCTGACTGTCGGCATTGCACATACAGAGTCATCACTCGAATTCTTTTTGGAAAAAGCTCGTAGTCATTAGTCGTACATCGGCAAGGACTCTGAAACAACAGTCTCTGCTTTACTGCTTTTTCCCGGCGTTTCGAGACTCGCCATCACCAAACTTGTATCAACAGAGTCCTGGGAGATATCGGAACATCTGGCACGAACAATACAAACTCCCCTTGTCGAAGCTCTTTGTCAGTTGCTGTCCAATGTGAGATGTTATGCCTGTTCACATAAATGGCAGGGTGTTGTCAACATCCCTCTTCCAGGCCCTCATCCCTCCCCTGATATCACCCACGAACCGCTTTCCATTTCGATCTAAACCCATCTCTTTCAGTTGCTTAGTCACAAGCTGAGAGTCATTGCCCACCCTGCACACAACGTAGATGGGCGCGTCGTCAGGCAGATCTCCTGGAATCCACTCCGGCCGCGGGACCTCCGTCTGCTTCTCCTGCCCACCGCCGCCATAGGACTGCATCTTGGAGAACGGCACATTGATCGCCCCGCTGATGCTAGCAATATCAAAGTGCTCCTTCTCCCGCACGTCGAGCAGCAGGTGTCTCTTCCCGTCCTGCGTCCTAGCCTGATACTCCCGCGGCCCGACCCTCTCACCGTCCGCCAAGACGTCGACAGGGGCCGCGGCACCCCCGCAGAAGGCAACGTAGTCCAGCGACCCGGAGGCCAGCGTCTCGAGCGTCAGCGTCGAGCCCTCCCCGCAGGCAAAGCAGTCCTTCCGCCGGCCGCGCATGCGCACGCTGCGGAATGTGGCCGGCGACTGCCCGCCGGCCGACAGGAGCAACAGCGTCGGCTGCTGCTGCTGCTGGTGCTGTCCTGAGCCTCCCTCTGCATCGGCGGGCCGGTGCCTCCCCGCCGCGATGATGCGGATCGCCTCGAGTGCCTGCAGCACACCCATGACGCCCACGACGGGGCCCAGGATCCCGCCCTCGCCGCAGCTCGTCACGGCGTCGGGCGGCGGCGGGCGCGGGAACACGCACCTGTAACAGGGTGGGCCTGGTGGTGGTGGCGGGCCGCCGTCGGCAGGGGGAGCGGCGACGACGCCCTGTGCTGTAGGGGGGCAGTTGAGCACGATGAGCTGGCCGTCGGTGCGCAGGGCCGAGGCCGAGACGAGGGGCTTGCCGAGCAGGACGCAGGCGTCGGAGACGAGGTACCGGCTCGTCGGGTGGTCCGTGCAGTCGAGCACGAGGTCGTAACGGGAGACGATGGAGGCGGCGTTGTTCGGGGTCAGGTGCGTGTTGTGGGCGCGGTAGGTGGGTAAGGGGTTGAGGCTTGGTGCGGAATGGTTAGTTCCTCAGGAAGCTGAGATTGAAAAGAGGAGAACATAGAGAAGGGAGAGAGCGACGGGGGCTAAAAGGAGATGAAGGTGTTTCATACCCTCTTGCGTAGGCGATGAGGCTGTCGACCTTGGACATGCCGACGTGGGCGGTCGAGTGTGCGATCTGGCGGTGCAAGTTGGACGCCTCGACGACATCGCTGTCGACGACGCCTAGGGTCCCGACTCCGGCGCCGGCCAGGTAGGCTGCGGCCGGGCAGCCGAGGCCGCCGGCCCCGACGATTAGGACGGCGGACTGCTTGAGATTGAGTTGGCCTGTGGGGGATTGGTCAGCGTTCCGTGGCGTTGGTACGAGACTGAACCGACACACCTTGAATACCGATGCTCGGCAGGATGAGCTGCCTGCCATATCTATCATATTCATCTGCTTGCAGCGGCCATTTCCATGGAACCTCCTCACCATCGGGAGCCGATGTTGGTGGGGCAGCTTCCCGGCTCTCAAGCTCGGCGAGCTGCGACTTGAGGACTGCGAGCTCATTCTCAAGCCTTTTTATTTGAAGCTTGAGCTCCTCAGCACTCCTGGCTGCTGTCTCCATGGCTTGATGGTGAGCTTTACCTTGGAAAGGAACTTGGAGGTTGAAGATGGATGTTAGTCATCGAGGTTCAGCACTGGATGCTCCACTGAACTTGTTCATCTCACTAACACAAGCCTCGCCCATAGAGGAGGATTGAGGGTTCAAAGACAACACTTTCTTCACCTGAATTAATAATTGAAAGCATTCGCTGAATATATAGATCCACGTGATTCGATTTCTCAACAGGTTTCCCTTTCATAATTCATAATTGTACACTTACATGCGCTGCTCACCGCCTGCTTCAAAGCCCTGGAGTGTGCACACCGCCCGTGATCCCGGCTATCGATAAGCTCCCCAAAAGTACGGCAGAAAAAAAAGTTGACCTCCACACCACCCCACCACTTGCTCCTCCCCTTGGCACATCATCACCGCCGCCAATCTCACATCCTCGACTTGCAACCTAAACCCTCCCCTTCAAGCAACATCTCCAAGCCCAACCCATCATGGCATGTCTTCTCCCCCTTGACCCAATCGCAAACCCAGCCAAAACTAACCCTCAGAAACAAAGGCCCCCGTCGCACCACAATCCCAGCACAAGAAGCGCACCCCGCTCCGCGCCCGCGTGCTCGCCAAGCTCGCCGACCCGACCCTGCCGCGCAAGACGCACCGCGAGTCCGCGAACGTCTCGGACGCCTTCATCAACTCGAAGCGCGACAGGCGCCAGATCAAGCACTCGTCCTTCGTCTCGCGCATCCAAAAGTCCCACCCTTCCTCCTCCTCCGGCCAGACGAAGCGCAGGAGGCCCAGCAAGAAGCTCGTCGCCACGCTCGAGAGCCTCGCCGACGCGCTGCCCGAGCTCGACGAGGGGAGCGAGCAGGCGGCCGCCGCGATGCGGGACGGCAAGGTGCGGCACAAGAGCCTCAAGAGCCGGCCCGGGGCGCTCAAGAGGAAAGAGCGGGTCGTCAAGGGCGAGATGGCGAGGTTCGGGGCCAGCCTCGCGCAGTTGGCCGCGACAAAGGAGGAACCTAGTGCTGCAGTGGCTACGGCCGCGGCTCCAGGCGCAGCTGGAGATAGCAACACGGCGCCTCAGCCGCAGCCGCAGATGGTCACGTCGAACAGGTGGGCGGCGCTGAGGGGTTTCATCTCTGCGACCATGGAGCAGAACCCTGCATTCACGAACAAGCCTTGAGCATGATGGGAGGAGAAGTCAGATAGTCGAATTTATGATACCCAGGTCTATGAAGAGAATGCAGTCTTTGCCGCAAGACCGTGACAAGAGCGGGCTCGACCTGACACGAGGCCAGCCGCGGCAAGTCTGTGGGTCATTGACCTTGTACATACCGCAATATATCACGAATGGAATGTCCAAATGCATGAAGTACACAAGAAGAAGGTCGAAAATGCAGAGAAAAGAGATCATCACAATCAGTCCTTGCGGTCTCGAATCATCTTATTGATCAGCAAAATGTCTTCCATCAAACATGACAGGTTCAGCAGAACATCCTGCATCCACTGCCTAGAAGACAAAGTAATGAGGCGAAAAAAGCGGTCATGCCACTGCTTCACTGACGGTCCGTTGATATCAATCATAAAAAAATCCTCCTCTCATCCGCAGAATCGTCTCTAAATCGACGAAACGACCTTCCCTGTCCTCCCTTTCCTATCCTTTCTTGCCCTTCCCTGAGAACTCAAAACCGCATTTACATCGTGTCTCATGCCCTCCCTGTCCAAACAAGTCGCCTTGCTCTTCGCTGTGCGCTTCCGAACGCCTCCGGGTGAAAAAGTGCGGGAAAAATCAAAATCAGAAACCAAAACCGGTGATCAAAGGCCTCGTCGCAACGCCGTTGCTCTCTTGTAAAACAATCAGACAAGAAGAGAAGAAAAAAGCAGCCTCAGTGGGGTGCCGACTCCCTCTATGTCCACGATCTTTGTAGACTCCGCTCTCGCCATGCCGTAGATGGGTAGGTATCTGAATGCACCTCATTCGTCGGAATATGAAAAGATATGTCGAAAGAAACAAAAAAGGAAGAAAAAAGCACCAGACAGAGGTCGAGGAGTAGAAGAATTTCCGTTTGGTGTGTTGGGTGGAAAGGAAGCCCACAGCTTGCACTGCATCTTCATGAGCGTGCTTCTTTGCTGTCTTCATGGTCGGTTTGTCAAGCTGTAATCGCAGACATCCTGTTCTTGGGGTGACTCATGTCTCTCCGGTAAGGTATGTCCGATAGAAGTCTCCTTGCCTTTGACTTTGGCAACCGTTATCATGCGCAGGTGATGATAGAGATCGACTACTAGTCGATGCGCGGGGGGGACGGTTTGTGCAGAGAGAAGGGGCTGGTGCTTCTTCGTCGCTCGCCCTCTCGTCGCAGGTTCTCGATGATCTTCATCATCTCCTTTCGGCCGCCGCCCGCATCGATCATCATGTTGGCCATACTCATTGAGACCTTCTCGCGGGCGTTGGCGTTGAGGAGGCGCTTGACTAGGAGGTGACGCATCAGGATGCACACAAAGACGCCGCAGTCGTTGCCGTTCTCCTGCTGGGGGCAGTCCTCTATGTTCTGGAACCGGAGCGGGATACCCAGGACCTTCGACAAACAATAGGTAGCCTCATAGCCCTCCTTATAGTTTGCGTTGCCCAGCGAGTCGTAATGAAACGCGACTCCGTCGATCGTGGAGACGAGCAGGAGCGACCAGTGCGTACCGCCCTCAGCTTGGGCACTGGTTGCGTCGGTGATGGGAACAAAGATGTGCGTGACATTCCTGAATTCAGGAAGTGCCTTCTTCACCTGCTCCATCTTGCGCTCCTTGGTCAGGATCATCGTCATCGTCGGCCTAAGCAGAACGATGCGTGCCTGAGGGTACTTGGGGAGGATCTCACGCTCCAGCCATCTGCGCAGACATGTCAGCATTTATCGAAGATAAAGTGAGATGAGGGTCAAAAAAGCGTCAAAGTGCTAGGGCCACATGGAATTTAGAAGCGCACTTACTCTTCCCAGAAGCTGATGTTCTGCAAGAGGTCAAGGTCAGTGACATGCCGAGATGAGATGAGAGGTGAGGCAACTTACGATGTCGGTGAGCCAGTCAGTCCGTAGGGCCTTGATGTCTTCATTTGTCACTAGCAAGCTTCGTCAGTCTCCTGTCATCACAGAAATAGGATCATTTGGGTCGGCATGGTTCGCACATGTCACATCGTAGTCTGCCAGCATCGCGTCAGTTTGAGATCTTCGTGAATAGAAATAGACGGGAGAGAAAGAAGGGCTTACACGAAAGGTACTTCTGTTCTGGAGAGAGCTGGTCAAGAGGAGTCTGTGTCAGTCTTGAGGATCTTCTGCATGGTGCGCTGAGAAAAGAAGCAGCATCCATCTTGGGTTTGGCAGTCGAAGACTTGGTGTTGTTGCGGTGCTGGGCTGGTGCTTTAACTGGTGCTTTGGCCTTTGCCTTGGCCCGTGCTTTGGTGGAGGAGGCTGGCTTGACAGGGGGAGGCAATGCAGTAGTCTCTGCAGGTGCTTGTGACTGGAGGGGTGCCTTGCCAGCCGGCTCGACCGCCGAATGCGCAGTAGGCTCGCTGTGTCCTGTGAGCTTGCGCTTCTTGGTGGTGGCGCTGGTTTCAGTGCGCTCGCCGGCATCTTGCTCGGCGGCGTTTCCGGAGGCGTCGGGAGACACTTCTTCGTCGAGTGTCTCCCTCTTGCGCTTGTTGCTCACCGCTTTGGCTGCTTCTGCAACCTTGCGCTTCTTGGGAGGGCTGCCACCGGCATCTTGCTCGGCAGCACGGCCGCCGCCTCCGTAGAAGCTCTGCGGCCGGACCTCGTCTGGCGCCTCTCGCTTGCGCTTGTCGTTGTTGTTCTTGTTTAGGGCCTCACTCTGGGCCCGCGCCCGGTCGAGTGATCCCGGCTTGGGCACTTCTTCGATCATCTTTGAGCCAATGACCTTGCCGTTGAGCTCGGTGCGCAGCTTGAAGACTGCCTTCTTGTTGACTCCGGGCTTGTTCGAGAGAAGGGAGGAGGGGAAGGGAGCACGCTTCTTGAGCAGAGGAGCAACAGGAGGGAGAGAAGAGGAAGAAATGGAACCAGATGTAGCTGGTTGGGGACAGCTTACAGCTTCACCCAGGTGGCGTGCGATGCGTTGTCGGATAGGCATCGCTGTCTACACCCAGAGTTCGCTCGTGGGAGGTTCGGAGTGTGGGTAGGGGAGAGAGTTTCGCAGTGAATTCGCTCGCGGTCGGGTCGGTACCGTGGGAGGGAGGAAACGATCGAACCGTGGTTGAAGTGACTTCGCGTCTTCCGAAGTCTTTGGGGGAGGGAGGGAATTTAAGGAAGTCGAAGTTTGGTCCAGAGTCGTTTTGCTTTGCGCCCAAACTCAAACAATCGGTCTGCTCGGCGCGAATAGGGCGTGACAGAACCGGCGGGGCCGCTCGAAGCTACTTCGCGCTCTTCAATAGAGGTTGCGAGTTGACTACGATGGCTACCTATTGTCTGGTCCGTAGTCGTTCGGGGACGCGCGCAGTGACAATGGGAGGGAGTTGAAGAGGTTAAAAGAGACAACAATGGCAACCGGGGGCGCAACAGAAGGTCCTTGGTGGTGCAGTTTTGGGTCAATAGACCAAAAGATGATGATCACACCGGAAATTGTGTCGAAAAGTGGGAATTGCGGGGGGTCTGCTGGCGGTTTGGTAGGGAGGGACATCTGCAGAGTGTGGGGTTGTCAGCCCGCCTAGAGCGCACCTGGCCAGCCAATACAGCCCTGAATAGGCCCCAGGAATAGCGGGTCAGAGCTGGACAGTAGGCGGCCTGCCACGACAATAGAGGCTGAGCAGTTGAATAGCGGCCTCCGACGAGTCTTCAAATTGACGAGTAGTGCCACCAAGGTCTCTTCTTTTCCGGTTCGCGTTCTTTTGAC
Source organism: Thyridium curvatum (assembly GCF_004353045.1). NCBI lineage: Eukaryota > Fungi > Ascomycota > Sordariomycetes > Thyridiales > Thyridiaceae > Thyridium > Thyridium curvatum. Next base: position 257,834 of record NW_022156772.1, on the reverse strand, counting down.
ACCGTCAGTTTGTCAATATCTCAATGGACTAAAGTTGCTTTTGTTCTCATATATAGATGCGCGTGCATCGTGCCTGAAGAGCTTGGCTGAGTCGCTCTCTGTTTAGCTGGCGGTATTCAGGCCTTCTCAGGACTCTATTGACCTACCTACTTGTAGTATTGACAAGTCCTTCCTTGCCTTTGACTCAGCCCAAAGACATGATGCTCACTCAGTCGAGCGGTACGTCACTTTTTAGCCACGTCAGTTGGGACGACTGTTTTAGGAAATACGCATGTGCACGGGAAGCCGAGTCTAGTGCTAGTGGTCTAGAAGGTAAAGCCGAGGCAAGGTTTGGCACTAGGTCCGTCATTCCCGTCATTCCCGTCATTCCCTGTAGTCTTTCAAGAGCTAGGTACTGAAGAAGGACATCATCAGCATCATGGCTAGATGTGAGTATTATTTACGCACCCCAAGCAACCCGTAGTTCCCCCAGCCTCCCAGGCTCTCTGTACAATGAGAGCAACTGCTTTCACCCTTGAACGGCTGCCCAGCAACAATGACCTTGCATTCTCATCTGCAAGTTTCCATTTTGTACTCGTCCCTAAGCTTCCTCAGGTCATTGTCAAGGTTGTCCTCCTTCAAGCTGTCACTCAACGAAGCGAGATCGATGGACGCGAGTTTCTTCGCTGCTGCATGGTTGTCTCTGCCCGCGTTGCGACACGTCTCAATGAAACGCAATTTCTGGTTCTCAATGGCATGCAGGCTTTGCTTCCTCTCCGACTCGTGCCTCCTTGTCACATTGTGTATCGCTCGTCGGCCACCTTTCTCGTACTCATCGACGACATCCTTGGTGGCAGTCTGCTCAGACACAAAGAAACGTACGATTTTCTGTGACTTGTTAGCACTACCCGTGTAATTTGGTGTTGCGAGATGTAGATGGTTTTACCTTGGTGATGGAACTCATGGTCGCTGCCAAGTCCCGGACACTCGGCTCAGTCACACTCTTCCACCACTCTTCGACCGTGTTCTGCTTGTCAGAGCTATCCTCCGCTTCCTGTTGAGAGGGCCGCCCGTTGGCATGCCGGTCAGAGTCTGGCAACGGAGTGGGAACGTGTTGCCTATTCCGGGACCGGTCGGCTGTAAGAGCTCGCATCATCGCATCCCCAACGATGTGCAACTTCTCCCCGTGCTCTCTGTCTGGCTTCGTCTTGACCTGGCGAAGTGTTTGTCGATTTCCGCGTCCCTCGTCGCAAGTGACTCCGAGTAGTTGTGCAGTGAACTCCGTTGGCTGAGGGACATCGTCATCTCCAAATGGATCACTCCTGGAAGCGAGAGCAAGAGGCTCTGGTGCTGGTGTGCACACACGCCACGATACTGGGTTCTTCGACGGTTGGACATGATTAGAGACTAGTGCTGGGGTGCGCACAGGGCTTTCAGAGGGGAGTGCTGGCTGTGAATTATCGGGGCTTGGGCTGGAAGCTGCCAAGTACTTGTCCCATATTGGTTTAAGAGCGGGCTCGTATGAGTCCCGTATCTCCTCGTTGTAAGTGCCAGGCTCGTCCAGACCCGCCCTAGTTTGGATTGGCGAAGCCTCCTTGTGCGGGCTAGGTGTCGGCTCGTGAGCGGGTCCCTCAACGTTGGAAGTATCTGGGAGATTGGCCAGTTCTTCAAGAGCAAAGGAGCCATAATCCGACGAGGAACAGGATGATATCTCGATGGGGTCGTTTGGGCACTCTAGTGGCAGGTCAGGTCTGCTCTGTGAAGGACCATCCTCCTCGTTGTTTGCAGCTGGTGATGAGGGCGGATCAGATCTGTATTCGGCAGGCTGTGACTGATGAATACCCCTCGGCTTCTTCTTCGGAGGCTGGGCGTCATGCTTGGAGGGGCTCTGATATGGTTCCTTTGCTCTACGCCTCTTCTGGGGAGGCTTTGAACGCGGCTTATTGGGCAAGTTGGAAGACGTTTCAGCATCTGCAACGACTCGTGGAGGCTTTGTATCATTCGCTGCCTTTCCGCTTTGGCCAGGGTTCTTTCGTCTTCGAACCCCATTTTGTTTTGAAAAAGGCGTGTTGGGGGCTCGGGCGTTTGACTTGCGCTGACCTTTTGGAAGCTGCGGCTTAGCTGTTGGAACCACTTCCGTATCGAGGAGTTCCAGCATCTCTTCGAGAGGATCAGAACCCTGATTGGGCTGCTTTTGCTTCTTTCTCTTTGGGGGAGAGGAAGAATGTGATGGTGGGCCCTCGTCCTCGTAGTCTCCATCGCTCTCTTGGTATGTCTTCTTAGCTACTCTCTTCCACTTCATCTTGGAAGGCTGGGGCCGGATTGTAGAAGAGGAGAGGGGCTGTCTCTGAGTACGACAAGGGGTCTCTTCTAAAGCCATCTTATTTTCCAAGTCATCGTCAAAGACATCGAGATCTTTGGAGGTCCTTGGCTTGGGGCCATTACCAACGCCGGTCCAGGTTTGGGAGCTGACAGGTGGGCCGTGGGCTGGAGTGAGTGGCTCCATCACATTCATGCTTATTGCCTTGTGCCCAGTAGACCAGACACAAGAAATGAAGATGAGTGAGTGTCCCTGTACTGTCAAAGATATTGAAGGTTGGCCGGGATGATTGAGGCCAGGTTCACACACGGAGGGTCCAGTACTGAGACTGCGATCATGGAGATAAACTGGGATGGATTACGAAAATGTTTGGCGGTTTGGTGGGCTGGTGAAAGTCTACGGGCAACAGGAAGGTGCGCAGTGCAGTGACTACTTTGTTAATTTCCATGCACAAAGTCGAAGTCATGGTGTTCAAATGAAGTGAGGAAGGAGCGGATAGCCTGCAAGAACAACTTTGAATCACCAATGCTGGACATTTGTACTTAAACACCATACGCTGCACATGCGCAAACTGTGACAAGGGGATTATATTGATGCAAACATTGCATTGCTCTCACAATAGAAGTGTATTGGTATGTGGTGTCACCTGCAAGGTATCTAAATCGAGTCATGTTTCTGTGGCATCAAGGGCATGCTATCCAACAATCTCTCCATCTGCCCCATAGAGGTGAATCACACATTCAATCCATCCTCGCCTGTTGAGGCGTGAGTAGAACCAGCGCGAATCCTCCATCGTGATCAGATGAATCTCTGCTGCTGTTCCCACACATATAAAAAGCACCCAGCATCTTCTCGACTCCAAACCCTTTTTTCTTCTTCCAAAAATCACTGCACACTGGAACAAAAGGTCCAAACAAGCCCCCCACATCTTGATCAACGTCTTGACCACATCTACACACCTCGAACCATATCAGACTTACTCATCTACCACTTGACATTATGTCTCCCATTCTCAAGTACGCTGGCCTCGCCCTCGCCCTGCTTGGCGCTCTCTCGAGCGCTGCCCCAGGTCGCGCTCACGTTGACAACCACCTGGCACTCCAGCCTGCCACCACTCAGGGAGACGCTCTCTACCACACCACCGTTCACCACTCGATTGACCCAGCTATGCCCACCCCAGCGGCTACCATTCCTGCCATCAATGGTGATGCCAAACCTGTCAAGGTCGCTCGATACATCGACTTCGGAACCCGAGGCAACAACAAGCAGTGCAGCGAGGAGACCTTCCCTATGAAGCTCCCCCTCAATGACGCGCCCCTGGCCCGCGACTGCAACAACCTCGCCGCCTCTCTCGCCACCAGGAGCGGCTACTTCACCATCTCTTCCTCCGAGTTTGGCAGCAACAACGACCTCTGGGTCTCGGTCGTCTCCCTGGGCACCTGTGAGTTCGCTCTCAGCCTGATGGGTCTCGACGAGTCGACCCCCATCCTCGTCGGCACCACCGACATCCAGTACTTCATCCGCCGCACCACCTCTGGCAGTGACCAAGGCGTCGTTCATGCCAGCGGTGAGACCGAGTGCAACGCCTCTGACAATGGCAACGAGAAGTTCTCCGTGGCCTGGGCTGTGCGCTCCGCCACCTCTACCAAGATCGCCCCGCGCAGCATCGACTTCCACGCCAGCAAGGACGACGGCTACTGTGGCGAGACCCAGCCCAAAGTTGATTCGAACGCTGGCGCGCCTCTAGCGGACGACTGCAGGCAGCTCGCCAACATGGTGGCTAGCGTCCCTGGCTACTACAGCATCTCTGCTGACGAGTTCGGCGCTGCCGGCCACTGGGTCCCCGTCGTGGCCAAGGGAACCTGTGCCTTTGGCCTCAGGTTCCAGAACTCGGGCGACGCGACTACCGCGCTCGTTGGCACGAATGACATTCGATTCTACGTCGAGCAGGTCATCAACGACGCCAAAGACGGCCTCATTCACGCCGAGGGTAGCATTCTGTGCACAAACGGCCAGAAATCGAACTCCATGGACTGGAGCCTGGTTGCTGCCTAGGTTGAGGTACTTCATCAAGATGGGCTACCGGAACCGGGCAAAGCCTCATCTTGAGCACCTACCTACAAGTGATATCTGAAGGGGCAGGAGGTTATCACAGTGGCATCCAAGTTACACTATTACAGAAAAGGTAGAATTGACATCTTGATTCTCTAAGTTGAAACGGACCTTTGGTGACTTGCAGTGATGAACAGTCTGGTGAATCCGGTAGCCCTCATAAATCCAGCTCACTTTGACGCCTTCATTTATTTGATTTACCACTTTATGTTATCCGGTCACTATCAATCTGGATCCAGTCATGATACGTAGACATGTAGACGCTCTCCAACCTTTCCCATTACCCAATCCGAACCCATTATTCCGAACAAACATTACCCCAAACCCAGCCTATCCAACTCCCACTCACGCTCTTCGGACCCCCACCCCCCCGAATCACTGCGTACACCCCCACAGCACCGTAACAACAAGATGCCACCCCAGCGTAAACACAACAGCAAGCCACTGCAGCACCTGCAGCGCCATCCCGCCCGTGGCCCGGATGTCACCCCCGTCCCCGCCCGCGCCGAGCGACGTGCCCGCAAACTGCAGCGCGCGGCTGGCCATGGTCACCGAGGCCGCGGCGCCCACGGCCCCGGCGACCGAGTAGCTCGTCAGGTAGGACACGGCGGCGCGGGCGTTGCGCGCCGTCGGCGAGCCCTTGTCGGCGACCATGTCCCAGATGATGAGCGACAGGATGGACGAGAGCAGCAGCAGGGCGCCGACGAAGAGGGGCACGAAGACGATGATCTTCTCCTGGATCTGGCGGCCGAGCAGCAGGAAGTCCTTGAGGGAGCGGTCGGCGAACGGGTCGGTCAGGGTGCGGTTGTCGGCCATGTAGGAGGGCTGGCAGGTCAGGTTGCTGTTGAAGCCGGCGCAGAGTCCTGTTGTTGGAGATTCGTTAGCTTTTAACTGTCTTGGGAGAGGGAGAGAGTCCCAGAGACAGGGGTTGTGATTCATACCGAAGTATCCTACGCGGACGGAGGCATTGGTCTTGACGTCCTCGAGCTTGACGAGGTACAGGTCGGGAATGCCGGGAGACGTGGAGATGCAGCCGACAAGGGAGAGAACTATAAGTGTATTGTTAGCAGATGCAGGGATGGCAGAGAACATGAAGGCGCCATACTGTAGAACACGCCTAAAGAGACGGCGACGATGCCTATGGCGGCATATTTCATAGGTTTGTTTTCTATCACGAGATGTCAGCTACCAGGGAAGTAGAAGGCGGGGACAGTGTATCTCACGTTGATATTTGCCGACCATGATGGCTCAGAGAATGTGCGGTCTCGTGTTAAAGAGAGAAGCGGAAACAAGGCCTGTAGTAGTCGATGGAACTTTGTATCAAATGTCAAATGAATGGAAAGCTATCAAAGCTCAAAGCACATAAAAGAAAAGAAAAGGGAGTGTTGGTCGATGGTGTTGAAAGCAAAGTAGATTGATCTGCGAACACCATCTCAACAGAGACAGCTCGAACTTATATGTACAAACAGGCCCCCAAAGTCTGGATCCCTGGACCTGTTGATTCACCTTCGCCCGCCGGGGCCGGGCTTGATGGCCGCATATTGCACTGCCCTCGAAACAGCACCCATCCGGTCTCCGCGGTCCTGGCTGGCCCGTAGGGCTGGTCAGGAACCGGCAGATGCAGCCAGTCGATCGCATGACGCTCAGGCCAAGAAGCAGGCTGGTGGCCAAATCAAGATAGACACAATCGCGATAGACACCTGCGACCCGGGCCGGAGCCGGGCCAGCGGCAACTGGGAGCTGCACGACCCTTGCACAAGCCAGCGATTGGGTCTCGTTCAAACGGAGCTTCAGATGCGGCTGGTTTCAGCAGGCGACGGCCGGTCTGACTCTGTTCTACGGGCCAGCAGAATGATGCGGCGAAGTCAATTGTGCAGGGAATTGGGCCAATGTCTGCTCGGAATCAAGCAGGGCCAGCAATTGGGCCAAGATGGAGTTTCAGGGCGGGTCTGTTCCTGGGCCCTTGAGCAGGCGACCCTTAAGCGCCGTCGATCCGCGTCTGCAAGCGCACCGTGTTTCAGATCAGAACCTGCAAAGCCTAGGATTGATACTTGGTCAGGGCCTAGCTTGATAAATATGGAAATCGCTGGCTGGCCTACGCGAGAAAATTCGCGAGAATCCCCAAGGCATTCAATTCACCGTACCGTAAAGTAAAAAGCATCAAGGCAAATTGCTCATCCCGGTCTGGTCGCCCTAGCGGCATGCAGACTGAAGTCGTGCCCTGTCCGGCCCTCACACAGTGATAAGGATCCACCGACTTGCTCTTCTTACGGAGTAGTCTACCCACTAAAGTCACCACTTTCAACAACTGCGGACCCCCCCCCAAGCCCTCCCTCGCACTCCGCACAACACGTCCACGTAGTTATATAAACGCAAAATTCGTCGTCGGAGCCACGTCCCGGGTGAGATGGCCGAGTTGGTTATGGCGTAGGATTAAGGATGTCCTTTAATCCCCTTCCTATGGAGCAATCCGCGTGGGTTCGAATCCCACTCTCATCATCAAGGTTCATCACGGGTGCCTCCTGGATGCTTTGTTTTTGGCTTTCTTTTTGCATTGGTTCTTTGCCTCTGCCTCTGCTTGATCTGGTCCGGCACAAGCAGGGTGACCTGGACTAGTTGAGGCTCTGAGGCCTGGAGGTAGGTTCACGCCCCGTGGAGGGACCCTGTGGGCGAGGATAGTTGGCCTGTCTTGCGGATGCCGTACCACGCAGCTTCCAAGCAACTTCCCACTGAAGCATGAGACACACAATGCAGTCATGTTCCAATCAGTGATGTATGTTGAGCCGGGATCTATCTTCTAGAGAGCGGGGTTTCATATCAGTACAGCATACAGCACTCCCCTGAAGACCCTTCGTTCCCTCCCCGTCATCTCCTTTCCTTCACTTGAACCCCCATGGCTGCGGGTTTGCCGAGGCCCTATGACCCTGACCTGGTGGCGATGGCCCCGTCGCCGGCGGCGGTGCAGGGAACGACCCCATCGGGCTCGTGTTGAAGTTGAACGCGCCCCAGCTGAGCTGGCTCACGTCCAGGTCCATCCCTCCCGTACCAGCCTGCTGCATCCCGGGCACCACCGGCTGGCCCATCGGTGACAGCGAGCTGTAGAACATGGTGGTGTCGCGGAAGTCCGGCACTTTCGACATCTGCAGGTCATCCAGCGAGGCCGGAAACTCGGGCATCTCCGTGTCCGCCGTCGTGCCCGCGCCCAGCCTCTCCTGCTTTTCTCGCAGGTACGTGACGATGTACGGCGGCGACACCGGCTCCCCCTTCTCGACCAGGGCCTTCTCCCGAGGCGTCCACGCGTGCAAGATCATGGTGGCGAACAGGTGGACGATGGGTATGTAGTCCTCGTCGTCAAAGGTCCAGCGGGCCTTGAAGTTGTCGCTCAACGACTCCCAGTACTGGGCGGCTCTGTCCTGCGTGGGCCGCCTCTTGAGGTCCGAGACGATCTGCATGTAGGCAGGGAAAGGGAAGTACGCGTCGGCGAACCACATGTATCCCTTTGTGATTTCTGGCTCGGCCATCTTGGTGTCGATCTCGACCCATTTCACGGCCAGGCCGTTGAGAAGGTCGCGCTGCTCCGGCGTTCGCGGCCCTTCGTTTTCCGCCATCTTCGAGTACTGGTTGACCAAGTGGAACTTCGCTATCGTCGTACGCGCCGACCAGATGGTCATGTAATGAAGAGGATTAGCCGGGTCACATAACTGAAGGTACTTCTCCTCAATCATCTTCTCCAGCGCCTTGACCTCTTCGCCCTCGGGGATCGAACCATCCCGAAACTCTTTGGCAATGTTCTTCAGTGCAGGATACGTAAAGTCCAGGTGGAAGGTAGCATAGCGGAGGAACTCTCCCAGTTCGCTGCGGACGACAGCGAAAATCGCGTCGCTGCAGTTGCTGTGGGGACTAGGGGCAACCCTCATCTCTGGCCGCAGTTCAGAATCGTTGACGTTGAGCGGGAGCCGGCAGTCCCAGCTGGGTTCCAGCACCGATGATTTCCAGTCAGCAGCCTCGCCTATGCGGGCGTCGAAGAGGATCAGCGACCACCACAGCCTGCGGCACATCTCAGCTTCCAGCGCGGTGCGCTTGGAATGGGCAGATTCGCTATGAAGTCCCATGCGCTGGGCAATGCGCAAGGCGACCCCGAGCATCGAATGTAGCGACCTCGGGTCGACTTTGGGCCTATGGGTGATCTGAATTGCATCAGCACAAGAACAGAGGTATTGGAGAGCAACTGGACACACAATGTAGAGATGGAACGCTGTCAGGCAGTCACGGTCATTTGACCGTGCATACCCTGCTTTGAGAAGCGCCTGCAGACACCCAAATTGGAATCTCCTGATGAGAACATCCCTCGACTCCCCAAACATAGTTTTGCAGTCTTCTCGGGGCACGCTCAGGAGGGCCATGGCGTAGATGCTAAACATCAGCGCTTCTAGGTTGGCATCGACAGAGGCCAAGTCACTTGCTGCCTCTATGATGCGTGGCTGCATAGTTGGGGCGTGGGTGACACGAAGTAGCGTATTGACGTTGTCGAGATAGATCTGCCAAAGGCGAAAGATCTGGACTGGGCTTGGATGCAGCGTGGCCAGCTCAACAATGGACTGGTACTGGCCAAACATCAAGTGATCACTGTTCTGGTAGGTCCCACCATACGCTCTCTTGATATTGACTTCATACGATTCGTTATCGCTTTCGTCAAGAGGGTCCCGATACTGAGCAGACCTTGGTCAGCATCTCATAAACACTGCAGCAGGTTTGAAAAAGGGTTAGTACCTCGTGGTCGTGGTCCATGGCACGCCAAATGCTCCTGATCAACAACCATCAGCAAATCTGTTTCTTCTGACAGATGGAGAGCAGCACATACTTGACCTCGTTCACCCTGTCACTCCTGACAGTCATGGAAGGCGACGACTCATCATGCACCTTGTGCTCGTCATCGGAATCGAAATCATCGCGGGGTGAATCTCTTTCCACGCCGTCCTTGAGCGGGTCAAACTTGAGGCCGTTCTGCCGCATGATGTCCTCGTACTTGTGAATGCGATCCAGCAGCTCCCGCTCGGGGAACCGGGGCCGGCGCCTGCGCGGCACGTACGTGGCGGGCACACAAGGGACCTTGAACTTGAGGCAGTGCGCGCAGGGGAATTTGCGATCGCACTTCACCTTGCGCTGCTGACACAGCACGCAGGCCAGGACGCGCAGCGGCTTTTTAGCGGCGGCACCGGTGGGGGCGGGCTGCTGAGGAGCGGCCTTGACGGAAGACCCCGGCACGCCTTGGCCCGACGCGGCTGGCCCAGTCGACATGCTGGCCACGGGGCAATGAGATCGTTTGTCTCGGGTTCTACCGATGAGAGTGATGTTGGTGCCGCGGTCCTGGTCTATGTCGGGCCAGGGCCGATATGGACTGTGTCAGATCAGGCCCTCCGGCCGTAGCGCGCAGCGCTGTCGTCAAAGGGCCAAACGGTTCGTAGACGGCCGGAGCTTGTCTAGGAGTGAGTGACGAGAAGGTGTGGCCGCAAAAATAATGACTCTTTGAGCCTCCGGACAGGAATCCGTCGATATCGTGGTCGAAAGCTACCAAGCCCCGAGCTGAGGTGTGGTACGTTTGGCATCTTACGTCAACAAAGACCGGCGCTACATGGTGATGTCGACATTCACGTGACATAATCAGGTGCGGGACGAAGTGACCGTCCTTGGTTGAGTCAGGCGGGGCATTCATTGGCTTGCGAATAAAGAGAGAACCTCCAAACAAACCAGAGTCTCGGAAAGTATGGACGAATGGAATCATAAACAGCAATTTTCTGGCCAACTGCCTTTTTCTCCTCTCCGTGTCTACAGTCCAACCCACATCGCCCTTGTTCAAGTAGTACTTCGCCCCAGATGCAGTCGGCGAGTTGCCCGATATGACAGATACGGCAATTGACTTCTCGATTACATCTAAGGCTAGAATTTCTCAATCAACAGAGATGGAAAGATAAGACAAAAATTGACGGCTTGGCACAAGGTATCCCCTGCTCCTGTCCGGAGAGTTCGCACCACTTCCCCACTGTTGAGCCGTGACATTCGTGGGTCCGATGATAAGAGATTGAAACCCGATGGCCTGGTTACGGGCTCGATCTTGCCGATTGCCGGAATGAATGCGTCTCATACAGTGGTTCAAGTATGTATGAAAGTGCGTATATCAAGATGGAATGTGCCCGCGGCGTTGTTCGTCAGTTGTTCTACGTGGCTAAAGCGGATCATGTAATTACACTCAACACCATGCGTCACACCCTGATTTGCACTACGGCTTTGATATCCAGCGTTGTAGCGGGGCTCACTGCTACGACTCTAAACGCGAACGGCGTCCAGTACTATGTCCCTCATCCCGAGATCGTACGTAAATTCATATTATCAAGCTCTGGCAAGATCCGAACAAGTGCTGATTGCCTCTTGCATTGCAGGCCAAATTCTCGACTGTTCCGGCAGAATTATCATCAACTTCTCTAATACCATTTGCGGTGGTCGATACACAAACCGCCTCAACCATTTCAGCCAACTATGTAGAAGCCCAGCTCAAAGAGTATTCCCTCCAGGATGACGTCTACTCTGACTACCTCTCAAGCTGTGAGGCACCATGGCAACTTGAAGCATTACTAGGGCGTCAACTAAGTACCGATCAGTGATCTACCTTCAGGGGCCAGCAACATCTGTGAATGGCACACTCAACGCCAAGTACCTCCTATCCAACACCTGCAACACGTCAACACCACTTATGCCAGGCCCCTACTTCCTCAGCCCTTCAGGCTCTGTGTTCAAAGCGTACCGCCTTTACTACGACCCCAACAGCGCCTTCACAGCCGGGGTCTTGCAGGTATCTGCCGACAGCTTCACCGACACCGGTCTCGCCTCCTCGTCGGGCCAGGCAGAAGCCGCCATACCCGTCCCATGTCGCCTGTACTATGCCAAGGCCTCAAAGTGCAGCCCCCTCGCGGGCAAGCGCGTCGTCCTCAAGGACATCTACCACCTCAAGGGCCTGCGCACGGGCGCCGCCTCGCGGGTCTACTACGAGCTATACGGCCCGCAGAACGCGTCGGCGCCGTCGGTGCAGCGGCTGATTGACCAGGGCGCCGTCGTTGTCGGCAAGGTCAAGACGTTGCAGTTCGCCAACGGCGAGAACCCGACGGCCGAATGGATCGAGGTGCTGGCCCCGTTCAACCCGCGTGGCGACGGGTGGAGCGCGGTGGCTGTCGCGGCGTATGACTGGGTCGACTTTGCCATCGGCACTGATACATCCGGTAGCATGAGATGTAAGTGTCATGATTTGGCGTTGCCCACTATCACTGATCCCGAGTGAGTACTAGTACTCATTGTAAATCAAGTTCCGGCCGCATATAACGGTGTGTTCGGCGCGCGACAAAGTCACGGAGGCCTTACTACCGACGGAATCGTGCCCGTATCCACGTCTCTCGACACTCTGGGCCTCTTTGCACGTAGTGCCGCGGACCACAAAGCATTGGTGCAGGCCTGGTATGGCAAGGGGACATACAAGTCATACGCCAGTTTACCCAAGAAAGTATTTCGCACTACTAGTACTAGCATCGGCGGATTCCCAGTTGATGTCAAGGCTTCGCAGGTCTTATATGACAGCTTCGTCGACAAGTTGGCCGGATTCCTCGGTGCAACCGTGGTCGACATTGATCCATCTGCAGAGTGGAGGAGAACCGGTCCAGTGAAGGACCAAGAACTGCTCGCCTATACAAACATGGCAAGTGACACGACTTGACCAATCAAAATCTCAAATTGACAATTAAATGATAGTCCTATCTCGCAGTTGCATGGTACGAGCAGGTCCAGCTGTTGCAGAAACCCTTCTACGCCGACTGGAAGACCTACACCGGTAAAAGCGGTCTCTCCAAGATCGGACCAAAGGCGCGTGCCTCATTCGATTACGGCAACAAAAACGTCACTGAGGGCCGCTACAATGAAGCGCTGGCCATCAAGTCGAATTTCACACAGTGGTGGAGCGAGACCATCAACCCGCCAAACAACGAAACCTGTTCGGATGCTATTTACGTGTACCCAACCGGGGCAAAGGGCGCGCCGACGTATCGAGACACATATCTGTCGCCCCCGAATGTTGTCGTGAACTGGCAGGTCTCACACGCCGCGGTGTATGCGGTCTGCCCGACTATGCCGTGCCTATTGGGCAAGTCGAGTACACTAATCGCTTGACAGGGCTCAACGAGAGACTTCCTGTCTCCATTTCCATTGGTGCTGCGCGCGGATGTGTAAGTACTAGCTAGCCAACCACCTGATTCTTGTTCTAACTAGCCATGCCTGGTAGGACTGGATGTTGAGCCAGCTGATGGCCGAGTTAGAGCACGCAGGTATCACTTCAGCGGTGAAAACCGGGCAGCTCGCGTTTTGAGAGTCGGTCGTTGTCTTGATTTCAGGTTAATGTCCACTTCTGACGTCAGTCAAGACACGAAGGATCTTGGCGATCTTGTTGTATCTTCATTCCAGGCTTACAAGGTGACACCAGTCGAGTTTTACACTTAGCTTTCCAGTCCGTTACGTATCAAGATGTCCTCCTCTTCTCGCAAAATGAGTTTGTAGGTTTGAAGACAATAAATAGAAGCTAACTCTACTCGTTGGGACTCTTCCTGTGAAAATAAACCATTCGAAAAAACAATACTGCACCCTGAAATCCCAAGGCATTAGGTAACTTTGGTGGTGATGCCAGGCGCAGGGTCTTTATGGCGGCGTATACGCGTGTTTGGCCCCTTGCCCTTGGGGGCAAACTGGGCTACTTCGTAGCCTGGCACGGTCTTGACCAGTGTGCTGAGCTTGGCGCATCCATACGTCCTGGAGTCAAAGTCTGGGTGCTTCTGGGAGAGATGATTGCCCACGTCAGGGAGGTAAGCCCATCCGTCTTCTGCAGAGACTGCCTCAACCGTCTGTCCGAGCCATTTTGCGAATTGCTTCTTCTGTCCCGGGGCTTTGCTGGAGTCTGGCTGCGGTCGACTTGACTCGGCCTTGGGCTCATCTTGTGGTGATATGTTTTCAACAAAGATGAAGCGGTCACAGGCCACTCTGAACGCCTCTGGCGTCTTTTGGTGCCCAAATCCGTAGACGAGCAATCCTGCTTCACGGATGCGTGAGGCGAGGCGAGTAAAGTCGCTGTCGCTCGACACCAGACAGAAGCCGTCGAACTGGTGAGAGTACAATAGGTCCATAGCATCAATGATGAGGGCAGAATCGGTCGAGTTTTTACCTGTCGTGTAGGCAAACTGCTGAATGGGCTGGATGGAGTGTTTAAGGAGTTGGGATTTCCAGCCATTCAGCTGTGCCTCAGTCCAATCACCATAAGCACGCTTCACATGTGCGGTTCCGTATTTGGCAATCTCTGCCAGCAACGCCTGGAACGTGCGATACTGGGCATTGTCGGCGTCGATGAGCACGGCTAGCTTGGTTTCTGGATTCGCCATAGTTGGTTGGATGTTTGATGCAACTTTTCAGGATAGGTATACAGAAGAACACATTCGAGCAGTTCAAGAGGCTCGCGGAAAGTCTGATTTATACATCACCACGAGTCATCGCGATATATGGCACAGGTCTTGTATGACGGAGAGGAAAGTTTCTTGGGGAAAAGGCTAAAAGGACTGTTAATCTTCCAAGGCCGATCCCTGAGATGAGACACCTAGATGCCCAAAACTCTATCTGATTCTATAATGTGATCTTACAACCAAAACCTGGCCTGGCTCATGCATCCCTCTACCACCTTTGTAGTAAAATCGAAAGAATGCACTGGCTTATCGCTTTGAACTTTATAGGATCTGATTCAGGTAGTAGAATCATTCAGACCAGGTCATTACCCCACCTGCCGTTAGACGTGTGCAGCATGATTGAAGCTCTGCTAGTCGACGTTTGGCTTGCAATAGGCGCTTGCTTATTGCAGACAAGGCGACGCCAAGTCGTCGCTTGTGGGCTTGGGAAAAGAACATCCGGGAATAAACGCACTTTGAGGAGCCAAGTGTGGGAGTGTGGGAACGAACCCGTTAGCCTTCGGCGAGATGGACCGGGCCCCCAGATTCCCCCATCACTTTCCCCGCCCTGCGCACCATGTTGCCCATTACGATTTTCCGCAAGGGACGAATGGCAACTGCCGAATCCCACAGAGCTTGGGCAGGCACGCAGACTGGGGCGGCTCGAGCATCGCCATGCCCTAAAGCGACAAGACTGCCTGCAGATCTGTCGTTGGCGCGGCCGAAACGGAATCGGGCTGACTTGGAGAGGGGACGAATGAAAGCAGCAACTCGGGACTTGTTCTCTCAGCTGGGAAGAACTGCCAAGGGGGGGAATAGGGATACATAGATACAGGTCTGGCCTTGACATCTGCACGGATCGCGAACCCAGACACTTCATCGCAATCCTTTGCACAACTACACCTTCCAATAGCCACTATGGTCGCATCGCCAGATAAGACAGGCGACATGCGAGCCCAGGACGAGATGGTAGAGCAGGCGCCCACGATACAAGCGCACCTGGAAGAGCACCATCACCATCACCATCATCACAAGGAGCTCGAGGTAGTACCCATCGATCAGGAGGCTGTCGATCATGCCGTGCACATCGACCTGTCTTGGCGATCGTGGGTGGTCGTCTTCATCTGCTCCTTCGCCGTGATGGCGCAGGTGCTGGTGGTCACAGGTGCCGCGTCCGTCATCGCTTTCATCAAGCGCGACCTGGGCAACGAGGCGCTGGCCGGCTGGGTCATCCAAGGGCCACTGCTGATGCAGAGTGTGCTGTCCCCCATCATGGGCCGGTTGTCGGACATGCTCGACCGCAAGTGGCTGGCCTCCGTACCGCCCGTCATCGCCTTTGCCGGCGCCATCATCTCGGCCAAGGCGACCTCGATGACCATGCTGATCGTCGGCGGCATCCTCATCGGCACCACCCTGTCCTCCATCGCCATCGTGCACGCGATCCCTTCGGAGATCCTGCCGCTCAAGTACCGGCCGCTCGCAAACTCGACGGGCTTCATCGGCGGGGCCGTGGGCGGGCTGATCGGCTCTCTTGGCTCCGGAGCCGTGACGTCTCTAGCCCCAGACGGCTGGAGATACATCTTCTGGATCCAGGCTGGTGTCCACGGCCTCAACGCGCTTGGTCTTCTCATCTTCTACTGGCCACCGAAGAACACGGAGATCCCCAAGATGTCGTGGGAGGAGTACGTGTGGGCCTGCGACCCCATCGGCTCGGTGCTTTTCATCTGCAGCACGACGCTCATGCTGCTGGCTCTCGACTGGGCGGGTGGTGCATACCACTGGAATGACCCCCATGTCGCTGTCCCGGTCTCCATCGGGCTCTTGTTGATGGTTCTCTTCTGTCTCTACGGTGAGGAAGCTTCCACCATGCATTCATTAACCGTGTGTAGCGCCTGCCTTACTAACCTGTGTTTAATTATTATTCAGAATGGAAGGGTCGATCCGACGGCCTAGTAGCACACGTCTTCTTCCACCGCAATGCCAACTTTGCCCTTTCCACCTTCGCATTCACCGTCGAAGGGTGGATTTTCTACAGCGCCGTCAACTCCATCACGCCCCAGCTCATTCTGCACCTCGGTTTCGAGACCAACGCGTGGAAGATCTCGATCCGCCAGCTGAGCTACACGCTCACCACCATGGTCATGGCCTTGCCTCTGACCTGGTACTCGACCAAGTACAAGGACCTGAGATCGCCCCTGGTGCTCACCTTCATCATCTTTCTCGCCGTGTAAGTATCTTCCACCTCACCCGCTCCCTCCGACCATGACAGGCCACCAGGCTCTGACCCTGCTCTTGTTTCCACACAGCTGCATCTGCTACGCCACCATCCAACCCTCCTGGAACGCGGCCCAGATCGCCATTGCCGTCGTCTGCGCCATCGGCCAGTCGGGCCCGCTGACCCTGCTCGTCGCCTGCATCCAGTTCTGCTCGCCGCACGCCTTCATCTCGACGGCCACGGGCCTCGCCTTCTCCGCCCGCGCCATCGGCGGCGCCTTCGGCTCCGCCGTGCTCGACGCCATCATCAACGGCCGCCTCGCCTCGCACCACGACCAGGCCGTCTCGGCCGCCGCCGTGGGCGCCGGCCTCCCCAGCGCCCAGGTCCCGAGCATCCTTGCCGCCATCAAGGCCGGCAAGGAGTCGCTGCCAAATATCCCCAGTGCCGTGTGGCAGGCCGCCGTGGAGGCGAGCCGCTGGGAGTACGCGCGGGCGTACCGCTTGGGCTGGGCCAGCATCATCCCGTTTGTGGTCCTGGGGACTGTCGCGGTGGCGTCGATGAGGGGAGTCAAGGAGCTCATGACGGAGAAGATCGAGGCGACCCTGGAGCGCGTGCCAGAGGTTCGCGAGGACAAGATTGCTGCTGTGTGAGGCGGAAACTGCGGTAATTAGTGCCAAGATCGCAAACATATCGGATCATGTAAAGATAGGAAGACGAGATTTAGGAGGAATCTGGACTTGATGACGAAAATTACTGTATCGTTCTGATCACCAGAATGAAATAGACTAGGTTTTGTATCCCTCAGCACTCTATCGTTTCTTCACTATCCCTTTCCACATCAGACTGGTCTTCCTGCTCTCCAAATCTTTGTGCTCATCACAGAACAAGAGTCAGCCACCTTCCGACAACGGTGCCCACATCAACACCAGACTAGAAGATAGCATCTCCACGCTCCCTGATCGCCTTGCCATACATGGCCTGCATAAGCTCGTGCCAGGTCAGGCTGCCGTCCGACATCTGCTGCTGGAGCAAAGTCGCCCACCGGCGGTTCGTGGACTGCAGGCCGTTGATCGCGACATGCAGGTAGAAGCGATCGTCCATGTCGTAGCCCAAGTTCGTCAAGCGCTGCCTGAGCGTCTGCAGGCGGCCCTTGTACGACGCCAGGCTCATGAAGTCGCCCCGGTCAATCTTGCACAGCTGCTCGACCAGGCGGCCCGTGAGACCAGAGCTCTCGGCACTCTTCATGATCAGCCCCAGGACCGCCCCGTAGTGGTGGAGAGGGTCTTTGTGCTTGGGGCGCCAGCCCATGGCGAGGAGCTGTTCCGTGAGCAGGCCGACGGACTGCTTGAGGATGGCCTTTGCGAGCTGGCGGTCGCGGTCCCAGACGTCGTACTCTTTCGATCCTTCGACGGGGATAGGCGGGAACAGTAGTGCGCCGTCGATGAACCTCTGCAGGCCTTTCTGCTCGAACGTGTCCCAGAGGGTCTCCTTCCACTCATCGAAATTGCTCGTGCCTTCGAGCAGCGGGATGAGGCGCGGCGCAGAGTGGAGCGGCGTTGAGGGTGTGGCCACCAGGGCGCGGGGAGGAGTGGCTTGCTTGCCCATGGCGAATCGATCGAATCAGTTGAGCACTGGGCGGGCGTGCAGGCAAGTCGTTGATCTTCGGGTATTAGTGTCGCTTCATGCAATAATCAACTCGATTGCGATCGAGTGTCGGTGGAAGAAGTTCAGAATCCTTAGGCAGCGCTCTCCCTTGGTTTTTGGGTCTGTCAGTAGGATGAGGACGGAAGGTGAGGGTTCTGACAAAGTCAATAAATTCCCAGAAAAGACTGAGGTAGAAGTGAGATGGAAGTGGAAGCTAGCCTCTTCCCCCAATCTGCCTTGTCAATTGCTTCAAGAAAGTTAGTCGCACAGTGCCCCGACTCTGACAACCAGGGGCTCAAAGCTAGCTGGTCTAAATCATTCTTTTTTTCTTTCTTGGCCTAAGAGTTGGTCAAGAAACTTTCATCAGACGGTCACTGCCTTTGACAACCCGCTTAATGATTCGCCCACCAGCTCTTGCCACTGGTTGCTATGCCTCAACTGCAACAAGTGTTTGTCGGGACAAGCTCTCTTGGTACCTGATCAATAAAAGGATAGTCTCCTTTGTCCAAGAGGCACTCGTGATCTCGTGATGTAGTTTGGAGAGTCTCGGCTAGATGAGGCAGCAGGACCAAGCCCAACCTTTTCATCTCGTAGGCCTCGGTTTCAGGTGAACAAGCTTTAGGAAGGCATCAAGTATTGAAAAGACTAGATTGAACGTTTGACAAGCTGAAAGAGGATAGAAATTGGAATATTGCATTGCACGTCAGTCACTGGTGGTACTAGCTTTGCATCCCCGAAGTCTGCAGAACGCGGATGAAGTGGACTCAGCTGATGAATGCTCCGAAGACGTCCCTCATAATTACATTGTTTTTGTCAACCCCATGATCCACCGATCCTACTGTCATAGTCACACATCGTTTCGAAATTGTCGTGTTGATACATAGAACCTTAAAAATCCCGGATACACTCGCTCAAGGCCCGTTGTAGGACGCGTATCCCAGGAAATCATGTTCAGGTTACACGGAATACTCTTCCTACAATAATCACCGTCACCCGGTCGTATCTCGGGCGAACTGTCCGCTGCATGTGCATAAAGACATCGTCCAGTGGAGGAAGGCTGAGAAACAGAAATGCCTCGCTACCAGAAAGAGCAAAGTCAGCAAAACTGCATGGCGTGAGAGCTTCTAATGGCTTCGACGCGGCCCCCAAGAGTTAGCGCCTAATGAATACGGTTGGGCGAATCAGCGCATACAGTCAATTATCCGGAACTACCCAATTCGCAATCGGCCATCTCGCCTACCCCTGCGGTCCCTTGCCGCGTGCGGAGGAGGGGTGGTGAGCCGCTCGAATGCAGGACCGTCAGCCCAGAACCCAGAATGCGGCCTGGATAGCCCGGGATGCAGGACCAGTCTAACAGGATAGACGGGTCGCCGCCCGGAGGTTGTGACGAGGGTCTTGGCTGGACCTCGCCGTGATTCCGACGAGATGACAAGAAGAGAATGACCATAAGAAGGCTGGATCTCTCCCTCAACAACGCCATGGGTCGTAGAGGTAGATCGCCCCAACTATTCTCCAACGTATGGTCCCGGCATGAAGATGAAGCACGCACCACTCCTACTACAGCTCGCCGCGGGCACCTCTCTGCTGGCAGCAGCCGAGTCGTTCGACTATATCATTGTCGGGGCCGGAACGTGCGGTCTGGCCGTGGCGAACCGCCTGTCTGAGGACCCATCGGTCACGGTCGCCGTCATCGAGCCGGGGACAGACCAGCGCAACAACGTCAATGTCACAGACCCAGCGCTCTTCAGCGCACCGTTCGGCTCCGCAATTGACTGGCTCTACACAACGATGCCACAGTCTGGTGCGGCAGGGCAAACTCTCCAGCTGCACCAGGGCAAGGCCTGGGGCGGGACCAGCACCATCAACGGTGAGCTCTTCCGCCCTTGTGCAAGAGCATACGCGCTACTGACCAAGTCCTCGCAGGTATGACCTACATCCGCGGCGATGCAGCTGAGTTCGATGCTTGGGAAGAGCTCGGTAGCAAAGGGTGGAACTGGGCTGCTCTGGAGCCGTACTTTCACAAGTCGGAGAAGTACATCCTCCCTACCAAGGAACAAGTGCTCGGCGGCGTGACGTACGAGACAAAGTATCACGGCTTCGATGGCCCTGTGCATGTCAGCTACGTCCAGACATTGCGAAACAATAACGTGACTCCGCTCCTTAGAGAGACTTGGAAAGGATTGTCGATCCCACTCAACCCCGACCCGAACAGCGGGCATATGCATGGTCTCTCCATGGGGCCCCAAACCATTGACCGGGACCTGAATCTGCGATACGACTCGGCGACGGCGTACTTGCATCCGGTAGAGACTCGCCCTAACTTGAAGATCATCAAAGGCACTGTGAAAAGGATCACCTGGGCGTCGACGAAAAACAAGCGAACGAACCGCAAGCAGTGCAAGGCCGTCGCCAATGGGGTTGAATACCTCACCGACGACGGCGTCTCGCACGCTGTCGAGGCAAAGCGCGAGGTTGTCATCTCTGCCGGCACCGTCCGCACACCACTCGTCCTCGAGAGCTCCGGAATCGGCAACCCAGCCCTCCTCAGCTCTCTGGGCATCGACACGGTCGTAGACCTCCCGACGGTAGGCGAGAACTACATAGAGCAGACCAACCACATACTCGCCTTCTTCAGTACAGGTACCCTCGACCTTTCGACGAGCGCATACCATACCTTCCTCACAGCGGCTGACCTCTTCGGCGAGGACCTGGCCGCCGTCGAGCAGCGCACCGGTGATAGCCTGCACGCGTGGGCCCAGGCCGCCGTCGACGCGTCGGGCAAGAACGCCCTCGACATCGCCGCGGTCGAGAGTGTCCTGCAGGTGCAGCACGACCTCATCTTCCGCCGCAATGTGACCATTGGCGAGATAATCCACGGCGCGTTCCCGGAAGACACGCTGGCGACCAACTACTGGTACCTTCTGCCCTTCTCCCGCGGCAGCGTGCACCTAAAGTCCAAGGACAAGATTGACGAGCCGGCCATCGACCCGCGGTTCTTTACGGCAGGCTTCGACATGGAGGCGACCATCGCGACGGGTAAGTTTGGGCAGAAGTTCTTCCTGTCGAAGCCGCTGAGCGATTACAACACCGGGCCGCGGGTGCCGGGCGCCGATATTCTGCCAAACAATGCGACCGACGAGCAGTGGACAGCATATCTCCAGCACAACGGTGAATTTCAGAAGACCCCCCCATGGGTTCACTTGCTGATATTGTGACAGTCGCGCCCAATTCGCACGGCATGGGCACGGCAGCCATGATGGCCCGGGAGCTGGGCGGCGTGGTTGACCACGAGGTCCGCGTGTATGGCACGGCCAACGTACGCGTCGTAGATTCCTCTGTCATCCCGATGCAGATCAGTGGACACATGACCGGGCCGCTCTATGCTCTGGCCGAGAGAGCCTCTGACATCATCAAGAAGACACCGTTCAAGGTGTGAGATCTCGAGGGATTGTTTCAAGTGCTAGAGCGTGCATCGAATAGCTGCTAGGTTGTTGCTTCGGCATGTTCATTCATGTAGAGTAGTCCGGTGCAGATAATTTGCATAGCTGCGAAGTGCACTTTTGTTCGTTGGCGAGGCAAGGGGAGATTCAATGAATGCGAATGTCTGGGCTGGAAGCTCGGCGATTGTCGGAAATATGCGCATACAGAGTCCTTCGTGCCCGTGGATATAGTCACACGAAGCGGAACAAAGGCCGCGGCGGGATCGTCTATTGATGACTCAAAAGCCAAAGAACCAAACGAAAGAAGAAGGTCGATTTCATCCCAACAGGCATCCTCCCCACACTGGGCGTAGCCTGGAGTCGGAAACGGATGGGAGGAGTGCTTTCTGAGCTGTCGAGTTGCGGGGATACAAGGTTATCAGATCAAAAAGATAATCAAGATGCATTAGTGGAATACGACCTGGGTCGAGTTGGTGTACCGTTGCCGGCCCATTCGACACCACCAGATCGTATTCTTCCCTGTCAGGTGGCTGGCATGCGGTTTTAGGCAGTAGTCAAATCCTTCTCCCCCGCCAGGATCGTGGGACTGACCGGCTTCGTCAAATGCGGCCAGGCCATGTCCATCCGTGATCGGGATGAGGTGTGGCTAGTCGGTCTCCGGTATTATCGCCGTCGCTAGTGCTTAGGAGGAAGGTGAGAGAGAATATTATGGTCAGCTCGCAAGCTCGCAAGCTAGTATATATCAGTGGCTTACCGCATGCGGTTCTCAATTAATGATTATATGAACCGGCTCTCATACATCTCGTTGAGTGATTCGGAGGACAATGACAGCTCAGGACGTCGAAAAAGTTGAGCCTGTACAAGGCAACACCACCTCTGAAAATGGTGTTGAAGCCCGGCTCACCAGGAGTAATACCAACGACGGTGACGATGCACAGCCTGCAATCGAGCGGCAGCGTGTAAGTGATCAAACATGCATGGCGATTGAGCATCGGAAGACTTACCACTTTTGATGACAGTCACAGGCTGCATGGGACGGACCCGACGACCCAGAGAATCCGCTTAACTGGCCGTCGTGGCGAAAGATTGTGCTGGCTCTATGCGTGTCCCTCGGCCAGCTCGCCACGCTCATGAGCGCAAGTATTGTCGCGGCTGCCCTACCGCAGATCTCTCGCGACATCGGACTCGCCGCCAACCCGACCCAAATTGCATTCTCCGTCTTCTTCCTCGGCTTGGCGACCGGCCCATTCCCCGTGGCGGCTCTGTCAGAGATGTACGGCCGCAAGCCCGTCTGGCTATTTTGCAACTGTAGCTTTATCTTGTGGAATGCGCTGTGCCCTGTGGGAGACAAGGCAGGCCTGCTCATTGTTGGGAGGTTTATGGTGGGCGTAAGCGCCAGTGTAGGCCTCACGGTATGTGTAACAGCTTCCAAGGTCCCGCGTCTCGAGTGTACTCACACGGAGAACAGCTGACAGGGCCAATCATGGCAGATATGTATCCCGCTTCCGAACGTGGCAAGTCTCTCGCCATTGCCGGCATTCTGACGTATCTCGGCCCTGCCCTCGGCCCCATCGTCGGCGGCATCGTGTCCCAGTACATCCACTGGCACTGGCTGTTTTGGGTGCTCTCTTTCTTCATAGCTGCGGTCACCATACTCGGCTTCTTCGTCATCCGCGAAACGTACGCACCCATACTGCTCTACCATCGGGCTGTCGCCCGCAATCCCTCCCTACACGTCTCTGAGTCGCCCTTGACGAGAAGATTCTGGGTGGATCTGTCCGGCAAGTTGCGCTTCAACCTCCTGCGCCCCATCAAGCTCATGGTCACACGGCCCGTCATTCCCTTCATCGGCCTCATGTACGGCGTCGAGTTCGGAATCTACACCCTCGTGCTCTCCACCTTCGCCGCCCTCTGGATCGAGCGATACCGCCAGTCCGAGACCGTCAGCTCACTGCACTACATCTCCATTGCGGCTGGGATCTGGCTGGCAGCCCAGTTGGGCGGATACCTCATGGACTGGATCTACAAGCGCCTGAGACAAGGCCGGCGCTTGCGCGTGTCCCGGTTGGAGAAGGGCGCCGTAGAGGAGAGACCAGGTGTCCCCGAGTTCCGGGCGCCCTACATGATGATCGGCGGCATCATGATGCCCATCGGCCTGCTCTGGTACGGCTGGGCGGCCGAGCGGCGCGCGACCTGGGTGGCGGTGGATCTGGGTGCGCTGTGGTTCACCTTTGGCGGCACGATGTATGTGCAGGGCGCGCTTGCCTACACGCTCGACGAGTTCGAGGCCGGCGCTGCATCGGCGCAGGCGGGAACGAGGATGCTGTCGCAACTGGCCGGGTTCTGCTTCCCGCTGTTTGCGCCGCAGCTGTACGGCCGGCTTGGGTACGGGTGGGGGAACAGCGTGCTCGCCCTGGTGGCGCTGGCGTGCGCGGTGCCCATGCCGTTTGTCTTGTGGTTTTGGGGAGATCAGTTGCGCGCGAAGGGCAGGGACAGGGTTGCGTTTTGAGGTCTGGGAGGAAGCATCCAAGTGAAGCAACAAATATAGATGCTACGATGGTGATTGTGGAAAGATGATGCCCGGGCACGGTTACTCTGCGCTTTCCTTTTTTTATTTCTATAACATCAAAATGCGGGCAATCGCATCTGGCAACAACCCGGCTCTTTCCCGAGCGCCTATGCAAGTCTGAATTGCCCTTACCCGTCGGATCTCATCTCGATTTGTCATTCCTGGAAGGGAAGTCAAAACTCGAGGCAGCCAGCATCGACTTACAGAACAGAGAAGATCCCTACCCCCCAGATCCGAGGCTCGGCCTGCAGGTGTGATGGGGATGCTGAGTCATCCAAACAACCTGTTAAGAGGTATGCAGCGCCCAGCACGACCTGGTACAGAGTACTTCTGCACTCACTCCGTCTCTCTGCATTCTTAGCGCATTTTGCGTGTTCTTAGGCAGGCTAACCCCCTACAGTAAGCGCTCCGTGACCGGTTACGAGCGCTAAAATGGCCGCTGAGGCGCGCTGGAAGCGGCTGATAAAACACGCCGAACTGTCTCGTCTTGGCACCCTTGTAAGTACATCTGAGCATGTATGCACCTCTAGCATCTAGGTAAATCAGAATGGAAGCTTTTCTCGCTGGTGCCTTGATTAACATGCACACCTGAATTCACTTGAAGGAGGCAGCCCTGGTGGAGAGTGATTTGTTGAATCAGCGCATCAATATCATCAGCCCACAAAAGGATCAACTAGCCTCCAGCTGCAGGGCTGTGCCTGGCGCCCCGGCACGCCCGGAAATCCCGAGTCTCGCACATGGGAAAAAAACTGGCCAGCAAATTTGATGACCAGACTGCTGGACTTCGTAGGTCAAGGTGGATTAGCCACCAAGTTCTGACGCAATGTGCCTCCTGACTTCTTCTCCTCCTTCGTGACACCTTGCTCCATGTCAATCTACCTCGCAGAGTCGTGCCCGTACCTGATCTCGAGCCAGAGCTTCCAAAGCTTCTTCTGGCGATGATGCAGTGTCCAGTGCGTCTTGAATCGCCATCACCACCATGACTGCCCGCTCGCTCCTCCAGCAGAGGCGCCTCGTGGCCCTGGCTGGAGCTTTTACGTTTGCCTTCATCATCGTGACCACCCTCTGCTCTCCGACCGCCCGACTTTACTTGACTGGCAAGCCAAGCGGTTTGAGACCATCGCCAGTAGCCATACAAGACCCAGTTCAAAGCCCATTACTCCCATTACCCCCAGCGGCGCCAGCGGCGCCAGCGGCGTCAGCGGATCAGACGCCCTCGTGGGACCTCCGGATACCGAACGATTACTTCGATAAGAATCCCAGTTCCAAGTTTTGTGCCGAACGGTTCTCTACGAAATACCTTGAAAACCTGCGCAACAATTCAGCCATCTATTGCAGCCCGGAGAAAGCCCAGTCGAGCTTGACCTGCTTTCACAGTCGTACCTCACCCGATGGGCCAGACTCGTTCTGCGTCGCCCGGGGGGTTGCTCTTGACTCCAAGAAGCACCGATTCGGAATACACTGTCCGCTCAGAACCCTGAGCTCGGAGGAAAAGGCCGGGGGCGTGGTACCGTTTGAGAGCATCCGTGGTTATTGGTACGGGACAGGCCCGGCCGAAATCTTTGGAAAATTTATAACATTTCTCAAGAGATCGCCCCCTCTCGTTCCGTCAACAAAGAGAGAAGAAACAAACCAGACCACTGTCGGCGGTAATGTCATTGCCTCACCACCGCGGAATTTCCTGCTGATCAAGCGTGAGGGTGATGGCAATCCGTGGCACTGCTTGCTGGAGATATGGTCGGCCTGGATGACCATGGACGTCCTACGCATCTCGATGGACCCCAGCCGCAACGAGCCCTACT
Source organism: Thyridium curvatum (assembly GCF_004353045.1). Classification (NCBI taxonomy): domain Eukaryota; kingdom Fungi; phylum Ascomycota; class Sordariomycetes; order Thyridiales; family Thyridiaceae; genus Thyridium; species Thyridium curvatum. The sequence goes on along the minus strand of NW_022156772.1, from coordinate 232,232 downwards.
TCGCACACAGCGAAGACGAGGAGGATACGCAGGTAGTCATCCTCGACGACCTGAACGAGGGCCCGTACTACGACATGTGGTCGCTCTTCTCCAAGCACGACGCCGTTCGCCTGGGCGACCTCAGCACGCCCATCCCATCCTCGGCGAATGTCATCATTCCGCTGGCCGGCGGCAGCAACCCGATCTGGCAGAATGACTGGGGCGTCCGCGATTGCACCTCCGCGGCCACGCTGTCGGCCTTCTCGCGCCGTGTCCTGCGCATGCACGGCCTGGACCCGGACAGGGCCCAGCAGCGCGGCCCGCAGGCCAACATCTCCGTTGTCTTTGTCGACCGTAGCCGGTACAGGAAACTGGTGAACCAGACAGCCCTCTTTGAGGCGCTCGAGGCGCGGGTTCCCCACGTCTCCGTCCGCCTCGTCGACTTCGCAGCGCTGAGCTTCCGCGACCAGGTCCGGGAGGCGAGGAACGCTGACGTGCTGGTTGGTGTGCATGGCGCCGGACTCACGCACGCCATGTGGATGCATGACGGTGCGGGGTCCGTCGTGGAGATTCAGCCCTCGGAGCTGAACCACAACGGCTTCCGGAACCTGGCGTTAATGAAGGGGCTGGGTTTCTACCGCGTGCACGCTAACTCTACGGAGTCACCCAAGAAAAAGAAGCCCACGCGAGCAGCATCATTGGTGATTGGGGGCGGTGATGAGGCCGGGCCGGGGGACCACGCGCTGCTGCAACGGCGGGACCGGTGGCATTGGGAAGATGTGATTCTGGAAGAAGAGCGTTTTCTCGAGGTCATGACTGTCGCGATCAAGTCGCTGTATGCAAAGGGGTCCCTGAATTATGACGTCAATTAGCACTTGAAGTGCGTTGAGGCAGAGGTAGGGATGAATGCATCCATGATCTGAACTGAAATTGGAATGCCGCTATCAGCCACTCTCGGTCTTTTGAATGATGGGCGCTACAGGTCACCCTTACTCGCGTGCCAGAAATGTCAATCGTACAGAGAGTGAAACACTCCCTGTCCACATTTCGCTGCCAGGGATGGCCTGTCAGCGGGATGGCGGCGCGTTCCCGGTCACGAATAATGTGATCCAAGACATCGCTCGGGACTTTTAGCCGGATCTGGCAAGCATCTTGCTGCTTATTTTCACCACCCCCAGGCGAGACTAGGCGAAAAGCGATTAAGGGGTGACTTTTGACAAACAGAATAGAGTGTTAGGACACGTTTGGAAACACCCCGGCGCTGCTTGAACTGGAAGGGGAATCTCGAATCCTCACGATTGTCCCTACCAGCGACGAGAGCAGGGAAGCGCTGCCCATTATTGAACATTCGCGACTCCTCATAGATGAACGGCAGACCATAGCACTTGTCAAATTCTGCAGAACAAAGTTAATTTGAGAGACGACGAAGCAGGAACATCCGCCAATGTTGACATGGCGGTGCTCATAAGGGGACGGCGCAGGAACACCTACCTCGCCCTCGCAGTCCTTTTGCTCATCTTCTACTACCTAACATCATCATGGCGGCACACGTCGTCAGAGTCTGCCAGTCTGGCACAGTTCATGAACTACGAGGGCTCTGCCACACGCGTCAAAGCCGTCAATTCCAGCTTCGACTGGAGCAAGGTGTCACACGCCTACCCGCCCGGGGACCAGAAGCCGCTGCCGCGCTCCCCGCCTGGCGCGAGGGATCGGATCCCCCGAGTGCAGCACCGCTTCGGTGGCGAGTCCTCTGCCGTGCGGAAGCTGCGTGAGGCCCGCCGAGATGCCGTGCGCGCCGTCTTCAAGAAGAACTGGGACAGCTACCGCAAGTACGCGTGGAAGGCTGACGCGCTGCTGCCGCTGTCAGGCAAAGGCCGGGACCAGTTCTCTGGCTGGGCGGCGACCCTGGTCGACGCCCTCGACGCTCTGTGGATCATGGGTCTGCGTGACGAGTTCGACGAGGCCGTCGAGGCCGTCGCCGAGATCGACTTTGGCGAGTCGTCGTCGCAGCGGGTCAACATCTTCGAGACCAACATCCGCTACCTGGGTGGCTTGCTTGCGGCGTACGACTTGAGCGGTCGGCAGGTGCTGCTACAGAAGGCACGAGAGCTGGGCGAACTGATCTACGCCGGGTTCAACACCCCTAACCGGATGCCTGTGGACTTTATCGACATGTCGCAGGCCAAGACTGGGGAAGGACTGACTGTGGAGTCGTCGGTGGTGTCGGCGTCGCCAGGGACGCTGTCCATGGAGTTAACCCATCTGTCGCAATTAACGGGCGACAACAAATACTACGCGGCGGCCGCCAAGGTAATGGACGTGTTTTACCACCAGCAGAACAAGACGAAGCTCCCGGGGATGTGGCCCATCTACGTGTCGATGAGCACTCAGGACCTGACGAATGGCATGTCCTTCACGCTTGGCGGCAGTGCCGACTCCCTCTACGAGTACCTGCCTAAGATGTACCAGCTCTTGGGCGGGTTGGAGCCCATGTACGAAGACTTGTCGCGGACTTTTATGGCGACTGCGGATAAGCATCTCTTCTTCCGTCCGATGCTGGAAGACAATGCCGACATCCTCATCTCTGGAAACGTCAATGTCTTTCCAGAGGAGGATCCAGTACTCGACCCTGAGAGCGAGCACCTGGCCTGCTTCATCGGAGGCGCTTTTGCCCTGGCGGGAAAGCTGCTTGGCAGCCCCAACGATGTCCGCACGGGGGCAAAGTTAACTCGAGGCTGTGCCTACGCTTACAGGGCATTCCCTACAGGCATGATGCCTGAGCGGTACAATATGGCGCCATGCAGATCCAGGACCGAATGCCCGTGGGACGAGTCTGTTTGGCAGGAGGAGAAAGGCAAGCGGAAGGAGTGGAAGGAGCATCTGCCCAAGGGCTTCACGACAGCCAAGGACCCTCGCTATATCCTACGGCCCGAGGCCATCGAAAGCGTGTTCGTGCTCTATCGAGTTACGGGGGACACGTGGTATCAAGACACGGCGTGGGGCATGTTCAAGGCTATAGAGGAGGGTACCCGTACCGACATCGCGAATGCAGCTGTTCTCGACGTCACCAGGGCCAGAGAGCATCTTCCGAAAGAAGACTACATGGAGGTAAGTCTCTCGCTAATTATCACCTCATTCCCCTCAGCATGAAAATTCGGGTCTGACGTAGAATTGCAGAGTTTTTGGTTGGCAGAAACTCTGAAGTATTTCTACCTCATATTCTCTCCTCCCGACCTGGTTAGCCTCGACGAATACGTCCTCAACACTGAGGCACATCCGTTCAGGAGGCCCAAGTGGTGATCCGGATGTAGTGTCTAGATTTACTTGCAAGCTCAAGATGGGCAAGGTTTGCCAGTTCCATCCGACTGGTGGGCGTCTTCCATACATGCAACTCAACTATTCATACTGGCATGGCGCAAGTTGGGCATTGGACCTCGTGCTAGCTGCACTTACAATTGAACTTCCGGCTCGGAGTCCGACTGCGGATTCCACTCCATTCCCTTCCTAACGGTGACCGTTGGAGGGGAGTGTGTCGTGGTCGTACCACAGGTTGGGAACAGACCCGGACTCTAAGGCACGCTTATGCTGGAGAAACATGTTTACCAGATCGTGGAAAACATGAGTGAGGCTGTTTATCACGAGAACAGGCGCTTCCACGTACCAAAGTTTCGCAGTCTCTTCGCCTACTTAAGGCGATCGCCTTGCCCGGAGGGACACTGATCTTCTCTTCTGAACCATCTCTCGTACCAGCTTCCTTTTCTTCAGACGTAGACAGCAGTCATCAAGCTATTGTTGCATCTTCCCGCCTCTCGTGTCATCTCATCACCATCATCAGAGTTGACACTCTTTTATCAAACGACCCAGCCGATTTCGATAGCCATGGCTTCCAGGTGGAATCGTTCAAACTGGGAATCGCCCAGCTCCAACAAGCAGAACCTCGCAACCTCTCCCAAGCGTGGTTCAGGTTCCCCTGGCGCCCAGGATGCCGTGCATATCTGGCAACCTGGAGAGATTGCATTTCTCAAGAGCCACCTGGTATTCGACAAGGATGAGCAAAAGTCCCTGATTACCTCGCGGTATCTTGAGATGGGTGCCACCGGCCACCCAGTCGTCGTCCTGCGCATGTCTCCCAACAAAACACATGCTGCTATCACCACGGCCAGCTCCTACCATGCCGATGGTGCGAACGGCAAGCATATCCCGCCTTGGTTGCAGTCCAATCACACAACCAAGCAGGATAAAGACTTCCGCGCGTTCGAGGGCTCAGAGCTGCCGCCCAGCGACGTGAAGCGCCCTGCACTCCAGCTCGAGGACGGCAAATTCATGCCCAAGAAGAACGCCTGCTGGATTTATGTGCGCAACATGTGGGTCGTCCCGGTCACCGTGCTCGGGTCCTTTGACCAGACGCCGGACATCCTTCGCCTCACCGACGACGCGAGGCTCGATCTCCTTGCGCACATGGAGAAGCGGAGTGCCGGCACGTTCGCCAAGGTCATGGAGGGAGTGGACTTGGAGTACATACCGGTCAACACCAGGAACCTCCCGGTGAACGACCCAAGTCCAGATCCCAGACCCAGACGGCAGTATCACGCTGTCCGAGGCAGCCCGGCACCTCTCGGATCGCGAGGACAAGGCTGGCCCCCCGCCACCAACACGGCCCAGCCTGCATCTGCCAGTTCGTCGACAAGTCTCTCATGGCGGCGAAGCCCAGGACAGCCGTCCGCTACCGACAGGCCCCAGCCTGCGCCGGCGGCTCTCGAATGGCGGCGGCCAAGCCAACCGGCCGCCTCCATGGGCGCCCAGCCTGCACCGGTGACTCTCGAATGGCGACGGCCAAACCAACCGGCCGCCTCCATGAGCACCCAGCCTGCACCGGTCAGCAATGACAAGCCTTCTGCCTCCCCGCAATTAACAGCTCCAAGGAGGTGGGCAGATGCGGCCACTGCAGGCTCTGGGGCATCGTCTCGCAGAGATGGCTGGCGGCGAAAGGGCCCAGAGGCCGAGGATCGTTGGAAACGGAGGAGCTGAAGATCCGGGCGCGGGTATCTGGGACGGGGCTGGGGAACTACTCGAGGTTTTGGGCTTTTTGGATTCACATTTCGGATTTGGGCACGGAATGATGCTTGTTTTGGACACGTTGGCAATCGTATCCTCATGTATCAAATGAGACTTCTCACCAGACGATCTATTTTCTGAATGACAATTTCTATCCCAGTTCCAACATCTTGATCTCTCTGTATCCCTCCGATTATGCACGTGATGGTGTTTTGGGCTGCACGCCTTTTGGCAGTAGCACGTGTTCAAGGCCGAGCAGGAATGTTTCTGGGAGTGCGTTTGAGTTAATGAAGTGGCTCATTGCAAGACCTGAGGGTTTGTCAACTACTGTACGGTACAAAAGTCATGGTTGCAAAGAGACTTCGCCTCAGCCAGCCACTGGCATCCGCATTCATGACCCTTGTCCTGGACAACCACAATTCAAGGTGACCCGAAGTAATCAGGGTGGAACACTCTCGACCCTGCAAGTTTGGTAGCCCTCCGAACACGGCACGGAGGGTGGTGTGTTCTCCGGGCAAGGACTGAATGAGTATGCTAATCTGCGGCTTTGTCGACTTTTGCCGCAACGTGAGAACTTTATTGCTCGGTTACATGGCCCTGACGGAGGGCAGTGTGTCGTCAATGCAAGCACTTTACCTCTGCGCGGCCGGCTATTTGGGCCATATAGGAGACAGGCTTATTATGACCCGCTATGGCTCCCGCGGAGTCTCATCTCTGGTGTAATTCCGCTTCTGCGCATCGCTGGGCATGTGAATCATGGCACAGAATGTCTTCAATATGCAGTGAGATGCCAAATTTGGGGATCGTGCTGTCGACATCCTGACTCCTTATCTCCCTAGAAGCTTTCAGCAGACCACTCACCGCGGGCATACACAATGGCAACGCCCGAAACACCAAAGGTCGACCTCGACCACCTCAAAGGAAAGACAATACTGATCACTGGAGGGGCGTCGGGCTTTGGGGCGGCCTTCGCCAGGAAATGGGCAAGCCATGGAGCCAACATCATCATTGGCGACATGAGTGACGCCGCAGGAGAGAGTCTTGTTGCAGAGCTCCGGTCCAGCACAGGGTCTCAGAATCATTGTTACCAGCATTGCGACGTCACGGACTGGCAGAGCCAAGTCGCGCTTTTCAAACTGGCAGTGAAGCAGAGTCCATCTGGGCACATTGATGCCGTGGTTCCCAACGCTGGCATCAGCGGCGATACCAACTCCTCTCCAGGCAACTTTGAAGACCCCCAAGGTCTGGACGGAGATGACCCTGCTCCGCCAAGGCTCAAGATCCTCGATGTCAACTTGACGGGTGTCATGTACACTGTTCACCTCGCCATGTTCTGGCTCGCAAAGAACAATACCGAAAAAGCCCAGGGCAAGAACGAAAATCAGCCCGAGGGCACAAGAGACAGGCACATTCTCCTCATCGGGTCGGTCGCAAGCTTGACACCGCTCGTGGGCGCTGCACAATACACCGCTTCCAAACACGCAGTCACAGGTCTGTTCAGAAGCCTACGCGGCACAGCATTCCATCGAGGAATACGCATCAACTTGCTCTGCCCACACTTTGTCAAGACCGGACTGCTCAGCGACGGCGTAATGCTGATTCTCGCAGGCGGCGGCCTGGGCGAGGTCTCGGACGTGGTGGAGGCGGGCACGCAGTTCATGGCCGATAAGACCGCCTACGGGCGGTCCGTCGTAATTGGCCCAAAGCTCAAGGTGGAGGACGGCGATGACGGCGAGATGAGGCTTGTGGAGATACCCAGTGCGGAGGGCGAGGAGGGCAAGGGCATCTGGGACTGCTTCGCCCACGACTACCAGAGCACCGAGGCATTCTTTTACCGGTACACGCGCCTTCTCATTGCCTTTGCCAAGATGAGGGGATGGGCTGGCTGGGCCAAGGACGTCTTCAATGTAGTATTCCGACGAAAATAGGAACGTCAGTCAATCAATCCATTTGCGAGAGCGGTTCTGCATTTTGCCTCGAAGACAGCTATATGACAGGGCCAGGATGAAGATCAACGTTGCAGTGGGCTGCACTAAATTCCCCGGCTGCACTACCCTGCAATCTGCTGATGGTGTGTGGAGCATCTGTCAAAATTCGCAATATCTAGAAGAGCTTCCAGATCACCGCTGCCTCATCCGCATAGCCGTGTAAGCGAGCTTCTCAGAGATAAGCATTTACGCCATCCCGCGAGGGCTGGGTCTCGGTCCAGACCCTTCGCCAGCCGGCCGGGGGAGCAGGAAGACTCTGCAGCTTCAAATAGGGTCTCGACCTGGGTAGGTGCCGTCCGGGATTATGGGCTCTCGATCCCAAATAAGCAACAAGCTTGTTATCTCAGCCTCCTGCATCCGTGACTGAAAGGTTTGTATCCTGGGCCAGGCCAGGCCCAGTGTCATGTATCTGCAACACAGTGTAGTGGCAACAGCGTTTGGCGGCTGATATCGTGCAATATTTGCCGACATAATACGGCGAATTATTCCCTATCAGAAATCCAGGCACCCCTTCCGAAAGCCAACGTTGGTCCCTTCCAAAAAAAAAAAAAAATACAGTAGAGCCCATCGACGGTCCAGTGTTGTCTTGAGGTCTGGTTGTTAGTTCTTTCTTCTCTTTTTCTTCCTATACCCCTTTCACTCCCCCTTTCCGTTTTGTGGGCAGCTGCGAAGGACGAGAGACGCTCCGCCTAATCTAAGGTAGAAATCCATCTTTGATACCCAGGCGTCACTCCTCCAGACACCTATTCCAAAGTAATTTACCCATTCTGGGCCGCCAAGACGGACCTACGTAGCCCTTCGGCATCTGCACACGGCAGCAAACACGCGATGCTCGGCATAAGTGCGGATTGACAACGGCTAGCTAGTATGCATTCGAAGCGAGCAGACTGTGTCGATCCGGTTCCGCTTTGCGTGGTAAAGACGCCCACTTTACCCCAGGATCTTGGCACCAGGGGAACAGACCAATCAGTGCAGGCTGGCTTCATCTGGCTAATGCGAGGCCAATTAGGATGAGATGGACCCTGGATCTGATCATCGAATGGATGGAATGCTCCGTGCAAGCCCGCCGGGGGACACGTTATCGTCAGGTCGGCGCTGCGGGCAATAAAAGTGGCTAACTGGCCCCAGCTGGACTCGGTCGCCCAGCAAGATGCGGAAGTCGTGAGCGGCGGTCCTCTTCTCGAAAAAGTTCCAAGACTGATATATCAGCCCTTGGTCCTCTTCCTTGCACTGGACTCTTGGCTGAGCACGCAATCACACACAAGTTGCTAGCTGTGCGGCCGAGTCTACCATGGCGCCATCCGTCCTGCCTCCCGAGGAGTCGACGCCCGAGCCAACCACACCGGTGACCGAGACTGGCAGCGATGGCTCCAACTTTGAGATAGTGAGCCCGTGCTCACCGTCCGAGACGCTCTCTGCCAACGGACAGCCCGGCACTCTTGACGCTGCCGCTGCCAACGGAACGTCTGGTCAGCATGCCAACGACCAACAGATACCCGCATCCAATGGCCACAGCAACGGGACCAATGGCTCACACGACACGGCCCAGGCTAGCTCACAGACAGCAGAGACCCCCGAGGCCCCTCAGAAGAAGTCAAAGTACTCCCCTGTCGCCATTGTGGGAATGGCATGTCGCTTGCCTGGCAACGTCTCTGACCCGGAACAATTCTACGAACTCATCTGCCGAGTACGGAGCGGCTGGTGCTCGATGCCAGAGGAGAGATTCAGCAAGGACGGCTACCACCACCCTAACCCGGACAAGCTAGGTTGCTACAACCCAGCTGGTGGCTGCTTCCTGACCGAGGATGTTTCGCTCTTCGACGCCCCTTTCTTCAACATCACAGAGCGAGAAGCCATTTCGATGGACCCACAGCACCGCCTGATTCTCGAATGCACATACGAAGCCCTCGAGAATGCCGGTATCCCCAGACATGAGCTGGTTGGCAAGAACGTGGCTGTCTATGCCGGAGGGTCTTTCACCGACTACGAGTTGAACAACCTGCGTGATCTAGACACCGCCCCCATGTATCAATCCACAGGAAATGCCCCGTCTCTGCTAGCCAACCGCATATCTTACTACTTCGACTTCCGAGGTCCCAGCCACACTGTCGAGACGGCTTGCTCGTCAAGCTTGACCGCTCTTCATATTGCCATGCAGAGCATCCAGAGCGGCGACTCCTCCGTGGTTGTGCTAGCCTCAAGTCATCTCAACCTTCTCCCAGACCACTTTGTCTCTATGTCATCACAAGGTCTACTGTCAGGAGATGGTCGGTCTTACGCTTTCGACTCCCGTGCCAACGGCTTCGGGCGTGGTGAAGGTGCTGGTGTCGTCATCCTCAAGCCCCTCGACCAAGCACTAAAGGACAATGACAACATCAGAGCCGTGATCGTCGGAAGCGGCGTTAACCAGGACGGACGTACCAACGGCATCACTATGCCAAACGGAGATGCCCAGCTGGAGTTGATGAGAAAGGTCTACGAGGATGCCGGGATTGATCCCCAGGAATGCGGATATGTGGAGGCCCACGGCACTGGCACAAAGGTCGGTGACCCGATAGAGATGAAGGCTCTGCATCGCATGTTCTCAGAAGGGAGAAGCCCGAGCAAGCCGCTCTATGTCGGCTCTGTCAAGACGAATGTCGGTCACCTGGAGGGTGCCAGCGGCATTGTGTCAATCATCAAGTCCGTCATGATGCTCGAGCGTGGATATGTCCTGCCAAATTACGGCTTCCAAAAGGGAAACCCAGAAATTCCATTCGACGAATGGGGCATCAAAGTCCCTGCGACCGTCATTCGATGGCCACGACAGAAGAAGTATATCAGTATCAACAGCTTCGGCTTCGGAGGCGGTAACGCACACGCCGTCCTGGCAGCAGCGCCGAAGAAGCCTGTTGTGCCAGTGAAATGGATGCACGACTACGTGGAGCCGAGCCGTCTCTTCGTTGTGTCCGCCAACAGCAAGGAGGCTCTAGCGGAACAAATGAGGAACATGACCATCTATCTTGAAAGGCACCCTGTTGCTTTCCAATGGAACCTGCTAGCCAATCTCGCCTACACTCTTGGCCAGAGAAGGTCATTCCTGCCCTACAAAATGGCTATTGCAACAAGCGACGGAGCATACTTGACAGAGGCCTTGGCTAAGCCTCCAACCAACCCCGTCAGGTCAACCCGGGAACCCAACATTGGTTTTGTATTCACCGGACAGGGGGCGCAATGGCACGCCATGGGACGAGAGTTGATTCAGGGATACCCCGTCTTCAAGGCATCCCTTGAGAAATTTGATGCTGTCCTTAAACGGGTGGGTGCACCCTTCAGCATGATGGAGGAGTTGGCACGAGATGCCAAAGAGTCCCGTCTCTCGGACGCAGATCTCAGCCAACCTGGATGCACGGCCATCCAAATCGCCCTGGTCGACCTATTAGCTTCTTGGGGCATCCACCCTAAGGCAGTCGTTGGCCATTCCAGCGGCGAGATTGGTGCTGCATACGCTTCTGGCACGCTGTCGCTAGAGGACTGTGCATCAATCGCATACCTCCGCGGCCAGGCGGTCTTGAGGCTGAAGGCAGACCACCCCAACCTCGACGGTGGCATGCTTGCAGTTGGCGCGGGCCCCGAAGATGTCTGGCCTCTTATCAAGACGATCAACAAGGGCCGAGTTACGATCGCGTGCATGAACAGCCCTGGAAGTATTACGGCTTCTGGCGACTCTGAAGCCATTGCCGAGCTGCAGGCCAAGGTTGAAGAGAAGCAGCTTTTCAACAGGAGGGTAAGAGTGGACACGGCTTACCACTCCCATCACATGGAGCTTGTGGCAGGCTGGTATGGCGAGTCTGTTGGCAAGATCAAGGCGGCGCCCCAAGGAGACGTTTCTTTCTTCTCTTCTCTCAAGGGCCGGCTCGTGGACTGCTCAGAGCTTACAACGTCCTACTGGGTGGAGAATCTTGCTCGCCCTGTGCAGTTCTCGCAGGCCCTGACAGAGATGTGCACCTCCCCCGTCGGCACTGACAAGGTGGACCTGCTTGTAGAGATTGGCCCTCACTCTGCTATGGAAGGTCCAGTGAAGCAGATCCTCAAGGCAATCGACACCAAGGCAAAGAAGCCCACTTACTTCCCATCGCTGGTCCGAAACAAGAACGCGGTCGACACGACGCTTGCACTGGCAGGGTCGCTCTTTAGCCACGGAACGCTTCTTGACTTCAAGGCCATCAACTTCCCAGTCCCCCCACCCAAGGCATGCGAAGCATTGAAGGACCTGCCGAAGTACGCCTGGGATCACGGCAAGCGCTACTGGTGGGAGACGCGCATCAGCAAAGCACATCTCCACCGGCAATTCGTACGCAACGATGTCGTTGGCGCACTCGCTGACTACTCCAACGAGCTCGAGCCGACATGGAGAAATATCATTCGTACCGACGAGCTTCCTTGGGTGCGAGGCCATATGATGCAAGACATGATCATTTACCCCATGGCCGGATACCTGTCCATGGCCATCGAGGCATCAGCGCAGAGGGCGCACCTCGCAGGACAGACATTCGATCAATTCGTATTCAGGGATGTCATCATCAGCCGCCCGCTGGTGGTCCAAGAAGGCAGCGATACCGAGACTAATATCACCATCCGGCCATTTGCGGAGGGCAATCGACAGTCGTCCAAGACATGGGACGAGTTCCGCATCACTTCCTGGAACAAGGACAGGGGCTGGGTCGAGCACTGCCATGGCATGATTAGGGTCAGCTCGAGTACCGATACAAATTCAGTGCATCAGACCTCGCCGCTGGAGAAGGCATCCCTTAAAGAAAGAAGAGCTCGCATTCAGGCGACCTGCAATCGCACTGTCGATCACAAGCAGATCTACACTGATCTCGCAGGCGTTACTGCCAAGTACAATGCGCAGTTCCAGGGCATGGAAAATTGCGAAGGCAGTGACACAACCTGCGTTGCGGACATCATCGTGCCAGACACTCGCCGTGGAATGCCAAAGGACTTTGAACCATCACTCATCATCCACCCTGCCTTCCTGGACCAGTTCACACATGCCGCCTGGGTCATTCTCGGTGCTGGTCGCGATAAGCTGCCCGCGCTCTACATGCCTCGCTTCTTCAAGTCGCTGACGGTTTCCAAGAATGTGTGCAACAAGCCCGGTGATCGTCTGCGGGTACATGGCGAGGGCAACCCGAACTTCGTTAACCCAGCCTCCACAAAGATTACGATGTTTGCGACATCCATGGATGGCAATGAGGAGTTCATCCATATGGAGGGCCTTGTGGTCGATCCTCTCATGGAGGCGCAGGTCTCCACTGATCTCGCCTCTCGGGAGTTGTGCTATCGTGTGACTTGGCAGCCAATACCAACTGAGAGTTCCGACGGAGAGAGCAACGGCGAGGCGGTCATTGAAAACAACATCGCCGAGCCAATCTCCATCGTTTGCACAGATGCACAGAAACAGACCATTGCCACGCAGCTCAAGGAGCAGCTTCGCAATGTGTGCACTGCAGATGTGGACGTTGCCTCGATTAACGATCGTCTTGCCGGAAAGATCTGCGTTGTGCTGTTAGAGTTGGATGAGCTCCTCACCTCAAAGCTTCGTGAGGAGTCTTTCAAACAGCTGCAGACCCTTATCCAATCTGTAAAAGGTATCCTGTGGGTCGTTTCAGGCTCATATGCAGACGCTACGAACCCGCAAGCTGGCATGATCCTCGGTCTAGCTCGTACAGTTCGATCGGAGGCTGGTCTCAAGTTTGCTACTCTGGATCTTTCTCAACCCGCGCTCTCCTCTGCCAGCACCGTGGCCGACAGTGTCCTCAAAGTCGCCCAAAGCGTCTTCGGCAAGGATGCGTCCCCCGATGTGGATATGGAGTATCAGGAACGTGATGGGGAGCTCAGCGTGTGTCGCATTCTGCCAGATGAGGAGATGGATGCCTTCGTCGAGCAGCAGACGGGTGCTTCGACAGCTCCATTCTTGCAGCCTTTCCACCAGGCGGGACGGCCTCTCAAACTCAAGGTCGGAACAAATGGTGCGCTCGACACTCTTCACTTTGTTGACGACACATCTGCGTCCTCGCAGCTCCGCCCTGACGAGATCTCCATCGAGGTCAAGGTCACTAGCATGAACTTCAAGGACGTCATGGTGGCCATGGGAGAGGTGCCTAGCCCGTACCTGGGAGTCGAGTGTGCCGGTGTGGTCAATGCCGTGGGTGCAGATGTCAGAGACTTCAAGGTTGGCGACAGGGTGTGCGCAAGCTCCGAAGGCGCATATTCTACCTACACGAGGTGCAAAGCCACCAGCGCCGCCAGGGTGCCCGACGATATGTCGCTCGAATCCGCAGCAACTATTCCTGTAGTATTTGCTACTGCGTACTACAGTCTCTTTGACGTCGCCCACCTGCAGAAGGGCGAGACGGTACTCATCCACGCCGCTGCTGGAGGTGTGGGCCAAGCAGCCATCATGCTCTGCCAGATGGTGGGCGCTAATATCTACACGACTGTCGGAAGCGAGGCAAAGAAGACCTTCTTGATGGAGACCTATAACATCCCTGAGGATCACATCTTCTATTCCCGAGACACCACATTCGCCAAGGCCGTTCAACAAGCCACCAACGGCCGCGGCGTCGACGTTGTGCTCAATTCGCTGGCCGGCGACTCTCTCAGGGCCACTTGGGAGTGCATCGCTCACTTCGGCCGCTTTGTCGAGATCGGCAAGCGGGATATCCTCAGCAACACCGGCTTGGGTATGGCCATGTTTGAGCAGAATGCCACTTTTGCCTCTGTGGATCTGACCGTCGTTGCTGCTGAACGCCCTCAGGTGATGAGGCGTGTGCTGGACGACGTGTTCAAGACGCTTAGCTTCGGTCTCATTCGTCCAATCTCTCCCATCACATCCTTCCCTATCTCGGAGGTTGAGACGGCATTCCGCACTATGCAAGCTGGCAAGGTTCATGGCAAGGTCTTGTTGACCGCGGGACCAAATGACTTGGTCAAGGTAAGTATTCTGAGAAGGACATCGATCCTAGAATGAAAATGGCTGACAAGTTACGTAGGCAACCTTTTCTGAGAAGACATTCTCTAACATTCTCCGCGCTGATGGGACATACCTTATCATCGGCGGAACTGGTGGTATCGGACGGAGCATCACCCGATGGATATTCAACAAGGGTGCCAAGAACATCGTTCTGGTCTCTCGATCCGCCAGCCCATCAGCTAAGGTGAAGGAGCTTATCGAAGAGGGCAAGACGCAAGGAATCAACGTTTGCATCCATGCCTGCGATGTTTCGGATCAGGGACGGGTTCAGGCCATGGTGGCAGAGCTCGGCAAGAGTCTACCTCCGATCCGTGGAATGATCCACAGCGCCATGGTTCTAGATGTAAGAAGAAGCAGCCTCAAACATCGCAAATTACTTGCCACTAACGCAGTTATAGGATGTTCTGTTCGAGAAAATGACCTTTGATCAATGGGACCGTGTCGTCCAGTCCAAGGTCGCCGGCTGCTGGAACCTGCACAACGCCTTGAGCGGTGAGGAGATCGACTTCTTCATCACGTTGAGCTCGGTGGCTGGCATCATCGGCAACCGTGGCCAGGCAGCCTATGCGGCCGCGAACACGTTCCTGGACTCGTTGACTCAGCACCGCCGCAGGCTGGGTCTGCCAGCCACGACCCTTGACCTGGCTGCGGTCAGCGACACCGGCTACCTCGCCGAGAATGCAGAGCGCCAAAAGCAGGTCCTCGACCAGATTGGCGGCGAGCACATCAACGAGAAGGAGATCCTGGCCTTGATCGCCGCTTCCATCACCGGTAAAGCAGAGGAGACCTGCGGGTCTCAGATCGTCACCGGTCTGAAGCTGCCCGCATCCTTCTCGAATGTCTTCTGGGCCCCCGACGGCAAATTCGAGTCCTTGCGTGCAAAGGCTTCCCAGGGAGCCGAAGGCGATATGAGCGCTGCTCAGTCCATCTCCCCCGGCGTGGCACTGAAGCGGGCAAAGACCTACGAGGAGGCTCGTCAGGTCGTGATAGAAGCCCTGCTAGACAAGACCGCCAGTGTGCTCATGCTGCCGCGTGAGGAGCTCGATCCCTCCAAAGACACGGTCTTTTACGGCCTGGACTCTTTGGTCTCGATCGAGATCAGGAACTGGATCACTCGCGAATTCGGTGCGGCGTTGCAGATTCTTGACCTGCTGAGTAGCGGCTCATTCGTGGCTCTGGCGGATGTTGTGTTGCGGAAGACTGAACTGGTCTCGTTTGACAAATGATTTGACAAGTTCAAACGATTTACTCTGAAGTTTCTTGTATTTCCTTGTGATTCTTTTTATTTTGAGTGTTTTTTTTTTTTGGCACAGCTTTGGCTTTGTAAGACTTTTGGGTTCAATTTCCATTCTCACTGTTATTTTGCCCTTTGATTCGACTTTCCAGTTCTGAATTATAAACATACAGCTTTCCAATACGAAACGCTTCTGATATATCTGTACGAGTCTAACAGCCTTGTGATCTCCATTGTGTACGCGTAAGGTTTGGATGACAAAGCTCCTGAAGATGAATCAACTCATGGGACCCCAGTGCTTCCTCATTTCCCTACTTCCCACGATATTCATCAACACAATATACCCCTTGACACTAAAACTGCAGTGAACGGCTAGGGAAATAACCTCTCCCTCCTCATAGCTAAGCCAGCTACCAAGAAAACAGCACCCGCCACGATCACAAGGACAAAATCTTGCCTGATAGCGTCTGTAATGGCAAGAGTCGCTCGCTCTCTGAGCTCCCCAGTCAAACCTCGAAAGACATCGCTCCGCCCCCCCGCGACCGCCTGCCGGATCTGGTCCTGTGTGTAGCCTGCTGGCCCCAACACGGCGCCCAAGTTCTTCACAGAAGTCGTCTGGAAGACCTGTCCGCCGATGACAAGCGCTATCGTGCCCGCGCTGAGTTGAGCAAAGTTCTGCAGCGTGATCGCGTGCACGGCATCTCGAGCGTGGGCCTTCAGCGTAGCTATCGGAAAGCCGATATTTATGGCGGGCCCCGCCCCGACACCGGCGAGGACGTTGATGCCGTAGATAGCGCCTGGCTGTGTCGACGGGTCGAGGTAGACGTAGTACAGCGCGCCGGCGATGGTCAACAGAACCCCGGACACGATGTAGATTCCGATGTAGTACTTGATCCTCGGCAGCAGATATCCGGTCAAGAGGTTGGAGGTAATGAGGACGATGATGAACGGGAGGAGCCTGACTGCTGCTTCGATGGCGGTGTCATCGCGGACGAATTGGAAGTAGATGGGGATGTAGTAGATTGGCAGCTGGACTCCCGTCATTGCGGCGGCTGTTGTGATGTAGAGCAGGACCTGGGTCCGTGACTTCAAGAGATGGACGGGAAATGAGCGCGTGGTGGGTGTGGTAAGGATGGAAAAGGTCTGCTGTACTCCATATGCGATGAGTAGCATCCCAAACACCACAATCGTAGCAATTGTTCGTCCATCATGCCATGGCCAGATGCTTCCAGCTGACAGGAAACCAAGAGAGTAACAGACCCAAAAGCCCATGCTCAGGATAAATCCCAGATAGTCAAAGCTCGCCAGGCGGGCTTTTACCGAGAGTCCGAGGGATGAACGAATGTTTGGAAAGAGGAAGAGATATATCGGGGCGGTGACGGCAGCGATGACTAGGTTGATGTAGAAAGCCCACCTCCATGTCGCGTTGCTGTCTGAGAACAGACCGCCTACAATGGGTCCAAGGATGCAGCCAATACCCCAGGAGAAACCAACGAAAGTGACATATACGCCTCTGTTCTTGGGAGGGGTCAATGCCGTCAGGTAGTTCAGGCTTCCGAGGTAAATGCCAGTGCCGCCAACGCCAGCAATGACACGGCCGACGATGAGGGCGTTCATGCTCGGAGCGCCTCCACACAGCGCTGATCCAGCTTCGAACAAGACTACGCCGCCGATGTAAAGCCACTTCTGGTTGAAGGAGTTGTATAGCGCGCCATACGGGAGGATAGAGGCTGTGGAACCGAGAAGGAATCCGGCACCAAGCCATGCAATCTGTGAGACGTCGTGGAAGGTGTCGATGACGGCGGCCTGAACCTCACCTGCGATGGTGGTGTCGAGGCCGTACATGGTGCAGGACGAGTAAACGGCAAAGCAAACGAGCCACCATCGCCAACCACTCGGGCGCTCGATTCGGCCGGTGTCATTCTCTCCACTGCCTTCCGGATCTTCTGGCGCTCGAAACTCGGCCAGCGAGCTTCTCGGCCGTGAGCCGTCTTCGATAAGAATCTCTGTCAGGCGTCGAGCAAGGTCGTTATCGGAACGTAATTCGCCGTCAGTTTGGAGATGCTTTTTGTTGGCCTCTATATCGGTGTGCTCTCCCTCTTGATTGTTTGTTTCTCTCTTCTCTATCGATATAGAGTCACCACTCGACGCACTGGGAGTCTCCATGGTTGGTGGTGCTGAGCGAAAAGGATTATTTTCAGCCGACGGTTGTTCGATAGCTTTTCTTTTGCTCTTCGAATTATTTTAATGATTAATGTGAAGTTCTGGGTTGTTTCAGATATTTTACTCCCAGTTTCCTCTGTTGCATGCGGTGTCATCTCGCCTTCTTATCTATCGCCAGTCCATCTTACATGACAGGGAGGCACTTCAAATACAGGAAATGGAGATTGCCTGTTTGGGAAGTTGCTCGGGATCCACTATGATCATGTAAGTGCTTCTTCCATCGGATACGATAGCGCGGTCTAAATGCTGGCTGACAAATTGGCTTTGAACTGTACATGGCGTGCTTTGCTTAGCGATCGTGCTAAGCGGTCTCACGCTCAGGAATTGCCGTTCGATACTTCGATGAGCCTCTATGTTGGAAATTAAGGTTCATTCCGTGGAAGAGCTAATTTATTATTAGACATCGACAGCTTCAGGAAAGCGTCCAGTCGCCAGCCATCAGTAAATGTAACTAAACAGTCCCGAGAGGAGAGGAGTACCACACTCTTCATGAACAGTGATGTGATAAGCAGACTGATTTGGGTTCGATAGCCTTTCATCAGGGGCAAGGGGAGCTCTACAATTCTGTAATTAATTACTATCGAGGACTAGAGGAGAAATTGTTGAAACTTTGAAGTCTTGCCTTCCTGGTTTTCTCACTGTCTTTGATTCTCCAACGTCCTCCACAAAGCCATACCGTGGTCCTCAAAATTTGTTTCGGGCCAAATGAAGTCCTTCAAGATCTCTCGCAGTTCAGGCCAGGAATTGTACAAGCCCTCGAATCGATGGCGATTCTGGCATAGCAAGTAACAGTACTCTGATCCCATCTCTTCAGTTGGAGCAAATATCCCACTGACAAACAAAACCCACAGCAGCAGTTCAGGATGCTGATCCCAGACAGGGCTTCGGTGTACTTTCCGGGCTGCTTCTAGCAATGTCACTGTTATGTGAGACTAGAGCGCGAAGCCTCATTAGCAGAGAGATCACCATCCGAAACGCTGAAGATCCAAGTTTACCGGGACGATTGTGCTTTGCCAAATCCGGCAACAAATCATGCAGGTAGTCAGATACACAGCTCTGTACAAAGCCTCCAGGAATGGCGTAGGCGTTGGCAAGTATGAAAGTCGGGACAGAACCGATGCGAGCTGGTTATCGAAATGAAGGAGGCTGACGACATCTGGACTGTCGGATCTGGAGGAGCCTCGAATTCGCTGTAACGAGTGTATGTCTTCAAGCAATGGCTGAATTTCCTCCGGTAGTAGTCTCGAAACCCTGACAAACCCCGCCGGCATGGAAGACCTGATAAACTCATCCCGCTTCCAGCATAGCTCAGAGAAGGTTGTATGGCAGAAGAACCTCTTCGACCCAGTCAATATGGAACAATTCAGATCCTGCCTGTTGCAAAGTGTCAGAACGTCTTTGTGGCTCAAGGAGAGCAGGTCTCACCAGAATATGGCACGCTTGATACCATCTGTCAATGGAATTTCTGAACCCTTTCGAAATTCTAGTATCTCCTTGAGCCCTTCCATATGCATTTCCACCTGAGACGTCTTCCCCATCCGGGCCTAAGTCGCATTAGCATCACACGCAGAGTAAATTAGAAGCAGAACTAACCTCGACTCCCACTAGTAGTAAGATTGCTCCGAGAGTAGACTCTGTGATATCTCCATCCATCGATTGTATTCGTTCACGTATCGAAGTGATGGTGCGACCCTTGTAATCCATAACCTCCTCATCGGTGCTGGTAGACTTGGCAGCGAAGGTGAAAGCGAGCATCGCCGAGTTGAGAAGAGCAGGGTCCTCCGTCAAGCCGCCCCTAAACACGGACTTGAATGTTTGGAAGTCGATGGAGCTACCGATTGTGAAAACCGGTTCGGCCGCCTGTCGCGCAGCATCTGCTCCTTCATATCAGCCATTCTGTGCTGCGAGGGTCCAAGAGGAAGCTCCTGGCATACAACAACTCAACAACTCATCCAACCTGCTGACTTCAGTGCCAAAGTTCTCGACGTCTTCAAGGTCCATAGCGAACAGAGATGGGACGATCGACCGCAATGGTATACCGCGCATTCCATCGGCCAGGGAAGCTTGCCTGGCCGGGTCAATACTTGGCGCCACAGACACAACATAATTGGTCCTAGTATTCCTCTGGAAGGATCTTTTGCACTGGAAACCTCGCTTCGCTGCATGTGAGCGAACGTGTCGAGTGCTCTCTCGAGTCTTCTGCTGCCCTGGTTTGCGCACCTCCACAAAAGTGAATGCGTTGTCTGTCTCGTCAGTATCCATTTGTAATCAGAAATGGAAAGGAAGAGGATAGAGTTGGTCTAGCAAGCAGATATGTGGGCAAACCTGGGATTGCGTTATGACCCCGAAAGATGCATGCTGGTGAGACACGGTCCCTGAGGAGGCATTTTCCTAAATAAGTAATAGGCAAATGCCAAAATCGGCGTAGTGTTGTTTCGGAGATAATTTGACTAATTCAGCCCTACAAAGAAGAGTTGATTACTCATGGAATCATGGCCTGCATGGCCTATGGCACTACTGTTTTCCCGCATGCCCTTGAACTAATTGGATGACATCTCCCCTGTAGACGGTAACAGTCTTGTTTCTCGGATAGTAAAGGGACTGCGGCTTGGGTTGTTGCCGGACCACCAGCATCGAGACGTCGGCCAGATGGACAGGATTACCAATAGGACACAGATCTCGTTTAATCAAGTACTGGCTCATACACTGGCCCAGGAAATGAGGTACCAATAGTGTGATAGAATAATGAAGTTTACTTTGCTGTTTCGGCCTCAACAAATGTCAAAGCACTTTGTCTGCAAATCGTCAAACTCTAAAGCCTCCCCTTGCATGACACCGTCAACATAGCACCCGCCAATGAGTTCATGACAATACGATCTGGTCGTGCTCCTGCGCATTACAAATGGAATGTTGCCGCCAAAGAGAATGCAAACGCGATCCCCAACCCGAGCAGCGCCAGGAACGATTCCACAAAGGTTCCTCTTAGTCGTAACGAATTTCCAGCCGCGGATGTTGTCACTCAGCATCGAGCTGTATGCCGCAGATTTCTCCCGGCGTGTGCCCGCGCCCAGCATACTACTGATAGCATCAAAATCGGCCTCTGGCTTGTGGTCGTAAACACGAGTCCTCCCACGTCTGAAAGCAGCCTTCTTCAGGACCTCCCGGAACGCTTTGTAAGAATTCTGAAGGTCGGTGTCGGTAATTGGGAGATCTGTCGTTCCTGCCACCGGCACTCGCCACTTCATCTCTTCAAGACGAACTTTGGGGTAGAACTTCCGGAGAGAATCGACCATTGAGTCCACCTCCTTGAAGTACTCAGAGCACTCCCTTGCTTCATTCGAGTTTGAGTGATTACTGATGTGCATAATCTCGTCAACATATGCTCCAGTCACCCGCAGTAGGTTGCCATTCAGCCATCTGATGACTTCGTCTCGAGTCTCTGAAGCATTGAACTCGGCTTGTCTGTCATGAAGGGTGTTTGTAATGGGGCACGTCAAGTCAGGTAGCCATGACGGGAAGCCCTTGGACTGGGGATTTAAACCCGCGCGATAGAGAAGGTGCATGCCGTGTCCCTGGCTGACAAACACGCGGCCGAACCTAGATGCAATACTGGAGAAAGAGGTACTTTCTCTGTAATCCGGCTCAAAGTTCTTTTCGTTTCCGTCAGAAGCCAGGCCGAGCAAGGCGAAGAATCGGTCCCGCCGTAGTGTAGAATTGACATGACGGAAGGTCTCCAACAGCGACAGTAGATTCCAGCGGTGGTGATGTGCTTCATGATCCCGGAGGTGTGAAAGTCTCATGAATGGTACCCACGATGCGGAGCATGTCCCCAGCCGACCACCATGCTCTCGCTCGATGGTGTGGACGGCGATGTGGATATCGTTCCAGTCCGCCGTCCAGCTTCCGCACACAATAGTTACCGTCGGCGCAATGACGGCTTCTTGGACTATCCATGCCCGGCGAAACCAGTTGCTTTCGAAGAGCTTCGAAATAGATCGCCATATCGGGTCGCTAGGTTGCGGCGACGACCGCTCTTCCCAAGATGGGTCCACTGGGTCGAGCCCGTCTGGCCAGTCCCTCCCTGCTGCGCGACCGTAGGTCTCCTTGGCAGCCACTTGAAGAAGAGTTTCCATCGCCTTGTCGTACTGTGTCTCGGCACTCAAGAACGCCATCGTGCGGGTCGCATTCTGGAAAATCTCTGGCAAGAGTCGGATTTGCCTTGCCTTTTCAACGTCGTCCTTCTGGTTGATACATATTGCATCCACCCAGAGTACAATAGGGCTCTTTTCGTCCCTCAGACGTCGGAGGCAGGTATTCAGAGAGTCTCGTATGTTCAGAAAGCCGTCCGGGGTCCACAGCTTGTGCAACGGCGTTGCGGTGTTCAACCCCCACTCGTAGGACAGCGTTCTGTAAGGACCGCTGTTTTTGATGCTCGAGCAAGTAAATACCATACCAGTGAGGGGAGCTTCATTCTTGCCGGGGAATAGCATGAAAAACCGCGTTTGCTTGGCCCTAAGGGCCTTGTAGGAGAACTCAACGCGGACTTTCCTGCTAACAGTCAGAGGTAGTGACTTCTCACAGCCACTGTCGGCCTCCTCAGGGTACAAGCAATTGCGAATACGCTCTCCTGTGGCTTGGCGGATCGTCCACGGGGCCTGATGATAAGGTAAACTGATCGTGTCTGTGTAGTGGCTACTACTCAGGAGTGGAGCGGCCCGAGGCTTTCGTGCCCTGGCTGGATCCGGTGGTGAGCACCCGTTTTTGATTGTTGCAAGACACTTGATCTTCCCCTCGAGGCATAGAGAATCGGAGAGAATAAGTTGCCAGGGATCGAAAAGAATCTCGAACTGAGGATTCTTGTAGACATCGCTGACCCGCACTAGGAGTATGACATCGATGCCGATGTGGAGAGACTTTTCCAGTCTATATCTGCGGATCTGTAGGAAGTATCAGTGATTGTATGTCATTTAGATATGATAGACGTAAGAGAAAGGGAGGGAAAGGCATACTCTCCGAAGCTGTTCCAGATTCCAAACGAATGATGAAGTCGCATCACCCTCTGAAACAACGACTTCAAAATGATAACGGGGCGATATGGACCGCCACGCTGTGCCGTCCCCCATCCCTTTAGGAAACTTGTCAAGCTTTGTTAAAAGCTCTGTCAACCTTGCTGATGATTGAGGGTCCTCCAGGGTGAAAGGAGCTGGTCCATCGCTGCTCTCGAACGCTGGCAAGCCTGCTCTTGAACGGAGCGTACTTGTCCAGTGCCGGATAGGGTCATAGGATGGCCCCAGATATCTTTGAAGAAAGCTAGACACCTGAATACAAGAGTCAGTATGCTCCATAAACTCTACAGCATCCAATTCAAGAGTATCAACTGACCAACGTCTGTCCTAGGTACTGGAGATGGTCGCTGGGGTCCAGTTTATGACTCTGCCAAAACAAGCCTTGAGCATGAACGGGGTCTTCGTTTGGGATTACTCCCATCTTAGTAAACGACAACAAGGGGATACGTCTGTCTGCGTCCTCGTCTGGATCTCTCCCTCTTCGTCGCCTGAGAGGGTTCTTCGGTCTAGAATATGGCACCCTGCTTCTGGGCTGGGAATCGTCATTGTCGCTGCTCTCCATATCGGAGAAGAAGTCGGAGAGCTTGAATATGTCGCCCGTACGAGACCTTCGAGCGCTCCTACCATTGCGTGTGCGAAAATCTAGATTAGAAATCAGCTTGAGGTCATTCACCATTCTCCACGATAAGATCAATACCTTCATCTGAGTCACTGTCATCATAATCATCATCGTCCTCGTCGTCGTCGTCGTCATCAGCTTTGTCAAAGTAATGGCCATTGATGGCAAACGCGGTTTGAACTCTCCTGATATCCGGTTCGCTCAGAGCTGTGTAGAGCAAGCTTAAATCCCGAGGATCGGTGATTCGACAATGCTCTGCGATCATATCGATGAGCTCAAAGGGAAATTGCTTCCGAACATGATTCCTTCTTGCAATATAGATCGAGAGATTGCCAGAGCGATTTGTTAGCATTGTTGCGTCACACTCGGTCTTGTGGCTGGCATATTTCTGGCTCCCGTCAAAGGTGAAGGAGTATACTTGATAGATATGCTCCACAATTCTGATCTCAGCCGTTTCAAGCTGGAGACATGTATCGGCTCTGTCCTTTTCTGACTTAGGGATTAATCTGTTTGGTCAAGTTAGAGATTGGCAAACACAGCGACACATGATTGTGTAAGAGCACAATGAGTTGCGACTTACGATTGAACATATTCAAGTCGAGATTGGAGGAACCGAGTGTCTGAGTTGGAAAAAACAGAGGTCCGTGACGGGTAGACAGTCGTTTCAACAAGTTTCGTCAAGTGTCGAGGTTGGAACCCCATAGCTTGGAATAGTGCGCCAACTGTGTCGAGGTCTCCGGGGCTCAGAGCTAACAGAGGAACCTTGCCGGCGAAACTCTTGGCGAGGTGTGGACGATCCGCGATGAACCACGAGTTATCGCAAGGACGACAGAGTTCCCAAGCAGTGTCATAGCCCTGTTTCTTCCGAACCGGAATTATCCCTTTCTTCATCAGAGGCTGAACCGAATGTCTAGCCTTCGCAGGGGTCATGGGCGCCAGAATTGCACTCAGGTCGGCCAGGACATTGAGGATGCGACTTAATGTCCAGTGACGGTCAATAGAACCTGCCTTGTTCACAACAGCGTCTATCTCGGTCCCGCGATAGTGAAAGAGCTCGGAGAATAGGTTATGGCATGTTGGATAGATAGCACATGGATCTACTCGCTCCTTGCGACACTGTGCGATGGTCAGCCATCGACCTGACCTCCCGCCACTTGGTCCGATGTACAGTGCTGGGATGAACTCAAACGCAGCCCTGTTTCATGATTAGCAATTACACACATTTCGTTTGTTTTGAGAAGCCTCGAACTTACAATACCGCGACTTCGTCATCCTCGTAGCGTGATTGAATGTGCTCATAGACATGCAATATTGCATTTTGCTCAGGCGAGCCGCCTTGATCAGCAAGTGAGAACAAACAAGACAGATAATAGTCCAGGTCTGCTTCAACTTTGATGCCAAGCAAACCCAGCTTGCGGCGTAGCGACCGGTCCTCAGAGCCTTCTATATCGATCGTAGTCACTGGGATTTCAAGTCGCTTGATGTGGGGGTCTAAGGAAGAAAGGATGATTTGACGCAGAGATTTCAAACCATGTTGAGTTCGGACTAGACTGTTCCTCATGTCTTTGAGTAGGTTCTCATGAGACTCGACTAGGACCGGATTGTGTCGCTTGTGCGTGTCCATTTCAATCCATTCCGAATATTCATCCCAATGTTCCACCAGTAGGTGGAGCACATCGGACACAGGGCACTCTCTGAAGAGAAACTTGAATTCTTCTGATAGAGTGAATCGCCGGTTGTCCAAGTGAGTGACAAGCCGCGGGATAGATGATAGGCGCAGAGTACTGATGAGGTACGACTTGAATGAATCTACATCAGTTCCACGTGAAGGTTCAGGTAAGAACAGCATGTTGTAAAAGTAGTCCACCGACAAATAGTCGAAGGGCCTGGTCGGGCCAGAGTGAAGCAATCTAGCCGGTTTATTCCTAGCAGGTGCATCCGCAGAGTCGGTTTCATAGACTGTGTCGAAGCTGAACCTATCCCAAGTGGAAGTATCGAAGATTGTGACGGATACAGAGCTCTGAATGGCCTCCTGGGGGATGTCTGAAAAGTGTAGTTCGTTGTTTGGTCCATCAGAAACGAGATTGAGGGCATCTGAGATGACACAGGCGCTCTCTTGAATCTCCATGTCATGACTGGATAATGTCTTCACGTATGTCATGTATTCCTCGTGAGGTGTCGAGAACTCCTTTTCAAGCTTGCCAAAGATCTTCCCAGCTATTGACCCGGGTTCAAAATCAACCCTGAGATATAGCTGCGAGCCTTTGCAAATACCGCCGTCAGAAGTAGCAAACCAAAGATCTATGTCATGAGTTGGGCGCCACGAAGACTCAAACAAGAACACAGCGTGTGAGATGAGCTCCTTCCGAGGGATCCTATTCGGGTCGAATGATGCTGAGCCGTGTAGTTTGGCAATGTGGGAACACATTTCTGGCCGTTCGATTTCCACGATGCCCAACTTCTGATACAGGCTGCGTCGATGCTCCTCTGTGGCGGCCAGGGGGTCAATGATTCGCATATCATCGGCCAACTCAAAGCTTTTTGGGTTCAGATCCTTATTGAAGAAGACAGGGCTCTTGTCAGCTGATGTCCATTGTCCGTTGGATAGTGGTATGATCGGTAGCTTTGCAAGGATATCCTTATAGGCGGCAGTCTGTGCCATGGGCAGAAGGACTTTTGCAAGTTGAGAATGCCAATCAGGTTGTTTCAATCGTAGCTCCACTGAACGCTTGGATACCATAGACTCAAGGTCTGTCAGGAATGTTGGCTCTGACATCTCAGACACGCCGAGATCGAGAAGCGAGGCTGTTAGCCACTCCGGGTATTTTGCAGACAGATAGCGACTGGCGGTATTGTCATACAAGGTGAAAGGACGGCCGTTACTGTCGGAGAACCTGCTGGGACAGACATAAACGAGATCGGACGGTTTGCACATTTCTCCGTTCCAGGACTCCAAGACCTTGCTCTCACCCAGCTTTCCCAACACAGCCTCCCGGAAGGGTTGAAAGAACTCGGAAACCTCGGCGTCGGGGACAAAGAATGGCCAGAAGTATTTCAATGAACCTTGGCCAAGATTGTGTACCGCCAGAATGAAGGCGTCAGTTAGACTGTCTCGAAGCGATTGGTTCCAGAGGTTTGAAACGTCAATGTGCGAGCGGTCTGCCGTGAGCAAAAAGTCTCCATTAAGTAGAAACTACACTCTCGATTGTCAGCCAAGTATATAGGTTCTCTCGAATTGGATTTTCAACAATACCTTTAGGCCATAGTCACTGATTGGTAACAAAGCATGAACGTACTGAGAGCACTGGCTCGGTTGAGCAGGAAGATCGGTGACTGGGAAGGCGAGGACGAGTTCCCAGAGATGAGAACTCGGCCTCCTCTTCTCAGCTGGCAAGTTCAGTACTTGATATGTCGACGTGCGATACCGTACCTGGCTCTCATCCATGTGAATGACTATGACTTGGTCCCCGTCTTCCTCGAAAACTTGTTTCCGAAAAGTACGATTCCATCCTTTGTTGTCTCGGTCGGAAACACTAAGCACGAGGCGCCGTACTCTCCTCAGAAATACAAGAAGATTCGGTCCAAAGCCGCGGAGCTCTTTGGTAAGGTCTACTGAAACGTTTGGATCGGCCAATTGAAGGTAGAAGGACGTCTGATCCTCAATAGTCGGCGCGGGAAAATCTGCCCATTTCGGGGCAATGATCCCGAATCTCTCTGTGCTGTCGAACATGAAACGGTACTGGCGTGATGCTATCCATACCTTCTCTGCCACTCTATAGACACTCTTGAACCCAATCCCCTTCTCGCCAGTAAATCCTCCAGAATGGTTTTTGCCACTCTTAGTGCTTCGACGCACTGTAGAGATGGCCTGCACATGTTTAGCCTCAAAGCCGGTCTCGTTACAGTCAACCCGGAGGCTGCCCGCTCTTTCATCGCACGTAAAGGTTAATGTCGGAACCGAGTGACTGTGGTACTGGTTATCGTCGGCATTCTGCAGCAACTCGAGAAGAAAGTGCGTCTTGGTGTCGTATAGGTCCGATGATGTGCTGCATTCTTAGCACAGGTCACGCCAGTAGAGGAAAGGAGCTGACCCGGCCGAGCGAAGATAACATACAGATCCAATAAGTCGCATAGAATTACAGCAAGCTCCTCGTAGCCGACAGAGGTATGCTTTCTTCTGATTGTCGCGACGAGCTCTCTGGCTTCTCGATCCGACAGAAAATCCTCACTCGTCCCCATCTCCTCTTCATCCAGGCCCTCCCTAGACATGGAACAGCAATCCAAGTCTTTGTCGTCCCTGAAACTCTTGACTCGCAAATATCAGCTCAGTTCCAGCAGATGCAGACGATGTCAATCACTGGAGATTCTGGGGTGGCCGGCTCATATCTAGAACACTGAAAGTGTGTGAGCCCGAATTCGGCCTTGTTTCGTCACTATTGTGCTTCGCCTGCCCAGCATCAGTGGCTAGTCTTTTTGGTGGTGGCGGAGCTGAAACTCCATTCGCCTTGGCCAGGGTTTGTCGTCCAATACCACTGCGAGGAATGGAGTCGGCACCCGTCTTTTTCGGTGTCACAAACTCCACCTCGGTTAGTCGAGCTGATCACATAGCATTAACTCTTACCTAGACGAGCTAGATTATGTTTCTTGCCGCCCGCCACTTGATATTGCTTCTTCCAGCTCCCCAGCTCACTCGCTATTGTACACATCCATGTCCGTAGGATAGGCGTATTGGGTGGAGTCCGATCGATTGGGCACTTGGACGTTCGATTAGATTAAGCCGTTGTAGCATATTGGTTTCTGCCTGTGGTCCGGCTCATGGCGTAGGGATACCCCTAGCTCCGACAATGGCTATCTCTAAAGCGCAGTTTCCGCTGGACATGTAACATCGGACATGTGGGAGCGGGAGCGCCCTAGCTCTCCCGGATCAGCCACTACAGCAACCAATTCATATGGTGTCTGCAGATTTGTTGTCCCAATGCAATGTTGTGATTTGAATGCTCTCACATACTCAATATCAAATCCCCACGGATAGCGCCCTATCTTTCCCAGTTTCTCGCTAGAGTCTTGAGTTCCAAAACGCGTATATCACCAGTCTATTCGAGAAGGAAAGCATTCTTACGATTTGGTAGAGACTATACGGCTTGTCTTTTAGAACAAGCTGTATAGGACATTCGTTCATAATATACGTTTCGCAGTCAGGCAAGTTCTCATCTGATTAGAAGATGGCAGCAATCACTCCTCATTTCAGACACATGTTGAAATTGGGGCAATTCAGCTTGATTCATTAGTATAAGTACTTATGTGAGTAGGTGAGAGCCACCCCTTCTATTTACAATAGCGTGAACAGCCTCAAGTGCGGGTATCTCGTACCATAGGTGTCTGACTCCAGTACCTCCGGGTTCGGCTACCCATGGCGAGAGGAAATCATGACATAGCGCTGGCTTGGGCTCATGGGCTCTTTGAAGTATCTGATATGATTCAGTTGTTTGGTACCCGAATATTTTGTCCGTGGGAGACTATATGCCACAAAGTCTGATCACTCGAATGGGCAGGTGGCAGAGTATCTGGTCCTTGGTTCAGGTCAGAAAGCACGATTCAACCTTTGGACGCACGTAATCCCCACTGAAACTCATCAACAGGCCCGCTTGACAGCCAATGTCCCTATTCCAGACCAGAAACTGTAATAAGAATCTTACGGAGGGAAATTGTACAACTTTTATTCGCGGAGCCCACACCGGCCGAAGATTCCGTGGAAAAGTGGGCCACATTCGGGGTTTTGGATAAATGCCGGCCAGCAGCTTCGTCTAAGTCGGAATTCGAAGTCCTAAGCCGAATCCCTAAAAACATGGCTGCAATCCCGCTTCGGCAGTGGGAATTGCCTGCGCGTTCTTTTCAGTTAAATATGTAACGATTTGATTTCCTTGGCCTGGTGCTTGGCAAAGATGCGCAAAGCTTGAATTGTCATATGCCCTGTGCATGCACCCATTATCCGTCTCACAGCGCCAAATACTTTAAGATGACCACACCAGGCCCGGCTGGCTCCCCACAGAACACGACCAGTTCTCTCGGTTCTGCCATTGGGAATCATCAGGATATCCACGATGGAGAGAAAGATGCTCCTATCGCAGACAACGAGCAAAACAGCAAGAAGGCCCCGAAGAGTCCCACGGACGTGTCGGACCATGCCTTGCTACATGGATTCGCATTCTACATCACCATGAGCTGCGCCATCATGGCAGCATTTCTCATTGCCTTTACCGCTACCATTCTGGGAACTGTACGTGGCTTCTTCTTTTTTTTTTTTTTTTTTGGGTCGAGTCATCGATATCTCGCATTGCGCCTCTAACACCGAAACCATAGGCAACACCATCCATCACGTCAGAATTCAACACAGTGGAAGACGTGGGCTGGTACGCCGCTGCCTACCTCATTGCCAAGTAAGTTTAGGGACTCGAACACTCTCTGATCCGGAGAAGAGCAAACTGACAGTGCCGTCGCAAAGCTGCGGCATGACCCCCTTCACTGGCCGCCTATACCGCATGTTTCATATCAAACACCTCTTCATGGGCTTCATCGGCGTCTTCGAGATTGGGTGCATCGTCTCCGGCACCGCAAAGTCCTCCAAGGTGCTCATCGTTGGACGCGCCATCTCGGGTATCGGTGGCGCAGGCATTGTCACCGGTACAACGACAATCATCGCCTCGACCGTACCCCTGAACAGGAGGGCGCTGATGATGGGCATTGGTATGGGGGTCTTGGCTGTCGGGCAAGTCGTCGGCCCCTTGATCGGAGGAGCCCTGACCACCATTAGCTGGAGGTGGTGCTTTTACATGTACGTCTGTTCTGTTACCTGTCCGTTGCTCGCAAAACCTCGCCGCCAGAAAACTAAATGCTATCTCCTCGATGAAGCAACCTTCCAATCGGTGGCGCCGTGCTCGTGGCCCTCGCCCTCTTTGTAAAACTCCCCGTCGCTCGCCTCACCAAGTCCGACAAGACTGTCCTCCAGCGCATCCTTTCCATCGACCTCGTCGGCTTCGCCATATTCTCGGCAGCATGCGTCATGTTCCTCCTCGGCCTCGAGTGGGGCGGCGACGCACACCCCTGGAATTCTCCGACAGTCCTCGGCCTTCTCTGCGGCGGCGGCGTGACCTTCCTGTGCCTGGCGGCGTGGTTCTCGTACAAGGGCGACGCCGCGCTGATCCCGCCCCGCCTGTCCAAGGATCGCATCAACCTCGCCATCGCCATCACGGGGGTCCTGCAGGGCGGCGGCGTGTTCCTCTCGAGCTACTGGCTGCCTATCTGGTTCCAGGGCGTCAAGGGCGCGTCGCCCATCGCCAGTGGCGTCATGATCCTGCCGATGGTGATCTCACAGTTCGTCGCGTCGGTGGCCTGCGGCGCCATCGTACAAAAGACGGGGTACTACCTGCCCGAGGTGGTGGGCGGTAACGCGCTGGTGACGGTCGGGGCAGCGCTGCTGTCGACGATGACGCCTGGCACGAGCGAGGGGCAGTGGATCGGCTATCAGATCCTTATTGGGGTCGGGCGCGCTTTTGTGATGCAGCTGGTGAGTTTGTTGAACGAGTGGCCGGCACGGGTTACACCTCGGGTAAAACTGACAGCATTGGTCTTTCCCAGCTTGTGACAGCGATCCAGACGAACCTGCCTCCCGAAGACGCGTCCCTAGGATCGAGCTACGTCAGCTTTGCGCAGTATTTCGGCGGCGCCGTCTTCGCCGCAGCAGCCAAGACGGCCTTTACCGAGGCAGTCGTTCCGGCCCTGCAAGAGTACGCTCCCGGTGTCAGTCCCAGTGCTCTGAAGGGCGCCGGTGTGACTGATGTGCGACACGATATCCCGGCGGATCTGGTTCGCGGGGTGATCTTGGCGTACAACAAGGCTATCACCCATGTCTTTGTAAGTGTTTGCATCTCTGCGCTATCCTTCATGTTTCTGGCGAACTGGTCTGACACCTGGGTTTTCAATCTCAGTATGTCCAACTAGCTACTGCTGCCGCAGCCTTGGTGGCGGGATGCTTTGTCGGATGGCGGAAGGTCAACGCGAAAAAGGGGAGGCTTCCTCCTCCGGCCAAAAAGCCCGCCGATGATGTCGAGGCTCGGGGTGGAGTAGTAGCAGATGATAACACCAATGAAGTACCAGAAGATCTGGCAAAGAAAGGGGAGAAGCCATGAAGTTCCAATGGTTTTTTTACCAGCACTTAACAAGGTATGTACCACTAGACAAATAGAGCAGGTTCAATTTCTAGATGATCTCCACGGGCCGGATTTATTAGACAGCAAAAGGAAGCCCATTAACAGGTTCTCGTACTGTACATAAACAACCAAGTAAACCGACTCCCTACTTGATGCTCGTAGCTACCAACATGCAGTCTCTCTCCTAAGAACTTTCTGTATTCAGCGAACCAGTCAACCCAGCTCTAGTCGAACCCTTTCCCCACCATTCAAGCCGCGAAATCTCCACCCGGCCGGATCAGGATCGTCCTCTTGCACAGCAGATCCATGCCGAACTTGGGCCTCTTGTGAAGGTAGTCCAGAAAGGGCTGGGAGTTCAGAAACCAAGTCTGGGACAGGTAGATGAAGTCGACAAGGATCCGACGGACCCTCCGGCGGTGCAGCTCGTGCTTGTACGCGATCTCGAGACCCGCAAGCAAGCCGTGGAGGTATTCGTGATCGACAAAGCCACGGGGGCTGCTGCGGGCCATGTCATGGAAAACAGTGACCTGGCGGCTGCAATGAGTCTCGAGCAGAGCGAGGGCGTGGTCGACGAGCTCGACGAGGGAGAACTTGGCGCCCAAGTCGTAGAGGGCGATGCATGTGGTGAAGAAGAACTCTTCCTCCTCGAGTTGAGGCGGGTGGCAGACTGACAAATAGCTCCAGTCATACTATACCTGAGAGCAAGGGGACGTTGAAACTCACCTCCTGTGTAGATGAAGCCCATCAACCACTCGACGTGCTCGACGGACTCCTTGAGTTGTATAGTCGTCTTCTCTGATGGCTTAGACTGCGCCGTCAATATTACGCGCTCCGCCCGTAAGTCTATCCTGATGCGGACGTACCACATAAGGGCCTAATTTGTGATCGAACCAAGGACATCGCATGCAAAGAATTGCACGATGGACGTGCCAGGTCCGGTTGCCGCAGACGACTTCGATGTCAGCGTAGGCGCCTGTCTCTAGTAGTCTGTGGCGCGCATGTCAGAGAGCTCCACGGTGCAAATCATCATGAATAGCGACCCTTACTCGTGATCGTAGGCTGCCATTCTCTCCCTTGGAGATCTGAGTACTACTGCCTGGGTGTTGTAAGTCGCCTCATATGCGTCTGGTGGGGACGCCATTATGATGTGAGACTGGTCACCAGCATTGGATATGAGGACGATTTGACGGGGTCTGTGCCGATTTGATAAGGCTCTGAACAAGTGCAATCTGACTGCAAGTTTAGAGAGCTAGCTTGGACGATAATCGCTCCGCTTGACCAGGGATATTCAACCTTTGTGTTGAAAATGATTCTATTCAGATGCGAAGGTAGAAAGAAATTCGTGTGAGGAATGACAGCAAAAGGCTGCAGGGGGGCTATCGCTACGGATTTGAGTGTTGGGGGTTGATGGCAAGTCAAACCAAACGTCTAGGCTCATACAACCAATCAATCAAAGCAAGAGATCAAGGTGACGCCATGAAGCAATCAAATCATCCGACAGCCTGCCTATCTTCGTTAATTTGAAGATCACACTCCACGATATGTCCCAATATCAAGCACCAGGAAGCACGTGGGACGGAGCCGCTAGACGACAGCTCAGACCTGAGATGACAAAATAGAGGCAGGCCTCATCAAGTCGTCAAGGGGTCAAATTAGAGTCGTTTCTGTCACTCAGTAAGGAATACGATGCTTGCAGATGGCGTGGGGTGTGTGAGGTTGCATTGGATTTATCCTCTGATGGGAAAGCGGCCCCGCATAGTTAAGCGTAGCCAGTTAGAGCCTCGGGCAGATCTGCCGTGTGTGGGTGCGCGATCGGCTTGTGTTTGGGGAAGTGTTCGGAGAATTGATTGGGTGGGATTGCCCTGGGCTAATGAGCTGGGAGGTACCTGTCAAGTAGCGGTCTTATGGGAAGGGTACAACTGGGAATACTAGACATGTTAGCGCTGGCAGTGAGGGAGCACAGTGAAAGACGGACCGCCTCCTCCAGCAAGCCCAGCCCAATCCTGTTCGGGAGCCTTTGCAAAGACTGTAGTTACACCTAGGTAAGTAGCTAGCCAACGATACCAGTCAGGCCCAAGCCCCGTGATCGGAGCAGCTGGACACAGATATTCCCCTGGAAGTGAACCCGTTTCGAAAACCCAAGAGCGCCCTCCTGGAGGAGCCGCACTGTTCGCTGGGCTGTCTCCAGCTGTCAATCAGACGGTCCGCCAGAACAGCTCGCCAACGGGGACCCACCCAGTCACACCCAGCCCAAAGTCCCAGACCCCCAAAAGTTTATCTCTGGCCCGAGGTACCTATCAGTTAGCCTGCACCCGCAGCAATCTGTCAAGTACCCGACTACCCTCTTGAGACGAACACGATTCTTGCACCATCCAAGCGCCAGACCTCGTGCCAGCAGACCAGCTTTGCGGGGATCCGTTATCCAGATCCATCAAAACTCACTCTCCAATTCAACCTCACCTCCAAAAACCACTTCCGATTGCCGCCTGCTCAGACTTCCCGCAACCCTCAATTCGCACTGGCATTGGCCTCTCCTGCTGTTTGCCTGGCAGTTCTCTTCATTTGCGACCCTGTCCCGCACTCGCTCTGCGTCTCCCCAGGCCGAAGCGGCAGCTGGCAAACAACTCCCGACCGACTGTCGCGAACCCGTCATCCCATCCCCACCACCGGCTTCGCATCACCACTGTCGCATTTCGCAAACAGGCCACCTCTATTTGCGCAAAGCTGATCTCGCGATGCACTCATAGCAGACCTTCGGATTACACAGCACATTTTCCTGATATTCTCCGCTCTTTTTCACCTGCCGCTCCTCCCTCGTCTCGTTTAGCACCCTGCCGCTCACTCTCGCAGCACATCACTCTCAACCTTGCATCTTCTCACATCTTGATTCCTTCCTCTCGGCATCACAACCCACTGGCTCAGCGGGCCGTGCTCTATTCAAATCACCAGTCCATCCTCTAGCTGACCACCATGTCTGCCCCGTGTATGTCACTGCGATATAGGCCTCCCCCAGCCCTCCCTTGTCAATGCAAACCTAACCTCCTCTACTGTAGTGAGCGAGGCCGAAGAAGCCCAATACACGTCGATCATCGATGCCATTCTAGCTACTGCTGATTTGGCAACGGTATCACGAAAGAAGGTCAGGCAAGGACTGGAGAAGGCCCTCGGTGGAAAAGACCTTGCCGATCAAAAGGTTCGTTCCCCTCAATCTAGTCGCGACGTGGAGCATTTGAGTTGAACAACATACTAACATGACACTCTTGCGTCTGGCAGGCGGCCATAAAATCTCTGATTGAGGCCCGCTTCGATGCTATCAGCACCGGATCGCAAGGCGGCGCCATCCCGACCCCTCCCTCGGCCCCGCTGCCCTCCTCGGATCTCGTCCGACCTTCCCCCAAGCGCGAGCGAAGCTACGAGGCCAACGGCCATGCCATTTCAGACGGCGACGACGCCGATGGCGAGATCCGCGTCTCTACCGAGCCCGTGAAGAAGAAGCAGAAGAGAGATTCGTCGACTGTCGAGGACGCGGACGCCCGCCTGGCCGCTCAGCTGCAGGCTCAGGAGAACCGCCTTGCGCTTGGTAGAACCACCCGCGGCGGAGGCTCGGCCAAACCTAAGAAGAAGGCCCCCAAGAAGAAGAGCGCCGCCAAGGTCAAGGATGATGAGGATAGTGACGTCGGCAGCGACGAGAGCGGCGTCAAGAAGCGCAAGGCCGGAGGTGGCTTCCAGAAGCCGTTCAACCTTAGCTATCCTCTGGCAGACCTTGTTGGAGAGTCCCAGGTATGTTTGCACTGTACAAACAGGAGCTTGAAGTATTTCTTCAGTTCCCTTGCCCCTCCACACGCTTTGTTTACTAATGATGCGCAGCTCTCGCGACCCCAGGTCGTCAAGAAGCTCTGGGAGCACATCAAGGCAAATGGACTCCAGGACCCGGCCAACAAACGAACAATCATCTGCGACGACAAGATGCAGGCCGTCTTCAAGCAGGCCCGCGTCGACATGTTCCAGATGAACAAGCTGCTCGGCAACGAGCTCTATCCTCTCGAGGAGGAAGCATGATTCTTCCCACGACTATCACCGTCCGCTCTGCAACGCTTCTCGCGTAAGGAACAGCACAAAAAAGTATTGATCGACGGGCACGTCTATCGTCTCTCCTGACGGTTGCACGGCTGCTGTCATCTCCGTATCTCGTCGTCACGGTTATTCCTGCAAAGCGCTGTCTGCTGTTTTCTCTCCCTTTCCGATATCCATACGGTTGATACGCGAATCCTTCAGGAATTAGTACCTTGGCGTTGCGATCGTCTACGACGACATGATATTGCAGAATTGGCGCTGCATTTGGTTCCTGGACATTCTACTTTCCCACGTCACCATGACAGGATGACGCTGTTTTGTCGCACAGGGCCGACCTAGGCATTCTTTCTGGCTTGTACAGCCTTTACACACAATCAAGGGGCGGCATATTGCATCGAATTTGATTAATTTGACGTTGGCCTTTATGGGGACTAGTAGGAAAGGTAAACCTCGGTGACGAGAAATGAATTGGCCTGGAGTTTCTTGCCAAGCAGCAACACGGTAGTTGAGGATTTTGGTTGCGTTGAATTTTTCCTCCTTGCGTTATCTGCAACTGGGACGTCTCTGGCTTTTCGAGATCTGCTGCCAGTTCACACAATAGGCATTTGGTAGGCGTATGGCCAGCTTTATTCTAGGGTTTGAGTCCTCAAATGCCAAATGACCATATCGAATCAAAACCAAGCCAGCCAGCCATATGAACAAAAGCACGTTGCACGGATGGGCATTGTGCATCGAGATGAGGTGAGGTGTAGATTTGAGTTAGGCCAGACGAGAGCAGGACAGGACAGGGCAGATGCACTGATGATGCTCGGCGATGATTTCATTGTGAGCCAGGGTGCATGCATTTGTTTGCACAGCCCTTTTCCAGGTCGGTCTGACTCTAGCCCAGAGGACAAGCTGCAGGGAAGCCAATGACGGCCAGCTCTAAGCATGCCGGCACTAGCCAGGGCAACATAACAACATTGAGTGGGTGACTAGGTATGAGTCGACTTGGGTAGGGGTCACCTCTCTGTGTTTGGGATTGCTAAGCTTGCGGTAGTGACTGGCTCTAACTGGTGGTTACTTTAGTGGTTCAAGGATGGATGACGCACCGGCGAATTAGCGAGCTGATCCCGCTGGCGTGGGCTTTCCCAGGATGAGAAAGAAAGAATTCACTATCAGCCCAGAGCACCCAGATAACCAGACAAGCCCCGCATTGGCCCGTGCGCAACATTTTGACAACCAGCAGCAAATTTAAGTGATGATCCACGATAATATCTAGACCCAGCTTGCCCATTTCCACCCCGCCATTGCCTCCAGATTTCTCTTGCAATCTCAACTCTACGACCTGTATTTCAAGGCCCGCGAGTACTTAGGAAGCTCCAGAAGTTCTGTCTTACAATACAAAAGACGATACACATATCTGAAAGCGTGACACAACCGAGATATCGAGGAGTTACCAGCACAAACACTTGAAGCTTTGCGAACTCGCACATGGCCACCCCTGCGGGAGACACAACTGGTGGCGGCGAAGCCGGATCAGGCTCACAGGCGACCCGAGGAGGCAATCGAAACAGTCGCGGCGGCGGCCGCAGCCGTGGACGCCGAGACGGTCAGTCGCGCGGTGGTGGTGGTGGCGGCGGCGGAGGATCATCAAGAAGTGGACAGAGACGAGGAGGTAGGGGAGGAGGCGGCGGCGGCGGCGATGGAACCGCAGGCAAGCGGCCCACAACTGCCGACTCGGCGTCAGGAGGACAGGCGAGGGACGGAGCTCTTGACCAGGCAAAACAGAAGCTGCCGTCTGCCTCACAACCTGCGGCTGAGGGCGCAGAGGACGATGATGCTGAGGGCGAGGTCTGCTTTATCTGTGCCAACCCGATCCAGCATTACTCTATCGCGCCATGCAATCACATCACATGCCATATCTGCTCTTTGCGGATGAGGGCGCTGTACAAGAACAAGGATTGCCCACACTGCAGGGTAAGTGGAAGCTGATGCGATGGATATGATCCCCTGCGATGCTCTCTGTTACTAATCCATGCCTACATCTAGACACCCGCTCCCTATGTGATCTTCACCGACGATGCCTCGAAACGATACGATGAGTACGGTAATGCCGACACGACGAGCACAGACGACAACATCGGCATAAAGTACACAAACGAGGACATCGTGGGCGACACGGTACTGTTGCTCCGGTACAACTGCCCCGACGAGTCCTGCGACTATGCCGGCCTCGGCTGGCCCGACCTGCACCGCCACGTGCGCTCCGTCCACCACAAGAAGATGTGCGACCTGTGCACGAGGAACAAAAAGGTCTTTACGCACGAGCACGAGCTCTTTACGGACAAGGCGCTCGAGAGGCACATGCGCCACGGCGACCACCAGCCAGGCGCCGTCGACCAGACCGGTTTCAAGGGCCACCCGTTGTGTGGCTTCTGTGGAGAGCGCTTCTACGACGACGACAAGCTCTACGAGCACTGCCGGAACAAGCACGAGCGGTGTTTCCTCTGCGACCGGCGGGATTCGAGGCAGCCGCACTACTACCGGGACTACAACGCACTCGAGCAGCACTTCAAGAAGGACCATTTCATCTGCCTCGACCGGGAGTGCCTCGAGAAGAAGTTTGTCGTGTTCGAGTCTGAGATGGACCTCAAGGC
Source organism: Thyridium curvatum (assembly GCF_004353045.1). Taxonomy (NCBI): domain Eukaryota; kingdom Fungi; phylum Ascomycota; class Sordariomycetes; order Thyridiales; family Thyridiaceae; genus Thyridium; species Thyridium curvatum. Next base: position 194,130 of record NW_022156772.1, on the reverse strand, counting down.
GCACCAGCTGAGCGAGCACGGCAACTCGCTGTCCAAGGATGTCCGGAGGGATGCGAGGGTGGTGGACATGTCGTCATTTGATTACCGACCGACGTATCAGCAAGAGCACAGGGGCGGCGGCGGTAGGGGTCGGAGGGAAGGGCAGAGCAGCCGGGGCCGCGATCCCAATTCGGAAGCGTTGCCGCCGAGCTCGGCTCAGCCGATGAGGAGAGACGAGATCGCCTTCCAGCGACAAATGGCAATTCATTCCGCTCAGTCGGTGACAAGTCGCACTTTTGGCGGACAGCTTAGTTCGTCAGCGTCCGCTGCTCAGCGGCCCAACGCCTCAACGCAAGCAACCTCATCTTCATCATCAGCTGTCCCTTCTATTCCCCTCGCCGACGCTATGGAGTCTCTCAACGTCACCGATGCAGAAAACTTGCCCCCTCAGGAGCGTGCACGGCTCATGCGCCACGGCGCCGTCGTCGAACGCGCAGCGAACCTCCTCGGCAAGGACGCGGCCAAGATGACCACCTTCCGCAGTCACATCTCCTCGTATCGCACCGGTGCCCTGACGGCGCCGCAGCTCATCGACGCCTTCTTCGCGCTCTTCGCCGAGACGTCGTCGACGGGGCTAGGCACCCTAGTGCGCGAGGTCGCGGACCTCTTTGAGGACAAGGGCAAGGCCGACGCCCTGCGCAAGGCATGGCAGGACTGGCGCGCCATCAACGAGGACTACCCGAGCCTGCCCGGCCTAGGCGGCATGCACGGCGCCACGACGGCGGACAGCGGATGGGCCGGGGCTGTGAGCGGAGGCCAGCAGGTTGCAGGGGCGGCGGCGGGCGGCCAGAACCAGTCCAAGCACACGACGCGCGTGCTCAAGCTCAAGAGCAGCACGACGCGGCGCGGCAGCGCGTCGGCATCGAGCGGGCCCGTGCCCGTCGTGGCGGGGAGCAGGCCTGCGGCGTCGTGGGTCAGCGCCAACAAGCTCTCGTCGAACCCGCGGGCGCCGCCGACGACGGCGTCGTCTGCCTTCCCCGCGCTGCCGGGCGCGTCTGCGTCGTCGAGGGGCGCCACCGCCGCCACTACCGGCCCGTCTGCGTCGTGGTACGGTGGCGTCAGCGGCAGCGGTGCGAGCACGCCCTCGCGGTCGGGCACGCCGGCTGCGGCGGCGGCGGCGGCGTCGGCGAGGAGGCCGCCTGGCCAGGGGGAGGACGCGTTCCCTGCGCTGCCTGCCGCGCCGAAGGTGCAGACCACGATCTTCGGGTACGGCGGCGGGCGCGGGGTCCGGAGAGACCTCGGCGGGAACCGGGATACGGGGTTCTCGTGGGGCGGCGGTGGTGCCGGCGGGAGCGCGAGCGGGGCGGCGTCTGAGGCTGAGGGTGGTGGTGATGCCGACGGCGGCGGTGGCGGTGGTGGCAAGGGGAAGAAGAAGGGGAAGCAGGGCAAGAAGCAGGTTTTGGTGCAGTGGGGGTGATTTTGGTTTTGTTTACGAGCGGGCGGATGTCCGTGTGGTGGATGTCTGGAAGGTCTACTCTTGCATGGATCGAGGAGTCTTGTGGGCTGTGATGGCTTGCGCATAGCGGTGGCAAGGATGGGCTGCTTCACGTGTATTGAATGGAATGGGGTGTGCTGTGGTCCTATGTTGGGTCCCGATGGCTGTGAGCATGAGCCACATGTCCAGGGTAGATTTTAGATCTGGTTGTCATGACCTGTTTTTGGTAGTAATGAGATGGTTGAGACCCGAAACCCGTTTTAGTCTTTCGGTTAGATGGCGGAGGCTCTGTGTGTCCTGGCGATGGAGAGCTCCGAATACTGTATGCGAGCACATGCTCCGGCCGGGTCGGTTCCAAGGAGGAGAAGTTTTCGCCTTCGGAACCTATATCGTTGTTGGCGATATTCGGCGGGCGGGGTTTGAGCGAAGCACGCTAGGAAGGCGAGGCTCCAAGACATGTCCGTCGGGGCCGCGTCGGGTGATTACGACACGGGGTTCGGGCGGCCCCACTGACGCCGAATTGAAGTAACATCAAGGCTCGGTCGGGTTCAGTGTACCCGGTACATCAAATCTGAAATTAAGGCGCCGAGATTTCTGCAGTATCACATTGCACTGTACTGCTTCTATTCACCAGAGGGATAAAGAGTTAATTACTGTCAGATGGGCTGGATACATACAAGACCATTAAAGATTTCTCCTTTGGTCCAACAATTACTGCGTCTGGCTTGGTACCTGTAACTACCTACCTTGGGGCGTGCCTCCTTATCGATAACAGTCTACAGTGCATCCTGAAAATCCACGCACTATATCTCATCCTCGACCCACCGTCATTCTGCGTCAGAGACCGTCAAGGTTCCCATCATCAACAACTTCTTCTTTTCAGCCTACCCCAATATGGGCCGTGTCGAGACGTCACTCGGCAGACCTCCTGCGGCTTTCCGCAAGGACGCGAGAGCGAAGAAGGCAAGAGCTACCTTGAACCAGCTCATCCCCTCACTGCTGTCCGCCCACCCACGGGCTCGACGAGGCATCGAAGCAGCCGAGCTCATCTCAGACCCTCCGAGAAGAGTGTCACCGGACAATGTATCAGCGCCGCGTGTTGTGTTGCAAGCAGCCGACACCCTCACGGCGGCCAGATCTCTGCGAGACGAAGCCCTCGCCGACTACAAAGAGATCAGCCTGGCCATCCTGAACATGGCATCGCCTTTGTCGCCCGGAGGCGGCTTCCTGAACGGAGCCGGCAGCCAGGAAGAGAGTCTGTGCATGCGGACGACCCTGCTTCCCTCGTTGAGGGACGAGTACTACCGCCTCCCCGAGCTGGCCGCCGTATATACCCCGGACGTCCTCGTCTTCAGGGACGAGCAGGAGGACCAAGTCCTTCCCAAGCGAGATCGGTGGCATGTGAACTGCATCACAGCAGCGATGCTGCGCAGCCCCGAGACTGAGCGCGACGCCCTGGAAAGGGGCAGGTATGTCCACGAAAGAGACCGCGAGCTGGTCCTCCAGAAGATGAGGATGGTCCTCCGCATCGGCCAGATGAAGGGCGACAGGGTGCTCGTCCTGGGCGCGTGGGGTTGTGGCGCGTACGGGAACCCTGTGGGGGAGATCGCCGCAGCCTGGCGCAGAGTTCTGCTGCCGACGCCGGATGCCAGGGGCAAGGCAAAGGCCCAGAGGGAGACGTGGGCTGGGATAGACAAGATCGTGTTCGCAATCAAGGACCCGGGGATGGCTCAGGCCTTTGCGGCAGCGTTCGGTCAAGGACTTGAGCACGAGGAGGGTCCCGAACCGACCGAAGGAGAAGGAGCGGCGGACGTGGCCAACCACAAGAGGCTCGACCTGAAGGAGCTGCAGGACAGGATCAGTGAGTTGGAGGCACGCATCGAGGCGGCACCCAGTGCTCTGCTGAGGAGCGGTCTGGCTTCGATCCGCCAGAGCCTGCAGGCCCAGGTGCAGGAAGTGGAAGCAGGCGATACGAGCTCCGAGGAAAGCTACAGCAGCAGTGGAGGCAGAGCAAGGCGCCACGAGGTACAGCAGCAGCCGGGTGCAACAAAGACCTAATGCGCTGTAGCGGCCGAAAGATTGGGCATGCAGCCCTGTGCAGATTCGGCGCCCCCGAATCCTCCCAGCCACTGAGTCACTTGCTTGGCACCCAGCACGTCGACGCCACTTTTCTCGGTGTAGCTACAGCAAGGCGTGCATCCCCATTACAACCCTGCCATTCAGGCGCCCTCTTCGGCACCTTCCGGCCTTCCTGGGCCATCTAGAAGTGACTGATTCCTCTAGAGCTGACTGATTTCGGTTGCGGGCAGCTATGCTACCTGGATGACTGAGCCAGGTGCCCTTCTGGAGGCGGAAGGCCGCGGTGGGGTAGAGTGGTGCCGACTGGACAAACATCCGTGAAAAGAACGAGGCCAACGGCCCCCTGTTGCTCATTACCCATACCCTAGATAGCGTACATTGATGCAGTGCTGGTACCGCCGCACATGATGTAGCGGGAGCTTCAACGCCCACAAATATGGAACAAAGAGCGAGCAGCTGACCGGATGCCGCATCCAGCATCCACCTTTTCGGTCAGAGCCACAGGCAAGGCTGGCTGAAAGCAATTAGTTAGTTATGCTGTGCTACCCTCCGTCAGGAATCGTTGTTCCATTGTACCAGGCCTTTCTATACGGGGGCACGAAAATCCTCGGAAGCCATTGAGGGTGGGAGAATGTGCAGTCTCATCCTTTCGAACACTCCTGAGCCTATCATCCAGAACAGGATCGAAGAAAACCAGCCGACACCATGCCCCCACCACGGAGTGCAGCGTGGCCCCGGAGGAACTGGCCCCGGAGGTTCCTCCGGGGCCACTTGAGTAAACGCGAACGGCATTGAGTTTGCACGATTCCCATTCACTATCATCACCATCCCCGTGCAACTCACAGCCGATGGCGATGGCGAGTTACATCAGGCAGCACGCGCCTGGGAGCCTTCGCACCCACGGTCTCTTGGCAAGGAAGAAGATGGCCATGGCTTCGATGCCGGCCCCTCTGCTTCTATTTCTTCGTCAGCATCGGTTCGACCGGCTACGAGCCCCATAATCACCATCGGTCTTTGCGTCCATCGCTCCTGGCGTTCTGACGGATCTATTGCATCGTTCTGCCTGTCCAATGAGGACGAAGTGGCTCTGAAGTATGCCGACTCTGTGGTCGACCTCGTGCCGGTTTTAAGGCGTCGAATATCGCCGCCCCTCCCTCCAGACGTGCCTCCCTGGCGTGTGGCGCCGTCTTTGGCTTCCGACTTTCCTCATTCTCGCTCTCCATCGCCTTTCGCTTCGGGTGCTACCGAGCCTTTATTGGCGACCGGCGTGATATCGAGCGGTCCTCATCGCCGTTGCCCTTTTCGCCGTTGCCTTCCTCGCTGTATTCGTCACAAGAATGGAAACCCTGTTACCGTTTTCCTTACCTTTCACACAACGGCCGCAACGCAACTTCACTACTCGTTCCCTCAACCTCGCTGCCGACATCACAGCCACTTTCCGCGACTACAACGACGTGCTTGGTCACTATCCCGTCCCCGACCTCAACCAAGGGCTGACAGCCATGCCTTCTTTAATTCAACGCTTGCCCGGACGAGTTACGATCTATACGGAGGGATTTTGCAGCTGGCCCTCGCAGTTGGGATAGAACAAGGGCTGAAATATTTGGAAGGTAACGATATCCCCTATTTTGCGGACATGGTGGACAGTAGCTTGTGCCTTGGAGTCCAGAACATAGATTTCGAATTATCGTCTACCTTTCTACCATTGTCCCCGATCGACAGGGCATGGATCCTGTACACGAAAGACCCACGAAACTTAACCCTAATCAGCTGGTGGGCTATGGAAGGCATCGATGTGTTGTACTATCTTGCCTACCACCCGAAGTCGTCCTCCTCCCTGCGCAGCCGCAATGCTGGTCTCTTCCCTGACGGCGTCCAGGGCTCGCCAGTATTCTTCAACGCCACCTCCCTATTCTTCCTAGACAAGCTCTATGATCATAACGAATCTCTCCTGCAGTCACTACGGAACGAATCGTGCAAGAATGCGGCGAAGCTGTACCGCATGCATGACCTACTGGTCAACATTTCTGGACAGGCCAAGGCCCAGATGGAGGACGCTCAGAGGTTCGGGCCTTTTGTCACAACCGAACAGGTCGGAGATGATGACGGTAGCGGGCGTACAAAGTCCGCGAAGTCCTAGGTGAACCGCGCCCTTAGCCACCTGAGTCGTCGCTACTCCCCATCTCTTCTCGAGGAACTCCAGGACCAGCGGCGGGCACGCCTCGCCTCTGCGCGCCAAAACGCCCACGTCGACCTCCTCAACATGACAACACTCCTCCCTGCCGTCCTCCTCCCTGCCGCCGGCGCTCTGGATGCCCACCAGGCTACTCAGAAAGCGTGCCAAAGCTTTCAAGAGTTTCACAAGCGACTGGGAGGACTGCTCGAGTGCTCTCAGATGAATGATACGCGGCTCTGCGATGGATAGGTCGTCTGCGAAGGCCATTCCGTCAGCCGAGACCGAGGGACCACGAGGAGCGGTAGAGAGAGATGTGTGCTTGTACTTGGATGACTGGGTGGACCTCAGCAATGCCCTCGGTAGTGGATGGCTTCTGGTGGCATCCCCACCAGGCTGCATGCCCTAGATGAAGACTTTGCCTTCAGGCCGGCGGGAGGAAGATGCCGCAGCCTACGAACAGGAGAGGGCGAGGAGGGAACCCACAAAGTATCCTTGTAACTTTTCTTTGCCTTCGTACGACGATTTTGACGATTCTTGAGCCGCAACAGCCCATCTGTTGGGCCAGGGACAACGACAGCAATATATCAACAATGATGCGAGGGGTGGTTTTCTTTCCTTCTCCCCCTGCCTCTGACTATTCCTTCTCCCTTCTTTTAGCTAGGCCCTCAAGGCAGTACTGTAGCAACCGGCTCACTCCTTAGTACGATCAGGAGTTTCATGCTCGCCCTTGCAAACGCCATAGGGATATCAAGCCTCTGTGACAAGGCTTTGGAACATTTCTCTCAAGGCTTGGTGACAAGGTAGAAAAATGGCTGGATAGTTTCGGAATCAAAGCAGACTAGATTGCCCATTTCTAGGCAGTGGCGGTGGATAGAAACCTTGAGCGTTCATCCTTCAGCATTGTCGTGTAGCATCCAATCATTGTGGTTCAGCATCTCGTGATGACAAGGGGATTAACGAAGCATTGAATCCCATATGCACAGACAGACTCAAAAGAATACCAATCACTGCTTGCTAGTGCTATCTAGGCTCTTGGGAACTGCTGGCTGAGGAATTGGCTAGCAATTGCAAGTTCAGCCGCTACGAGGGTCGGTTTTGATTCGGCGATGGCACCTTGATATCCCATCCTGATCAGTTTGAAATTAGCGCCGGCAGCATCATTTACGCGGCAATCGTGGGTTTGCCCCCGTTTTGTTAGATCCAGAGCCCTAAGGAAATCGTTCTCACACATTTTGGATTTCGAAAGAGGCATGTTATTCAAATGATAGCTAGCGATCTGGAAAAGCAAAGCCCTGTTTCAACGTCCCGTACTCCATGTTTCAACGTCCCGTACTCCATGTTTCAACGTCCCGTACTCCATCTCGTTGCTTTCCATATTAGCTCTGACTATCGTCAAGTTGACGACCCTTAGTACTGGCAGCAAATGACTCTCCCCTTCGCTATCTCGGTCCTTGTCGTTGCAGGTAGAAAATGTCAGGAAGAGTAAAGAGAGGGGATGACAATGTATGCTTACAATAAACAGCAGCCAGAGAGTAATTCAATTACGCATTGGCCAATGACTGCTTGTGCATTTCCAGTAACGTCATTAGTTGGCACAGCACGTCCTTCCTCCCCTCAGGCTCTGTTAGTTTCGCCCATCTCGATCTAAACACCCTAGCCTTCGTTTCCTCAAGAAGCTTGTCCTCTTCACTGGTGTAGCTGCAGAGGAATTCTTTGTACCGGCTGCCAAACTCGAACTCATAAAAGCGGACGTATATATCACAGCAAGCTATGACAAAGACCCTGTATATCTCGGCCAATTAGCAAGTCATATACTTCCACAATACGCAAATGTAGGGATCGACAGGGACAGACCTTTCCTGTTTACCGCCCTGCTGCCAAAACTCCGAGATGGCCTCGCTAAAGCACTGCGCCAACAGTTTCTTGCCCTCCGTGCTGTCATCCTCGGGTCGCCGCTCTTCGCCCTCGTCGAGCCGCAGCAAAGCGCGTTTGGTCTCGAGCAGGGCGACGGCAGGGTCCTTGCTGGTCCAACCGTCCCTCTGATAGCATGTCAAGACGATGCTACCGTCGTCCTAGGCAGTCAGGAATTCTGTCGGATCTTTGAGGGGGCCCGCGGGGAACTTGCGGGAAGTGTGCTCCGGGTTCAAATCGTACTCTTTGTGACCAACCTGGATCTCGGTCCCCTTGTCGTCACTGTCCACATCACCACCATCAAGACTGGGACGGCGGACCTGGTGGAGGACATAGCGAACGAGCTCGTGAAGGAGCGTCTCGGACCGGATCTCGGGTATGTTATGGCAGCGCAAGGCCAAGTCGTCTGAGTCGTCAGAGGCGGGGCTGGGCATGCAGTCTGGGGAGGATGGGGGAAGCTGCTGGCTTCCTTGTCCCGGTCCTGCAGGCGAGGAGGACAAGATGGCGAGTGGATCGACCATGTCAGCGCCGCGGGGGGCGGGCTTGGACACGCGAGAGGACCGCCGAGGAGGGGGAGGACAAGGAGTTGCAGAAGCTTGTGGCGGAAGACAGGGAGTTGCAGGAGTTTGTGGCGGAGGACAAGGAGTTGCAGGAGCTTGTGGCAGAGGGGTTTGTGGCGCTGCAACAGAGCTGGGTGGATTGTGGTCGTCATGATGATTGTTGCCGCCTTCTTTGCGATAGATACGCCGGACGCCCAGGATAGCAGCTAATAAAGGGCCAATACCACTCTCAAGACGGCTGATGCGATGGATCGAGGTAGCCTCGCACAGAGCGGGAAAGCCATCGAGGAGGGCTTTCCTGGCTGCTTGGTCGAATCTTGTGGCGGCGGCGGCAGCCCTGCCACCGGCCCCGGAACCCAGGTCACAGCAGCACCCAAGCGTGGCAGGTTCATGATGGTCATTGACAGATTTCACGAATCTAGTAGTGGAGCTGTAAGAGGTCACCAGATTGAAGGCCTCCAGGTGTTTCTCTGTCCATTGGCTACCAGACAAGAAGAGGTTCGGCGGATTCTGTGCTACACTGTCTTGAGTACCGCTCGAGGGACGAAAGCTGAAGTCGGGCGGAGATGAGTTCGGCGAGTTGGATGCATCGGTATCATCATCCATGGTACCGATACCAAGCCTGTGGGGAGGAGAGAGCGATAAAGAGGAGAGGAGTGGAGGGTGAATGGACAGGATGATGGGTGCGAGGAAGGGTTCATGGCAAGTGACACCATACCGTAGATATCTTGTCATGGCCTAAGCAATCATGGGGGTTAACCTGGCAGACTGGGCAAACCGGGGCAATCGCTCTTGATGGAGGTGCAAGAAGACTGCTTGCTCTGACGTTACACTGTGAGTGATAGGAGAAGGTGGTGTTGTGCCCTACAGGAGTCACCCGCAATGACAAGCTCGCAACCATAGTAGAGCATGTGCTCTCGCCATGGTTTGCTTTGTCCTGTTTTCCGCATCTGAGTCCCAGATACCAAGATAATCATTCCACCGAAGACTTGGACAGAGCTTGTGGAATGCCTCTTGTTCTGGTCCGGAGATTGTGTGTGTTTGTGGAAAACAGACGTCTCTTTCAAAACTGCGAGTTTGCAGTATGTTGATAATTGAGTTTGAAGGTTTGCGCCAGCAACTGTCAACGTTCCTGGGAAGCCTGGTGGTGCCCTTGAGAAGTTTCTGTTTCAGACAGTTGTGAATTCGAGTAGTTGGTGGTGAAACAAGCTATAGATGTCGATTTGCTTCCGCCCGGATTCCGCTATTCGCGAGCCCTAGAGCTTGGCTTCGAGATGATGGAGGGCGAAGCTACCAAATGTGCCAGGAGCATCCACAAAGCATTCAGGGACAACATGAATGCAGACAAACAGAAGGGTCTAGGATCAGCTAGCTTCAGCGAGCACAACATCTTGTAAAGGAAAGAGGGCACCCCAGGGGGGTCACTACCTTATGGGTGGTTAACATGGTAGGGTAGCCGGAGCATCGAGCCAGCGCTATCCAGATTACGGCAAGGAGACAAGAGGTTTTGACTCTGCTTTGACAATGGCGGCGACGAGGATGATGCTGTTATCATGGCAGTTGATCAGGGAGCTTGCTGTGACTTCATCGAGGTTACTTACTCGAGCACAAGCCAGACCTCGTAAGGCCTTTAGCTGGCCAATTGTTGTTGCTTTCAGTTTAGTGTTGGCGATATTTCTTTAAGAGCATTATGCAGCCAACCACTTAACGGCTGTTGGTCAGACTTCTTCTAGATGGCAGTCTCTGGTGGGCTTGGTCGCTTGTACGGATCTGTCAAGCCTGGAATCACATCAAAACAACTCGATATATCACCTCTCAGTTTATTTTTATCTCGCTCTGAAAGGCCAATCTTATTTATCAGTCAACTTCTATGACAGCCCCGCATCCTCTTCCCCGAGTGCTGTCGTCCCGATGTCGATAAGATTCTGCAGGACAAGCTGGGTGACGTAGATCTCAAGAAGTGAGGGAAGAAGCGAGACTGCCGGTGGAATCTCAACATCTTGACCATTGCCAGAGACCACGCACCAAGGGAGGTCATCATCCTCGACCAAAAATAACCCCATGCAGACGCGACATAAACACATTGCGGTCCACGTCGGTAGGCAGCCAGGTCCTCCGTATCTCGAGCGGGGCATCCCCTCGGGGAAAGTAGACTGATGGGTGGGTGAAGCGGGCGGCCCAGGCGTAGGATATGTTGGCTGAGTAGACGACAACTCCAGGAGTCTTATTGTCGCGTCCGACATCAAAGACATGGGCCTAGATAGTTGTAGATGCAATCCCTCTGTCAGTAGCATATCCTAAGGGGAGGGAGAAATAGAGGGAGCAAATAACACTGACTAGAACAGATGAGGAGTCGTCGTTCAGATCCACGCCTGTCTTACCCTTATCCTTGCCCTCCTGGCCGAGCAGACCGATGGCCTGGGCGACAAGGGCAGCCAAGACATAGGGCTCACGCTGAGGGCGGGGCGGCGGCGGGGGCTGAAAGTATGTTCCGCGTGGCAGGTACATGAGTGTCTTCTTAATCCTGTTGGATTTGGACATGGCAGTGGCACGGGTGGAGATATAGAGGAGGTCGAGGATGGCAACTGAGATCGATGGCGCTGCATGCGACGAGGGAGAAGCACCGCTGCGCCTGAGACGATGCCATATGGGGAGCCAGCAGACTTTCTCGCCAAAGGTAAAGGGGAGTAGCTGGCCATACCACTGCGGGCTTCTTGGGTACATGTCAGTGCATCAGTCGAGGGAGGGGGTGGCAGATAGAGGGCAATCTTGCCTTGTTGCTGTGAAACAGCATCTGAAACCCAAGGCTTCTATGAGAAAGCAAAGGAAGAGAGCCGCATCTTCTCCACAAATGGCTTTCCGTAGATATTTTAGCCGACGTTTGCTGATTGCATCGACCTTGTCGCTGAGCGGGGGATGGAGCGGGTATTGTTCGGGGGAGGACGAGGCGTCAACAATGGTGACACCCAGGAGTTCAAGGTGAAGGGCAGTCCAGAAGTCCGGCGACACAAGGAGGCGGGTGCGGGGATGCTGCCGGATGATGCTGTTGAGTGAGCCAGGCTGTGGCGGCGCCCACAACCGCCTTGTGCTGGTGGTGCTCGGCTTGGGTTGTCGGGCCAGATCCTGTCGACATGGCCTCTTACCCGGGCGCGGACTCGGATGCTTTACGTTGCCTTGACTTGGCAGCAGCTCTGCCAGCGGCGTTCTGCTCCTCTTGTTCTTGTTGTGATTTGCGGTCGGTGGTGGCTCGCTGGCTGTCTTGGTGCCCTTGCCCTTGCCCTGGTCGCTCACCATGCCATTCTCCTTGTTATCATCCTTCTCGCAGGCGCTGGTACCGTCATCGTAGATGGCACCGGTACCATCATCGTCGATGGCGATGGGGAAGGGAACCGCCATCGTCGCGCGTGTGGGAGTTGACGGGGAGTTGACGTGTGTGGGCGTTGACGTGGACCTGCGCCATCGTAACTAATAAGGTACGTCATTTGCGTGAGCGCGCGTGAGCGCGTGAGTGCGTGAGTACGTAAGCATTCGCGTGGGCACGTGCGCACGCGTGAGCGGTGTTGGGTGGCGTTTCTTCAGATCTGTCCCGAGGCGGCGATGTGCCCTGTTTTCCTTCGTGGAGGGTCCTAAAGAGCGAGACTTGGGCATGGGGAGCATCCCAGGGCTATCCGCAGTCGATCAAAGCAAAGGAAACTACACTGACTCTTATCTGCCAGCCTTCCTATACCGACAATAACTTATCCAGCTTCCTCTTGCCCCTTTCCTAGACCTCTGTGCCTTGGGTACTTTAGTATGAAACCCTTACCCCTGGCTCTCCTCACATACAAGCGACAAGCACACCGGCACGATGCATACAGGATCCAAGTTCCAAGGATGAGCATGCCTCTGAGAAGCGCAAGGCCGGGGCTGAGGATATCCGCCAGAAGTGCGCTGACTGCATTCTAGTATCTATTACCTTCTCCTTTCTCTGTCGCTCTGTCTCTCTGTCGCTCTGTCGCTCTTTGTCTCCAGCTTATTGCTGGTGCGGAAAGGTGCATGATCATGTTGCCGGAGAATTTGGGCGCACTGGGTAGGCACGCTGAAACCGGACGTGGCAGTCACCACACGCTTCAGGGGATGCATGGCAGCGCTAAGAGGAGACCATTCAGACTTGTTGCTACCGTCTGTCTATTGTCTTGGGCTTGAGGGTGCGACGTCATTTCCAACTGCCATAATTACTATTGAGCGCAGCTAGCTAGTAGATGTGGGTGCTTTGTCAGAGGGTGTGATACTTGATCTGAGGTCACTATTGGCAGCTGCCTGAATGGCGCTGGGTTGAGGCTGCCGCGACCTCTTGGCTGACTGGAGGATGTCGTTCAACATGCTGCGCCGCGTAAGCTTCAGGGAGTTCTGGCATGAACGCAAAGATTCGGTGCATTTCGTGCTCGTCCTCTCCATGGCGGCAGCTATGGTGGGGTTGGGAGCCCTTGATGTGTTCACCGGGCCGGACTGGGACAGCTGAAGGCTTCAACATCTACGGGACTTCAACCAGTAATGACGGCAGGGAGGAAGTGGCCACCCGGGCGAACGCAAGCATGATGGATGCATTAGCCGGTCGTGAACGTAGAGTACTCTGCATGACTGGGAACGACTGAAGCCTCATTCCATCACCTCAGCATCCACTCTCGACCGGCGGTCGCAGAGACAGCACATGCCGTCAATCGCCTGCTTGATCACACAGGACTTGGCGGGACCCATCTCCTTCACGCCCTCTGCCTGGGGTTGAAAAGGCTGTGGCCCATCCGTCCAATGCTAGGTACTCCGAGTGTAGCGTCTGCTCCGGTACGAGATCTCGGATGAGTGCATCTCGTCAGAACCAAGTAAAGTAGCCCTACTTCATAGCCGCGTATCGGGCCGAGTCCTCTTGGGCTCGGCATCGCCGTTCCCCTTCAGGATGGCAGAGCATCCGGATCGCCCTCCTTTTCGAAATTGGTCTTGTGCGACGACAAGACTGTTGCGTCGTCAGACACATGCCTGCGGGGTACCACACCATTCTTTTACGCAGTAGATCAACCCGGAAGAGCGCCACTTCCGAGATAATATGCAGTGCTTTCAGGCACAGCTGCAGCAGAGAGATGTGCACAACGGCCACAGGTCTTGCGTATGTGCCCATCACCTCTCTCTCTTTCACCATCCTTTACTCTTTTCTGCGTCAGGCACCGTCTCCGGTATAGGCAGGGTTAGACTTTTCCTTTTCCTCTACATACAGTTGAGCCTCTTGGGAGCGGTTGGCTTCGTGGAGCCAACTACTAATTTTGAGGATCTGTCCTCTTTTATCACCAGCCTTCTTCTCCACACAATCGGTTCTATTTCCCCGCATACAAGCTGACCTTAGAGCTCTTCTTTCAGAAATGAGAGGCTGCATGGCTCGAGGATCTGCCGCCAATCCGCAGTAAGAACTGGCCTACTGGCTTTGTTTCTCCGAGCACTTGTCATCTCATTGTGCTCAAACATCTTCTCACAGCTGTCTCGTGTCTCTGAAATACCTAATGGTCTCGCCCTGACAGTTCTCGACTCGCTGAATTACCAAGTCGAGCATGATGGACCGACGCACCTTTCGAACCGGCCCATCTCGACAAAGGGTCCCGCCACAGTGACAGGAAGAAGGCGACAACAAAACCGTTGCCGATGTGAGCGATACCGGAGGATGCTGGGAAGCTGCACCTAGAAAGACGACTGGTCTGTCATCCACTTCGAACAGCCTTGCCCACTCATCGCAATGTCCGACAGTGAGCCTAGCGCGCTCCTCCACATACTTGTACCCGAGAACTTGTACCCAAGAACTATCCAACAAAACCCACACAGCCGCAGCTCATACGGGCAACAAGCAACACAAAAACAACAACTGTGGCAGAATACAACATGAGGGAGGGATGGTTGAGGCATTGGACATTGGCGCGTCGCAGTAGGCTAGGCTGCTCAAGACTGAACATTGGAAATACCGAAAGGGTCCATTCGGGGAATCGCAATAGCAAACCAGGCATGAGTTGGGGAAAGTACGAGAGCAGAACTTGTGATCTCTTTCTGGTCACGCAAGCCATTCACTGCCGGCCGCATTGCGTCCATGAACGGGAACACTGCGCTCGTGGGTCAGCCCAGCTCCGCCAGCCGTCCACGTGCCGCCCTCGGCATCAAAGGATCGAGGCCATAAGCAGCGCCGGATCTCTCGGGTCCCTCCATTTTGCCCACACCATGCCCCTCTCGGCACATGCCTCTCGACTGCTGGGGACTCTGGCGCATGCCTACAAACCGCTCCGTTCCGGTCGCAACAATATGGAGGCTCTCGTGGGCCAGGCTATGAAAGACACCGCAGAATTGCGGAAAACCTCGGTGCCATGGAAGGACGACGAGCCTCACCGGCAATGCTGCCACGCATTCCACCCGGCGAGCTCTTCCTGGCTCCCGCGGACCCCCTCTCCCGCCGGCGAGGACCCGGCGGGTGACCTTGGCGAGATCGACCGCATCGCTCTCTACAGCTGGAACGTCGACTTCATGCTGCCCTTCGCCTCGGCCCGGATGGGGCCAGCCCTCGCCCACCTCGGCTCCCTGGTGCGCTCCGGCCCCGCGGGCGCGGCCACCGTCGTCTTCCTCCAGGAGTGCACGCCCTCGGACCTGGCCACCATCGCCGCGACGCCGTGGGTCCGCGAGCGCTTCCACCTGACCGACGTGGACGCGACCAACTGGGCGACCGGCCACTACGGCACCGTGACGCTCGTCGACTCGCGCCTGCCCGTCGCGGCCGCCTTCCGCGTGCACTACTCCCAGACGCGCATGGACCGCGACGCCCTGTTCGTCGACGTGTCGCTCGGCCAGGGCGCCACCGTGCGCCTCTGCAACACCCACCTCGAGTCCCTGGCCCTCGACCCGCCCTTCCGCCCGGCCCAGATGCAGACCGTGGCGCGCTACCTGCGCGGCGAGGACGGCGGCAAGGTCCACGCCGCGCTGGCCGCGGGCGACTTCAACGCCATCCAGCCGTTCGACCGCACGCTGCACGCCGACAACGGCCTCAGGGACGCGTACCTCGAGCTCGGCGGCCGGGAGGACGCCGAGGAGGGCTACACCTGGGGCCAGCAGGCGGCGACCAAGCTCCGGGAGCAGTTTGGCTGCTCGAGGATGGACAAGGTCTACCTTTGCGGCGCCGCCGAGGTGGTCAGGTTTGAGCGGTTCGGCGCGGACGTGCTGGCGGACGGGGAGGAGGAGAGGAGGCAGATTGTGGCGCTCGGCTTTGAGAAGGCGTGGGTGACGGATCACCTCGGCGTCATGGCTGAGGTGAAGATTCTCGAGGGAGAAAATGAGAGTCGGCTCTAGATCTGTTTTGAAAGAACAACCGGTCTCCAGGGTTGCGGATACAGGTGTTAACTTCAAGACAAACCCGCCATATCCGTCTTGAACACTCCGAGTGCGCGACTTCCAAGGCAATGTTCCCTAAATTTCGAAGAAGAATCAAATGCATCCTATGGCCTCATGTGTCTCGAAGTGGAAGACTCGAATCTACTGCCTGCCATTGTAGCTGTGCATAGCCTCCTTCGAGTTGTGTTCGGGCGCGTTCAAGACATTCCCGATGTTCCGGTTGGCATACTAAATAGGTAGGTTACTTGAATACGGACTCCTGCCGCATCTTTACACCATTGGCAGTACCCCACGAACACTGCTTTGGTGCCAGGGTCAATGTCTAGGTCTGGATACTATTTGGATACTATCCCTCAAGCTGCAGACACCAATGATCTTTTATCTATCGATGACTCTACGGGTCGAGCTAAGCAGCAAGCTAGAAACGACTCTACGGTTGCTAAACGGCATGGACTTGTGTGAGTCTCCTATAATTTCCCATTTCGGCAATGCTGAGTTGCCCGACTGCAGCCTGGTGACATGGGTTTTTATCTTTCAGGGGAGCACATCGCCGCAGCCGTCAGCAGACTGTTGATATCTACCTTCTGAAAGCGAACACGACAAGCACTTGAGGGTGTTCTGGGCCTTCTTATCAGGACTCATCGTTTTGGGGCGGGCTTCTCGACTTGGGCCAGCCGGGCATACGGGGTGTGTGCTGCGCGTGTTACATCGCCTAGGGTGCAATATATGCCCATAGCGCATGCAGCATTGCGCCCAGGGGGCGTGCGAGTGCTGCCGTTCCCGCTGCTGATAAAGCCGTTCCAGTCAGGCTTCGGTGATTTGGCTGGTTCTGGAAGGTCTCGGCACCCCTGCGCGTGCCAAGACGGTCCATCGGTCAGGGTCATCTGCCGGCGGAGGGTCGCTCACGAGCCACCTCGGCCATCTTATGACCAGATTAGCGAAGCTGCTGGGGCACGGCAGTGGGCGCGCTGCCGAGTTGCTGTTGTTGTCAGTTGCTATGTTTTAACTTGCGCATCGCACTGCACTGCACCCGCTTTCCCACTTCCCCACCGCCTCGCGCCACAACCCCGTCCTTGACAAGGCCAAAGCTGAGTATAGTGGTCCGCCAGACGGACTGGCACTGGACTATACGGATGACCAAAGTCTGTCCACACGTCCTTGCTCAACGCCAAATCGGCCCTGCTCGGCCCTGTGGTCTCAGCCACAGTTGACTACAAGCGAACCAGCCAAGACCAAACTAAGCTGCGACCTTCCCGTTAGGCATCTCTCTGAGAACGTGATCCCTCCGGCAGTATTGGGATATGTCGATGTGACATACCCTTCCGGGCAGGTGTACACAAGATTCTCTCTGCTCACCGGCCGGCTGGTGGCAGGGCCACAGCCACGACCCTGGGCTGTTGGAGACGAGTAAGTAAGCAAGCTGCGTCTCCATGCAGGTGTCGAGTATAGATCCGATTTTCCATTCCAGAACAGCACCTGGAGGGTTGGAGCAGAGGAACTGAGCAGGAAACTGCCCATCCCCCACCCGGCTTCTCTGCACGGATGACTTGTGGAGGCGATGGATCAGGGGTATAGCTCTGTGCAGCTACGTCATTGGTCAACAGGGACTTCCAGTTGCCTTGCGAGATCCCCCGGCGCCGGATGAGACCAAGCTTTCAGGAGCAGGCATCCCTGCAACGGAGATAATAGTATGTGTAAGTGACGAGGACAATGGCAGCTCTTGGCATCGACCTTCCTTCCTGTCTTGTGAAGGTCTAGCAGCAAGGGCAGCTTTGCTCGGCCTTTCTGCTTGCCTAATCGAGTCTGATGGCTTTTTCAACAATCATTTATAATTTGTAGTCATCGGGAAGGCCGTGCATGAGCTAGTGAGGGCTTCCATCTCGTATTCAAGCTCACCGCGACGATGTTACAGCATCTTCCGCCTAGTGCCCTTCGCATTTCGGATGGCACCTTTCCAAAGGGGAAGCAGACGCATGTGCCAGCCAGTAATACCGCCTTGCGGGTCTGGATGTCTAAGAGCTCTGCTGGCGTACTATAAGTAAGCCTCTCCCAGGCGAGAAACATGACCAGTTCGTGATGCCATCCTTCACACTCTCTATCCTCCTGGACTCTCAGAGTGGCCATGCATTCGCTTCTGCTTCTCGGGCTCCTGGGAGCTTCTCAGGTGGCGGCTCATCCCACTGCGCGCCAAGACGAGTCGGGTCTCCGGCGTCGGACTGTGAATCTCGATGCCTTTCGCCTTCAGGCAACGGCCGAGTACGTCAATGCAACCGAGACCACGGACTCGGGGGCTTCCTCACTAGCCAAGCGTGACACTTATGTGGACACTGCCGTGGCCTTTGTGAAGAGCATTGCACCCAATGCCGAGTTCCGCGTCGTGGATGATCATTATGTCGGCGCAAATGGCATTGCTCATGTCAACCTCAAGCAGACTGCGCATGGTCTCGATATCGACAATGCCGATTTCAACGTCAATGTGAGTCTGCAACTCAATCCTGAGCACTGGAATGATTGGTTCTAATCCCTTCCAAGGTTGCCTCTGACGGAACTGTCTTCTCCTACGGGAACAACTTCTTCACTGGAAGTATCCCTACCGAGAACCCTTTGAGCAAGCGCGACTTTAAGGACCCGGTCGCCGCTCTGACCGGTGCCATCAACGTTCTGCAGCTTCCGCTCACAGGCAACGGCGCCACTGCCGAGCCGAGCGGCGGCAAGACCGAGACGTATGCGCTCAAGGGCACGACCGGTGCCGTTTCGGATCCTGAGGCGCGCCTGGTCTACCTCGTCAAGAGCGACGGCAACCTCGCTCTGACGTGGAGAGTTGAGACCGACATCGTGGACAACTGGCTGTTGACCTACGTCGATGCCGCGTCGAAGGAGGAGGTCCACGGAGTAGTCGACTACGTGTCGCATGCTACATCGGCCACTTACCTTGTCTAGTAAGTCGTCACTCGAACTGGCACCCTGCTGCTCGTTCGCTAAGGCAATAGAGCCCCTGGGGCGTCAATGATCCCACTGAGGGATCCCGGGTGTCCGTGACCGACCCATGGGTCCTTGCCGACTCCCCGTTCACCTGGATCGGCGACGGATCAGCCGAGTACGACACAACCCGCGGAAACAACGGCATCGCCCAGGAAAACCCCACGGGCAGCTCGAGCTACTTGAACAACTACCGCCCGGTCTCGACGGCTCACAACTTTTCCTACCCGTACACCACCAGCATGTCTCCCCCCAGCAGCTACCGGGATGCCTCGATCGTCCAGCTCTTCTACACTGCCAACGAGTACCACGACCTGCTGTACGAGCTCGGTTTCAACGAGGCTGCCGGAAACTTTGAGGTTAACAATAACGGCAAAGGTGGCCGGGGCAACGATTTCGTCGTCCTAAACTCCCAAGACGGCGCAGGCACCAACAACGCCGACTTCTCGACGCCCCCCGACGGACAGGTAGGCCGCATGCGCATGTTCGTCTGGACTTTGAGCACTCCCCAAAGGGACGGCGCTTTTGAAGCAGGCATTGTCATCCACGAGTATACCCATGGCCGTGAGTAACCCGCTAGATAGACCTGGGACTGTTGATCCACTGAGAGCTATACTAATACCAAATGCTATATTAGTGTCGACCCGCCTGACTGGTGGACCTGCCAACAGCAACTGCCTGAACGCTCTGGAGTCTGGAGGCATGGGAGAAGGGGTAAGTACTCTGCCAACTTTTTCTTCGATGCTTCGAACTCCCTCCATATCGTATTTGACTCGGGCTGACCGTTTCTGCGCTGCAGTGGGGTGACTTCATGGCCACCGCCGTGAGGCTCAAGGCGTCAGACACCAAGTCCAAGGACTACACCATGGGCGCCTGGGCCGCCAACAAGCCCAACGGCATCCGAGCCTACCCGTACTCGACCTCGCTGACGACCAACCCCTACACGTACACCAGCGTCAACGGCATGAGCGAGGTGCACAGCATCGGCACCGTCTGGGCGACCATGCTCTACGAGGTCCTCTGGGGCCTGATCGACAAGTACGGGTTGACCAGCGCCTCAAAGCCCACCTTCTCCAACGGCGTCCCCACCGACGGCAGGTATCTGGCCATGAAGCTGGTGGTCGACGCCATGGCTCTGTAAGTCTTTACATGTGTTCTTTTTGTTACCTTGCTCGAAACACGTCTGTTTGTTAGGGAGCCCGCGCTGACCGGGATTGAATGTAGTCAACCCTGCAACCCCAACTTTGTGCAGGCCCGTGACGCCATCCTCGACGCCGACAAGGCGCTTACTGGGGGCAAGAACCAGTGCGAGCTCTGGACTGCTTTCGCCAAGCGTGGGCTGGGATCCGGTGCCAGGTACAACTCGTCGAGGAGGACTGGCAGCACGACCATTCCTTCGGGTGTGTGCTGATTGGGTCAGCCCCAGGAGCATAGGTTGAAGAGATAGGATAATACAGGAAATACGTTGGCCTGACAAGCAGAGTATACACATCCAATCTAGCTCAAACATGCAGCAGTATATTCATTGACAGCTGCCCCGGTTTCTTTGTACATATTCGTGCGATGCTCTTGTCCTTCTACCAGGTTCATTACCAAGTTGAGCCCTAAAGCAATGAGCGGGTCATCGAAACTCTCTGAGTGAGAAGCTGTAAAACCCAACAACAACCCCGAAACCAATAGGGGATGCTGGAGGCGTATCTAGAACAACCTTTCCAGGTGGAATCCAAAGATACTTCTGCAAATATTACTCTCAGGCAACAGTTAATCAAAGTGCCATCCCACATGTCAATCCAGGGACGCCATACCAGACGACATAGCACATGTTCGCTCACAACACCGGCTATGGCCAGATAACTTCGAGAGTGGCTGCAAGAAGACTACTCACTACATTGAGGTGCGTCCCGCTCTCGTGAATGATAGCAAGCCCAACTATATACGTATATACAGAAACAACTTCTCTCCGTCGCAGACCTAATGCATACCCCAGCAAGAATCAACCAGCGAGCCCGTCGCCCAGCATGGCATCAATCAGCTGGCAGTGCCGCACGGCGTTGGTCTCGCTCCACTCGTTGTCGTAGTTGAGCCCGTACGGCCAGATGTGCCCGCCGCCGCAGTTGATCTTGGCCGAGGCCCCGTCCCACGACCGCAGCAGCCGCGTGGCGGCGGGCCAGTCGCCGGCCGCGCACCGCCGGTCGAACGCCGCCGTCTGCCCGACGCCGAGCGTGTGCGAGATCTCGTGCAGCGCCGTGCGCTCGCTCATGTACGACCGGTTCGAGCCGAAGCGGATGTTGCCGCTGAAGCTGCCGTCGGCCGTCTGCACGCCGGGCACGTACTGCACCGTGATGGACTTGCGCGGCCGCGTGGTCAGCCGGTTGTACCGCGCCACGGCGAGGTTCATGGCCGACTCGATCTTGGCGTAGGCGTCGGCCTGGTCGGCCGTCGGGTTGGACACGCGCTGCAGGGTCCAGGTCAGGGCGGCCGAGGCGAGGGCCGCGTAGGAGGCCCAGACGAGGGCGAGGAGGTGGAAGCGCATCGTGGGCGGGCGGACGGACGGACGGAGATTGGGGGCTAGATAGCGTGGTTGGGCGAGCCGTCGCGCGATGGGGGAAGAGGGAGATGCTGAAGACGTCGGGCGCAAATAAACACAGCTTGGCCTTTATAGCACGAGGGTTGTTAAGACCTGCGGAGCCATGGTATCCGCAGAGGCAATTTACCCGGTTTTTGTCACTCAGCATTGAGGATCCGGCATCCCCGAGATTGGGACGATGCAAAGAGCAAGGCATGTGATGATGAGGCTTGGCAATGACCCTGAGCCAGGTTTAGTCGCTCGATATCTCGTGAATCCCTGCACTTGCGCGGGTCTCGATGCAACTGTATCATGGAGCGGATATAAGTAGCATCGGGGCAGACGCCTCAGCCAAGCACCCTGAGCCTCGGTCACCATTCTCGACTGGGGCAAACAACTCATGTTCCCCAGTTTCCAAGCCCAATACTATCTTAGATTTGGTTCTACTGGAGAATATTGGGGAAAAGGTGCCGTTGCCATTGGCTGGGAAGCGTTTAAACATTGACTACGGGCTTGTGAAGGAAGGTGATGCAGGAGGCATCGGTGCGGCCAACGAAGAAGGCCTCGTCCGGGGGATATGTAGATTTTCAAGGCGACCTATTCACATCTGTGTTGATACGTCTAGGTTTGGTCCATTCACACAGGCTGGCGTTGCTGGTAAACTATGGGTTATGGCTGGCTACAGATCAGGCAGAGTTTTGCTACAAACACGCGCGTGGCAGCGCCAAAGCCTCAAAGTGAAGCTGGCGAATGTTAGTACTTGTAGCAGAGAAGTCGTCGGGGGATGTGATGTACGATACCGGAAGATGCATGGCTAGACGCAAGGTGCCGCTTTTTGACCATTCAAAGACAATACCCAAGGCTATCGATGGTACTACTCTGCAATATTCAATCTCTATCACTCAAGATGTATCTTAAGTAAATTGGATTGATGTGAGAAGTGATGAATGAGCAGTGGTATGTAGGGGTTGTCGCTGACGCGGTCGATCTAAAGTGTCGTCGGCGGGCTCGCAGCGGACTTCGGCCCGTTCCAGAAACATCGATATTCTTCTATGGGGATTCTCAAAGTCCCCCCTCGAAGGGTTTTAATTAACTTGCTGACGGTGTTTGTTGGCCGCCACGAACGACGCGGGTGTGGTGCAGTGGCTCGTAGTATTTTGAAGACTGTGGTGCTCGACAATTGGGAGCCTATCTACTAAGTTGTGTGTTTGTCTCGTAACTGGAGATAACTTCAAAGCTGGTAGTCACATTCTAACTTTATAGATATGGCACTCGAAACAGTCTATCATTGAGCCTATTGATGCTGATTTTGAAATAAGAAAAGACATCCCCTTCATAATTACCCCTGAGTACACACAAGAGAAATAATTGTGCTCTGAGTGTACAACAAGGAGAAGAAAAAAAGAACGAAAACGGGTAAAAATAGACAAAAAAGCTTACCAGGAGTCGAACTCCTGGCTACGAAAGAACCCTTTCACTTCAGGGTTTTTCATGGGGGGAGATCAGCCACATTGTTTCTGTGGTGTCCGCCTCCGAAAGGGGGCAGGACGGCGGGTTAGTTTCTAGGAATCCACGTTAATTTGTCGCGGTTAACCACTACGCCATCCACCATCCCGCCCCCGATGGAAACTAGGCACTCTATTTAGAATGATAAGGGGTTGTTGCCTTGATGAGGCGAAGGTGAGAGGCGAAGGTGAGGGGCGAAGGTAGGCGATAGGAGAGCTCTCGCTTCGATGATCTCCGGGCAGGACGATAAGATATGAAGAAACTACCCGCTTTCTGAATCATAATAGACTTTTATCACCAGTTTGAATTGATTCCCGGGAAGCTCAGCGCAGGATATATTTCCCTTCCACCACTGCATAATGCAGAACCATGGTCTTGGGCACACGGTCCAGATTGGTGATCAAGTTCCGATCAACGAGGTTTCTTCCATCTCTGAGCAGAAATAAAGGAGGCTGAAATATGATAGAGGGTGATCAAAGAAGGATGCTTGATAAGAGAACACAAAGCACGGGTTGGAAGACTGGAAATGCAGTTTTTTGTGACCTTGTTCCAACAACCATATCCTGTATACAAGTCCAGTCTCGCAACGACTTGAGGAGTCCTGCATGTGGGTTGTATCTGTGGAACCGCAACTACATTTATTGAAAAAGAAAGGTATCACGAATATGGCCGCTGGTTGATCTCGCTTTCGGCACTCATCCTGCTACGGTTTTGCAGATCTGATCTCAATTCTTGGCACTGGCTCTCAGCTGCGATGCTTTACTTAAAAGATCTCTTGCTCATTTCTTTAAGGTATAGCTACGCTGGACTAAAGTGCGTCATTTGAGGGAAACATTGCCACAATGACTTGCTTCGGGCTACTTGGTTGCAATCTTGTCCCCCATCAACAGTCCAACCGGCTGCCGTGCGATGCATTTTGCGCGAGCACTTAAGCAACAAGAGGTGCTGCAGTGCGTTTAGCAGTCCCGAGAGAACATTTCGTCACGATGTCTGAGAACGGTGGAGGCTCGGTGCCCAGGGTCTGGGGCGCAGGGATCTTGCTTGCCAGGCCCGACGCGGAAGAATCGGCGCAGTTGGTCGGCGCACGCTTGCCTGCTTCCTCGTAGCAGTGTGGGAGACCTGAAGCCCAGAGCAGTCAACAAGATGTTCTTGATTCCATAGTTGAAACGGGAGAGCCACCCACCAGTGATGGGAAAGGGCACGCAGTGGTATCTGCAGTCCTTGATAGTATCCTTGTCGGCAGCTCGGATGTATGAACCATCGTAGAGCTTCAACCATGGGCTGGGCATTCAGGTTGTTAGTATCAAGGCCCATGTTGTGTTGTTCGAAGATGTCAAATGAACACACTCTTCATTGGTATCACAGTCGGCACGGCATCCAGCATGGACAATGTCGCTCGCAACTGCGGTCTCGTAGGCCTGGCATCCATCCCACTCACAGTAGCGCTTGGTGAGGGTAGGTGAGACGACGGTGCAGTTGAGGGAGGCCAGGGCCTGACCAGCGAGGAAGGGGACTGCGATGACGGTGAGATACTTCATAGTGAGGTTCGCTGCTGTTTCTCAGAAGGATGTGGAACTGCAACCTAGGAAAGAACACAAGAAATCCATGGAACTCTTGGAATGGATACTCGCTACTTATATCTATCCAGACGGGAGGCACGGCGGGCGGTCCAACAATCTGATGCTCAGCTCCCTATTCAGGCGTGGATTTGCGCCAAGTCGACTTCGCGTCCGGGTTCCATGTCGAGATCCTTCCGGTAACCACAGCCATCGACCAACAGTGTGCTCAACATGAAAACGTTCCTGGAGAACAGGACGGGTAAAGTGGTGAGGCTAAACCAAGGTTGGACAGTGAGTCCGGTGACATAGGACCGATCACGCCTGTGCCTCCATGCCTCCCCCGCACGAATGCGAACATGAATCTCGTCCTTCTAGAAGGAGATGGAGGGAGACGTGCAAGTGGAGTAAGACATTGCAACATCAACGTCGGATCGCGTCGTTGCCGTTCAGGGCGCTCCCGGCTTGGCACCCGGCAATTCTGACGGTCATTGAGACAGGTGTATTCGCTCAGAGAGAAGATAAAAGCCCAGAATGTGTTTGATTGAACGTTTGCTGAAAGACACGAAGAATTGAATGAATGGTGGAAATGGTGCCTGATAAGAACTGAAGACCTGACGTTTGTTGCTTCTAGGCTATCGGGTCTCGGGTTGTTGAATTTAGCTCTGAAAGCGTGACCATGGTTCCAGCGCTTGTGGCTGGTGGCAACATGTGCCCCAAAATTTTCCAACGCTTCATTCACTGCCTGCCCGAGAATGATCGCTCAACAACTTTGGGTAGTTTTGCTCTTCTTGGTCGACATGTGAATTCAACTCTTCATCGCTACGACAAATCTACCCGTCAGGCAGCATAGAACATACACGTAGCTATGTTCTCCCTGGCACACCGGCCGAAGCGCCGCGTCAAGGGCAAGGACTCGACGACAAACAGCGCACACATCTCAGGACACCCGCCCGTCGCGCAGCCACCTGCTTCATCGCTGGCCAACCCTTCAGCTCAAATCCCCTCTCCGCTGAACCTATCTTCGGATGTCAAACAGCAGCTCCACCAATCTCCAGCTGCAGAAGAGCATTATCCTTCCGGTGTCCAGACTGGCTTCGTCCCAGCACGGGGCGATGATGTCGAGCCGCCCCGGACGCGACGCCCAGCACGACAGGCCAAAGCCAAGGGCCGGAAGGTCATCGGGCGCAAGCAAGAACCGCGCCGCAACAGCACCTCACAGCGTGATCGTGCGGTGCAGTCCCCGCGCCTCCAGGGGAAGCCTGCGGAGCGGAAGCGCAACTCTTCGGGACCACGACTGGACAAGAACCGGGACCGCAGACTGGCGCAACTCCTTGACGCCTACTCCAAAGAATCTCCCGATGTCAGTCACAGCTACCAGGCCATTCAGGATGTCCTGAACGGACAGCTGCTGGGGTTTGCTCCGGCACACGAGATCTTGAAACACGACCGACTGGGAGACTTTGCCATTGCTTTCGAGATGTACGAGCCTGCCGTCGGTGCCACCGGTGTGCGTGCCTCAAAGAGAATCAAGATCTTTGTCTCTCGCTTAATAGATAGCATCTTGAGCAAGACCCAGAGAGGAGCGGTTGCATACGAGCCCGGCGATGGGAACTCGGTCGAGTTCTATCAGAGATTCTTGAACGTTTTCAAACGTGGAAGACATCAAGATGCAGAGTACCTCCAGGCCGAAACATTGCACGGCCTCGTGACTAACCTTGCTTTGGCAAGGAAGCGCTTCTTGCAGGACCTGCAGGTTCACGGTCTCAGCGTGGCCCCCGATGAGGCGATGGAGATGGATGAGCAACACGAGGACGACTCTGACGTTGAGGAAAAGCAGACACAAAAGCCATGTCTGCCAGATGTCTTGGAGATGGAAGACGAGCAACAGCTTCCGGATGTCTCGGCAGCGAAGCGTGACAACAGATTAGCCGCGCTCTTCGACCAGTGGATAGCCTTCACAGATGCAGACCCGAACAATATTGCTCTTGACGAGGCGATGGATTCCATACGGCAACTATAAGCAGGTACTACTTGGGTCTTGGGGTGGAGTTCTGCAATACAGGAATAGGCGTTGAAGTGTTAGATAGCAACAATATCGGCGGGCCAAGGCCAGAACCATAGGCCCTTCGCAGGTTCGTCTATCAAGAGCGGTAGTATCCGGGATAGATGGTTTAGATTAGAAGGCGTCCCGGTTATTTCATAATCATGGATGTTTCTTAAATCGAGAACGTGGCTTGAAGTTCCTCCCGCTCGTGAAGCAACTCACTCGAGCACAATGTCCTCTGTCCCCCCGGTTCTGGACGAGTGATCAGCATGCCAAGCCATCTTCGCTACACTACACGTCGCTGGGGGCCATGCATGTCGTTGTCCCCGGTCAACTCTTTCCAATTTTTGGCCCCCATGAATTAGTTGTACGAGTAGAGACGCTGTGCGGGACCAGAGCCGCCGGAACTAGAGCCGCAATGATATCCCCAACCAGGGCTTCGGCACCGATGTGGGGAGAGAGTGTGCTTAGGTGCCAGGGTTCCGGGACCGATACTGCTTCGATGCGCCAGCAATAATCCCCCCAAGGTGCGGCCCAGTGGGCCTAACATCTATGAATGGAGGTGATCCGCATGTTCAGGATGGCTGTGTTCGTGCCCAGACTGCCAGCTAGCCAGCCAAGCCAGCAATGCCAGCATTAGTTGTGCTGACTGCAGGGAAAGCAGTCTGGCAGTCCCACGCGCAGAGGCAGAATAGGTGCGAGACTGCCCCAGAACGTGAGGTTTCCCATTCTGTGCTGTCACCGCTATTCTATAGCTAGAGCGACAGGGCGAAGGTGGACTTCTCCGCATGCAGGGGGGGTTTACCGTCGCACGCACCACTTGGGCACTGAGATCAGCATCTCAACTCTCAAGCTAGAGCTACATGCAGTCACAACTATTTTCAGAAAGAATGCCTGCGGGCGAACGGGCCGTTGTTCATTCTACAGACTTTCTCCTTGTCGATTCAAGAGAGGGAAAAAAGTATAAGAAGCTGGCGAACAGCCGATTAAGCTGTAGAGTCAAGCAGCAGAGAGCATCCAGCACATGCAGATCCAATCAAGCAATCATAATACATCGAAGCACACATAGTCAATCATCCTTCCCTCCTCCTCACTCCGCCTGAAAAAACATGCTTTGGCACACCTACACCCTCGCTCTCCTGGCCGCGCCTCTGGCTGCCCTGGCCGCCACGAGCGAGCGCTGGTCAGTCGGCTACTACAAAGACACCTACTGCGAGAAGAGAGGCGGCTACCTCGGCCGCTGGTCCAAAACCGGGTGCATCAACCTCGACAACTACACCTACGACATCAAGGCTCTCCAGTTCGAGTTCGACATGGGCCGCTGCGGCTACTCCATCATGGTTTTCGAGGACCTGGACTGCAAGACGAAATCCGGCTCCGGGACCCGGCAGGTGAGGAGCGGGGAGTGCGCCTCGGTATACGATACTGTCGGCAAGGACGATGCGAAGTGGTTGAGCTATTACATCTTAGCCAACCCATGCGGGTAGATCGTGGGCTTTCAATGTCGGGGGCTGGGCTAGAGGAGACTTTATCACGATTCAAACGATCAGGGTTCAGTCACAGTGTCTAGCGAAACCCAACGTTCTCCCCATCCAATATGATATACATAGCATATGGCAAATGATCTATACTTGTATCATACATTATACATTAGAGGCTAGGAGATGTGGTCCCTCGAAGCGTTGCTGGCTGAGAGCCTGCCGAACCCATCAAGACTGGAGTGAGATTTGTTCGACCTCAAATTTCAGTGCCAATGCCCACCTTAAACCCCCATCAGCCTGACCATTAATAGCGAGTCCGTGCCAGAGTCATGCTTCATCCCTTAGTCAAGAGTCACAAGTAGAATTGGGGTAGAAGGCTGCTTGGTGGAGATAGACATCCCCTCGTCTTGTATTAGATTGCTAGATATGTCCATAGTGGCTGCAACTCCTACGAACATTGCTTGGCTTTCTGGCTAGGCCCAAATCTGACACTTACACTGGAATTGTATGTACCTGCTCTCGATGTTGGGAATGCCCATCAAATACAACCCGAAGGAGGGACATGTAATATCGGAGGACTCTCGGACCTGCGGCGGTTTGTACCATCATCCAAGCCCAGTGGAAGGTGATCCGAGACAGGCCACCCATCGCCAGGCGCCGCCAAGAGACCTGACTGTCGCTTGACATCCGGAGGATGGGGCGGCGGGCTGAAGAGCGACGCGGGAGTAGGATCCAACGCGCTGTGAGGCCGATGTCCGATGCGGGACTCCATCATCTTGGTGAAGTTAGTCTTGTGCCCGTTCCAGCGCTGTCGCGGGTCCGACCAGCTCGACGAGTCGAGCCCGTAGTAGGTAGCGATCATGACGGGAGTGACCAGGTCGTAGTCCAGTGCCAGCGGGTCGGCATCGGCTTGGATCAGCAGCGTCAGGACGTCTCGCGCCGCGCCGTACTTTGCGCCAGCGTGCAGTGGCGTGCGGCCGAAGGCGTCCCGCGCCGAGACCGAGGCTCCGGAGTTCAGCAGCAGATGGACCATGGGCTTGCTCGAAGACTCGAGGCTGAAGTGAAGGCCCGTATAGCCCTGCGGCCCAGCTACAGAGGGGTTGGCCCCGCGAGCTAAGAGACGCGAAGCAGCGTCCAAGTGCCCGTACTGAATTGCCAAGTGCAGCGGAGTCAATTCGTAGTTGTTCTGGACATCGAGCGCGTGGCCGTGGTCGCAGAGAATGTCGATAAAGTCTGACATGCCGAGCCAAGCAGCAAAATGCATAGCGGTGTTTCCTTCGCTATCTCGTGACATAACCGGCGCGCCGTTGGATATCACTCGTTGCAGTCGGATCATTGCGTCACGCTGCTGGCTTTGGCGGATCTGAAAGCCGAATGGATCCTCTTGTGCTGCGACTGGCAGTGACAGTCCCAGCTTCCAGTGCGAACTGTCTATGAGGGTGGCGAAAAGCGCCAGATCCGCTCCTGGGAGTTCATGCGCTGCGCGGCCGCACTCTAATGCTTCCAGGATTTGGTTGCAAAGTAAGGCAGTGTCGACGCACAAGGCAACAAGATGTCGGTCTCCTAAGATAGAAGGACTAAGACCTTTGCGGTTGATGTCTTGGCAAGCTCTTTCAGGGCCGGTCGCATGGTCGGTTATCGGTCTTCGCATGAGAATGGAGCACACCCTGTCGACAGAGTGGATGAGTTGATTGGGCAGATTAACTTCTCTCCTGGCCTCGACAGCATGCCGGGGGAGGGACCTCGAGTACAGCTGTAGCCAGTCGATATGCGAGGTCTCGCTGAAGATGTCGAGCTGCTCCCTCTGTTTCGCTTTGGAGTGCTGCAGAACGCAGAGAGCATGCAGGCAGGTCTTGATGATCATGCAGTGGCCAATCGGAACGAAGTAGTGCGCCTTAAAGAGGTCGGGGCCTTCGGTCAGGAAGAATTCACGAACCGTCGCATGGATGAACTGGACTTGAGATGCTCCGGTAACCTCAATCAGACCCCTTGATATGGTACGGACCATCCTTCTGACACGTTCGATGTTGTCATCCCAGACCAGCGAACGCTGCTCCAGGCTTTGTAAAGCGGGCTGCACATCACTGAGTGATTGCAAGCTCTCGTTCATGAAAAGCTGCAAGGCCTCGACACCTCTTGCAGGAACTGCCTGGGTTGCCAGGAGGACCCAAAAGATTAGCGCCCGTGACTGAGCCCTCTCTTTAAGCCGCAGGGTCTTCATGAGGTCGGTGAACAGTGCCGCGAGATCTTCCGGCACGTCAGCTAGAGACTTTTCGATCTCATAGCCTGCCTTGCCTTCGTCAATGTCGCGGAGAACAATATCGATGACAAGTACAACCCATAGAAAAATACCCGATGCTTTCTGAAGTAGCATGTCGCGTAAGGTGTCCACGGATGCGGAGTCGGGCATCACCGAATACGGAATTCTGCGAGCAATGTATTCGGATATGTCATGCTCATTGCCGTGCTCAACAACAATATCCACGCTTCTCGGAGCGGTGATAGTAGGGTAATGTCGACTCGCCAGGCAGATGTCGAGTCTTTGATCTGCGTTGATAGCAGCTTCGAGGAGTGTCGCCAGATAGTGAACCGTCCGCCTCACGCTACTCTCGTCGCATTCATCCAAAGCATCGATGAAGAACACAACTCGACGTGAGGCTGAACTGCGGGTTTGAAATCCAGCCATGACGATCTGCTGGAGTTCCTCTTCCTGGGGCTGCCAACCGCCAAGTTCCGATCTCAACTTGTAATGATTCGTCAGCTGGTTCCTCAGATGTTCGTCCTGCCTCAAGAGATGAAAACAGAGGCCTCTCATCATCCCGATTGAGGTCTTTTCCAAGGGAGAGCCCCGAGAATTGAAAAAGAATGGCACGACGAGTGGTTGGTCAACCCCACGCTGTTCCATCCTGCTGACAGCTTCTTTCATTAGTGTTGATTTTCCTGACCCAGGCTTGCCTTTCAGCCACAGGAACCCGCCTAAAGTACTAGACATGGCTCGGCTGGACCAAGATCTATATGTATCCGAGGAGAATAACCAGTCACATGTATTTTGCATGGGTTTTGCAATGGCCCTCTGCCGTAACAGTAGCTCGGGAAATGCAAGGCACTTTTCACATTCTGCAGTATTTTAGTAAGGGCTCAAAACACCCTGTTGGCTTGTAAAGACTACTGCGCACCGTTTTCGATAGCTAGAGATGATTAGAATCCCCAACTAATAATCCTTTGGCCTTAGGACTTACCTCGTCGAACTCTGGAAAGCCTTTGAAGTTCCACTCCGACCTTCCTGAAGCCAGGATCGCTCGGCCCACTGAAACGACACATGTGCATGTGGTCTGCCGGTATGGTTTCGGCGTGCTCTCTAGGATCATCCAGCGAGGAAGACACGTCTGGCACTACCTGTTATGTCCAGATGGTCAGCCAACTCGCTCCTCTTGTGCCCTAAAGAAGACTTAAAGGCCACTTACCTTTCCGTTGAAAGGACCGATATTCACACCTGTTATGCCCCGAGACTCCTGAAAGGTCTTGACGACGAAATCCCTGACACGCCACTGCGTGAGGAACGACTCGCGACAGAGCTCCAGCTCAGGGCTGTCAAGACCTAGAGCCCGAAGTATTGCAGGGTTTGCATCCATCCTCAGCACGGTCTGCGCAACACTCCTTACAACATCCGCCATAGACGCAAGCTCGTCGCTGCCTCGATGAGGTGTACCCATGAACACAACAGCCGACGTGCAATTGATGATGTCTTGGATAAGGGGCTCGGTCGACGATTCAGACCGCCTTAACGCCTATTGACCATCTTTCAGCACAGGCTAAGTTGTGGTGATGTTTACGCCAAGCATTGACCTACCTCTTTGACAATGATACCTCCGAGAGAATGCGCCACGAAGATGATGCTCCGCCCCTGCGGCCTGATTCTGTCAAGTCCATAGAGCAGATCCTTTGCATGGGAGAATATGTTTCCCTTGTCAGCCGGGGAGTAGGCCTTTGTTACCACCGTGTCGTAGCCAAATGTGAGGATGCGAGACGTTGGGCAAAGCTCCGGCAAGAGGTCCCGGGGCCAGCAGACGGACTGTCTGCGGCTTGGGGAGTTGGCCAGTACATCTTTCCCTGGTGATCTGCCCCGATGCTTAAACAGAGTCCGGAGGGAGAAAGGCGACTTGGTCGTTGGGTTGGCGGTTTCTGGAGCGCCTTCGTGGAGCCAGGTCTTCTCCGGATGCCCTTGAAGACCGTGCACAAACACAATGCTGCTCCTTTGTCAGACTTGTCGCCTATAGACACGACTATTGGCACCTACTCTACATCTGTCTGACCCTGTGGCTCAAACAGAGCGGTCAGGCCTGTACTGGCAATAGCCGCCATCCCTCAGCTAGTGGCTGATGTGAGCGCCAGTCATGGAATCTCGACGATGACTGGATACAACAGAACTGAACACGGCAGGAGAAGTTCTGAGAGGTTGATGGCGGAATAGACATACGGAACGAGATCATGATGTGTGGGTGGAACAAATTGAAGTCGCGCAGCCCAAAAATATATCTCGTCCCCCAGCCTGTTCAGCCGCACCAACGCACTCCAATCAACAGAGTGAGGGGTCACACGGTTGCCAGGATCATACCATGACCAATAAGAGCCGACACTGGTCCGCCACCTCTGGCTCGAGTTGTCAAATGGGATTAATGCATGACAATGTGGCGTTTTTGATGTGGAAATTGGGGTGATCTAGATATGCACGCGTCCTTTTTAGGAATCATCAACTTGGGGTTTCTAGCTGGGGGGGCCACACAAAGGACACTCCAGGTTTCTTCGTGCAAGTTTAGGATAGAAAGAAAGCATCATTTTACACCTTCAGGCTGGCTAAAGCGCTCAGCACCAAGCACGACATGCAGAAGACAACGTAATTCCATCCTAGGGATGCTAGGCGGGTTTCATCAGAGAGCTCGTGCTTGGGTTCTAGCAATATCTCGGCTTCTGTTTGACAGCATGAAGCAAAGTAAAAATAGCTCCGTGTTATCAAGGAATAAACCATATTCAACGCCAACACCATAAGGATTCCCAAGCTCGCTTGCGCCGACTTTTGTGTCGAGGTTCCTCTCCTGGCTGTGTTTCTCCGTCCTCATCAGTGGCTGGGGCCGCCGTCCCTCGTAACCTCAATCCTTCTCCACGGACCCTCCGCTCATTATCGAGCATAGCATAGGAGGGGATGTTTATCGTCTCTGGGCTCTGAACAAGTTCAGCCCTGGCGCTCTGGACGAAGGCTTCAGGGCGCCCAGCGCCGCCCTGGCTCTTCTCGTCCAACTCTAGTCCAGTTTCGGCCTCAAAGCTTGCTGGATCGATAATGTGGAATCGCAGCACCCTGGTGCATTGTTCCTCCCAGTTCTCTGGGCAGTCATCCTTTGCAAAGCCCTGCCGGATCAGTCCACCGGTGCCGATCGCCATAGAGCATTCTGTTTCGTCCTCGGGTCTCTGCCTATGTGCAATCAGTTCAGGACCACCCCCACCCCTGAGCCGCATGACCAAATGGAGTACTGCTTCCTAGAACATGAGTTAGGCACCTCTGTTTTGCGTTACAGGCAATAAACTTGCTTACCTTCGGTATGTTGTAATCTTTCAAGATTCTCCCTGTTGAAGGATCAGTGAGTGTATGGGCGTGTTGTTTCCCCTTGTAACATACCATCTTCAAGTTGTTTGCCGCGGAAAATAAGTCTTTGCGCGTCTGGAGGCATTCCAGTCATCTGCCAGATCTTATACTTTACTTGATCGATCGTATTGGACTCATCGACCAGCAGTGAAATTATCTCAGTCATCAATGTAGCGACGAAGATTTGCATCCCGACCCGCACGTCTTGACGTAACATCAACTGCACCGTGGTTTTCTGAATTGTGTTAGCTTGCCTTTTCTTTTTCAACCTCTGGGTGGCATCACATACTTGGGCATCTTTGCTGTCCTGGATAGACGAGTCTATAAACTCGTCTAGAATCTCGGCTGCATGTCAAATTTCTCGTTAGGTGTATGCTGGGTCAAATTCTCGATGACACGCACCGTTTTCAAGCCTCTTCCCTTTTCTGATCAGGATCTGCTTCTCAATAGGAAATCCATGCGTTTTCATTATTCTATCCTTCAGAGTCTGGATCGTATCATGTCCTTGAACATTGTCCAATACAATGCTTTTGGCTAGCATCAGATTGTTCGCGGACGGTTTGAAGGAATGGCTACCCTTTGAGATGACCACGGGAATGGACGCTACAAGATCGAGATGCCCTAAACCGTCCAAAGTCGAAGATGTGATCGCCACTGAAGGTGATCCTTGAGTGGACACCGTCTCGGTGAGTGCTGATGCAGCTGACGAGGGTGTTTGGTTCGATGGGGCCCTATCTTCTCCTCCAGTCGGGGCTGTGAGGGTTTGCTTTGTTTCCGACGTTGGAGTGTTTCCGGTACGCGCCCGGCCATGAGACCTACAAACACATGACCATCAGTAATCCGATCTAATCACTCACCTACCTCGAACAACAAACACCACTTACTCTGATCGAGCAGTGACCTGGATCTCTATCACCTTCGTATTATGCCCTTGGACGATTGAGCCTAGAGAAAATCTATAGGAAATCAGAGGTAGTCGCGATCAAAAAAGAGCCTTACAAACCTACTCACTGTCCTTTTCGAGGACTTGAAATTGGCGGACAAGATCCTCGCGAGCACGCACCCCGTGAATCCACTCCTGCTCTGGGGTAACATAGTAGTTCTGGGCCTCCTCAGACATTGGGGAAGCGGTATTCACGCCCCCAACAAAGACCTTGACCTTGAAGAATGACCTAGGAGAGACATCGAAGAGTCGAATTGCGAGTGCGGTACGCGCTGGAGGAGATCATTTGAGTTTGGCATTCGACTGAAGGAAGACAGGAGAGTACTCAAGATCGAGGCTTAGAAGTCTTCATACCTTTCGCGGCGAGAAGGAAATCCCATTCATAGAGCCCGTCTGAAGTCTTTCTCATCGGCCTGGCCCACTTCGGGGCATAACGGGCATTGTAGAGACGAAGTGCCGCAATGGATCCAGTTCTCTGCTCAATGTCCTCGTCGTCATCTTGCATATCCTGGGGCAGAGCCGCCGTGAAAACGCGTTGTCTTCTCGGAACCGGATTGTCTTCCACTCTCGGCGTCTGGAAAATGCCCAATCCCATCTGGCTTCCTGCGTGAGGACTCGACACGCAAATGCTGCGTCGTTGTAAGCCTTCAAAGAACGACATCATCCCAAAGCTGTTGAACGAGCACTGATCGAGTAACCGTGGGGAGTAAGGAGGCAAGACGAAGTTGTTCGTATCGAGGGAGTTGAAAATGGGGTCTGGGACTGTGCGAGGCCTCTTCACAGGGTGATGCCGGCTGTCGAGGGTGCCTGATGGTACGGGGCCAATCACAAGAGTCGATCGGAGAAGCTGAAAAGTGCTGCAGCCACGGGCACTTTGCTGACGTGTCACGCATGATCCCCGCCCGGCGGCGCCACCGTTACAGCCATTGGAGGCTCATGCATGTTGTGTCGGGCGCGTTCACCAGTGGCGGTCTGAACCATCTCTAGACATGTTCTTTCTACCCTTGCCATTCGTGTTTCGGCCGCTGCGATGGCAGACGGTCCAGCTGACAGTCCTCTGTCCACGACGGGCAACGTCATCGGTATCCTCACCTTTGCCCTCGCTGTTGTTTCATTTCTCGCGGCATTCTATGCCATCACACACAATGCTCCAGACGAGATCGAGGACTACAAGATGTCCTTGAGAGACAGAGAAGTCCATATACAAAAGATCAGAGACTATTTCGATGAAGCAGACAGGTATGCCGATGGCCAGCTGGAGGGCAATCCAATCAAGGACGTGATTGACAGCATTCTCGCCGATCTGGAGGCTCGTCGACAGAAGATGGAGGAGGTCATCGGCAGCGTCAATGGTCGGCTGCAGTGGTGGTATCGCAGGCAGGACAGTGAGTTCCCGTCTCTTTTGTGTCCGAATATCTCGATCACTTCCCAGAGTTTGGAGATGTGCTCAGGCAGAAACTGGGTGCAGACTGTTAATTATGAAATTGCAGTGGTTGTGGCAATGGCTAGGGTTGAGAATCAACTCCAGTATCTCAGTACGCTCCAACTGACCTTTCTTCTCCTGTAAGGATACCTTCCCCCAACCCTGAACGGTGTGATTGACTCTCTTCACCAGCAAGATGAAGAGACAAACTGGGCAACTGGATGACATTGAAGGCGACATTCGGGATCTCAAATTAGCGCTGGCGACTGTGCTGCCAAGAGCTTGATACCGAGAGTTTCCGGGGTTCAAGAAGATCTGCAATGAAAGAATAAGGTGCAACACCCACTGGTCACCACCAACCCCAACTCCGATCTCGGTGGTCGGTCGGATGTCACGAGGACCGTGGATGGGATCCAGAGTCTTCTCCACCAAAGGTCGTACATGACAGAAATGACTTGGACGCTTGCTGCTGTCTATGTGCGATATTTGTCGTGGTAGTCAAAGCAGTGACATTGCCGTTGGCTGTGCTGCCATGAGTGCGGGGTGCTGTGCACAAAGGCAACACGTGAATCCCGCCAACCTTCGACGTCACCAAACTCTGCTCGACCAACACCGTGTCTGTGGCTGCCGCGCTATTGAACTTAGAAGACACGGGTTTAAAAGCTGGAGCTTCCCTGTCTCTTTCTCGAACCGATGCAGCTGTATCAAACACACATCCAACGTCTTCTCCATATTTTACGAAACCATGGCATCTTCTGGTATTCCAATCGCCTGCTACGGCCGACACCCACCTACTGGTCAGGCTGTCGCCGACGGCCTTGAGCCCGAGTATGACTGTGGGTCTTATCTGCCCTCCCTGATCTGGTGTTCCATGCTTTCTGCGTTGTGAAGTTACTAATACACCCGGGGTTCCAGTGGTTCACATGGTCTGTGAGTTTGACACGGCAAAGTCGGAGCTTCCCCGGATCTTGACCGGCGATACCAGCTGCATCCCTACGTCTTCCGGAGTAGGCAGCAATCTTCAGCGCCCCGAGTCTGAGCGACGGATTCCTCGCGCCGTCACCTGCGGCGGTGGCATCCCAGATGAAGAGTACAAGGAGCTTAAGGAGATCGTGCACAAGGCGGTTGGCAGGGAGATCCCTTGGTACAAGGTGTATCCTGGCGACGTGACAAAGTACATCCCCGAGCAAGAGCGCAAGGCCGAGAGCCAGGGTCCTCCCGATGGAAAGTACATCGCCATGTTCTTCAGGGACGCAATGAAAGGCCTTCAGTGACAAGGTGTGGCCGAGCGGGTTAAATGTTGGCTAGTCTGGGAACCGTTACGGCTTTTACTGGTAGCGAGAGGAACTTCCGGTTTGGAAACCAGCTCATCGAACCGCAAAATAGTAAATGGCCGCACTTTGGAACTATTAAAACATTGCAGCTCCATCTTTGATCCTAAGAGTGATTCCTTCGATATCCGTATGGGATACCTGCCTGCCAGTGTCCTGCATTGGCTTGTTGATGTCAGTGAACCACACGCTCACCACGACACAATACTTCGGGCCTCCCTTTGGCATTCTCGGCTTCCATTGACTTTCCTCACCTTCCTGATAGTTCTATCGGCATCGATTCATGGGTTCCACCCCAGCACTGGTTTCTCAAACAATAGAGCTTGGCAGCGTCTTTCAAATGCTATTGTGGAAGTTGGCTATTACGAAAAGCTTATAAACGACACTGCAGACCTGGTTCCAAGATCAGACTTTCTGCCAAACTTCGGGACCAACACCAGAGCTGTGATCTCACAGTACTATATATTCAGCATATCACTCTTGCAAGTTCACACCCCATCATCATTCATCATCCCGGCTTTACTTGGTTAACGCAGAGAAAGCCTGGAAACCAGATCTCGTTTCGTGCGCGCTGCAAGGTCTGCAGCTCGCGGGCATCATTCTCGTCAACTGGCAACGCTTGGGTGGTGATTCACTTGACCCTGACTTCACTTGCGCTTGATTCAGGGCACCCTCCTATTCACTCAACACCAATTCACCATTCACCTCGGGGCATCTACGGTAAATTAAATTTACCTGCCCGCGAAATTCCATTGTTCTTTGTTCCCCACCATTCTCTTGTTTCCCAGCAACTCGATCCTTCTCCCAAAGTCTGAACCTGACTGTCTCCTCTTCTTTGTCTCGACAACATCATCGTTGAACAAGGCCTTTGTCTCCTTTTCAATCAAGAAAGAGATCACCGAGTTGACATCTTCGAGCGTATTTATCGCATAATCACACAACCCGAAGTACTCCATCTCCCATCTTTCTCTACCTTTGCAGAGCAGAGGTTCTTTTCGATCCAGCGATTCCCACTTCGTACTACCGAAGTATCATCATCAACACCGACAAGATGCAGACCGTCAAGTTCTTCCGCTTCGCCCTCCAAAAGCTTGGTATTGACGATGGCGTTGCCGACATCGCCCAGATCCGGGTCGTCGTCGACGACAAGAGCGACTCCAAGCAGCTTCTCGGCGCCAAGGCCAGCATCACCGAGATCATGTCGCGCCCGAGCTTGGCCCTAAGCACCGCCAATATCGCCGCCACCATGCCGAAGCCAGTCCGCCGCGAGCACCTCGTCCAGCGATACTGGAACAAGATCTCCTCGTTGGTTCAGAACCGGCGTCGCGATACCAGCAAGAAGACGGATCGGACCGCTTCTGCTGCGTCTGCCTCTCCCTCCTCCACCATCCCTACCACTCCCTGCTCTGCTGTCTCTTCCGATGGCACTTCTGATGCCGATGCCACTCCCGCTGGCCCGACCGTGGATCAGACCCTTACCATCACCATCCGCCCTGGAGGTTCGACTCCTCCGGTCGAAGCCATCCGAGCCTACTCGACGGAGAGCAATGCTCTACCTGACAGCCCCTCGGCCGTTTCCTTCTCTGGCACGATGACGTCGGAGCCCATCACGGAGCGCACCTACGATAGCGATAGCGACGAGTCGAGTGCCTCCTCCGCCACGTCTGTCGGCACGGAAGATACCGATGCCGACTACTTCAACATCTTCAAGGACGATGACTGGAACCTGGATGCTGAGCCAACTTCTCCCTCCGCCAAGGATCCTGTTGGCGAGGATAACGAAAGCAATACCGAGGAGGAGACGATCTTTGATGGTGAAGACATTGCCTCTTCCCCTGTTGCAGAGCCCACCGAGGCTGCCGATGAAGGTCCGTCGGCCGATATCACCGCCACGGACACGCACACCGCTCCCACTTCTAGGGAGTCATTCATCCACGTCTACGAAGACGACTTCTGGGCCCCGCCCTGCCCGACCAGAACCCTCGACGAGATCTACGAGGACGCGGGCTTCGAGCACCACTGGTGGCACTTCCACGAGGAAGTTGGCTTCCAGACGGCCGACGGCGGCGTCGAGGTCAGTAACTGCGGCTGCGCGCACGGCGCCTTCTGCCACCTCTTCAACCCGATCGCCGAAAAGAACAAGCGGCAGGCGGCCTACTGGGAGGCCAAGGGCGAGCCCCTGGGACACAAGTGCACATGGCAGCTGCTGGACAGCCCGGACCCATTCGCCGCCGCCGCGGATCGTGCCAAGGGCCTTCCGGAGCTCGTGGTCACGACGCCCGAGGGCGAGAAGAAGTACCTCTCCGACATGACGTACCGCGCCGGGGAGACAAACTGGGCGGACTTGGACGACGACGAGGACTGGATCTGAGGGATCCTTGATTTGCTTTTGGAGGAGGTTCTGGAGATGAACCCTTGGACTTTTTGCGGAAGGAAGGAGAGCTGGTTCCGTTTATTTTTTTATAGTTTTGTAACATCGATGTTTGTTCTCTTGTTTGGGACTGGCCGGCTGGTCTTGCTTTCCCACTGAGAACTGAAAGAGCTCATGATACCCATTTGCTAATTATTATTGTACGCGTATGACGCCCCGAATTGAAATGGCAAAAAAAAAACACTTGATGATACTTATGTTTGCACCCGTGATCATGATATGCCAACTTCTGGCGCGTACCATGTCCGGCCTGTCTTTCAATTGATGTGACTGATCGGCTACACAGCAGCCAGCCATGGTCAAATGTTCGAGGAATCCCGCGTGTTTACGGAGAGAAAATGCCTCTCGTCAAAATACCTGGGTATGTGGTGATCCCGTACTCGAGCCGCTTCGAGGTAGGTTGACATTCAGTTGTGGAGCCACTGGAGTGTCGCCCCGAAAGGCAGCAGCTCTAGCGCTTCCGGGGAAGTCGGGCCAGGATTCTTTAGTGCGTTTAGGCGCGGACCAGCGGGCTGAGCGGGGGTATCCACTGCTGAAGACCACGTTGTGGGAGGGGCCAGGATTTCGCGCCAGATCGACCTTGAAGGCTGTTGTTGGTCACAACTATCAACGACGAAAAGCACCGACAGTATCTGTGCACCGCCAACGGAGGAGGGGGTCCCCCAAATGCCAAGGAAGGCGTTAGGGAAAGCGTCAGGCCCATGCTGGGGTTCTTCTTGTCTTGATAGGCTGCGTCGTCGGTGCAGCATGTGCAACTGCATACTGACAGGATGAACACGGCGTGTCCTCCGCTGGACCCTACACCAGCCATTGGCCCTGGCGCGCCACAAGCGAAGCGGCCAAGCTGCATTCGGCCGTTGATTCCGCTCGCTCCCTTCACACAAAAGCGCAGCACAGAGCGAAGTGGCGTCCTTCAACGACGGCGGTGCCCGCGGGAGCTTGCTGGTGACAGCTTGAGCTTCCCGATCAGGGACTAGCTTCGCCAGTGCGGACGTCCCAGTGGCAGCAGCCGACGGAACCCCCTGTTCGCTTCCCCCTTCACAGCTTCATTACACCATGCCACTTGGGTACAAAATTGCGCACCGAGGTCTCCAGTTTTTCATGAAGGAGGACCACAGTCCGATGTGCTGGGTCGCTGGAAGGGTGGGAGAGATTTCTTAGGATGCCGTTGGGAGCACTCGATTTTCGTCTTCTCTTCAACTTGACAACATCACCCTCGTTGAGCGCCGTACGCTACTACTCCCTATGGTCGGTTTGCACCTACATTGAAGACTCTCCACAGATCTTAGAGAAGAGACATCGCACCATCTACGATGAGCAGCCCCCGTGAAGATCCGGCTCCTGGCCCCAGCGGAGAGCATCTTGTAGGCTAGCCCTTCGTGGGATGGACCCAGTCCCTGGATCCCCGCTCCATTCGCTGCAGAACATTGCGCAGAATCGAACTGACGATGGATCGACAAATGTAGGTGGCTGATACCTTTGGCCCGGACGAGGACTCGGCTGTCGGCGTGGTGCGTATGAAAAAAAGCAATATCCCAAGAAGCCCAGTCGCCGGTCTGCTGGCTAACAACGGGGCGCGACCGCGGCCAAGTCCATCAACGACACATCGCTGACCTCGCTGCGTTCGAGCGTCCTCGCATTCCATGAGGAGAATGGCAGGACGTATCATGCCCTCAGCGCGGGGAGTAAGTACCGAACACAGCATTTCTTGTCGATGCATGTGCGCGACGGGCAGGCTGACTGGATCATCCTCAGAATATGCTTTTCCTAATGACGAGGTATGTTCTGGCCTGGGGAAAGAGGAGATGCAGCAAGCAATCAACACTGTGAACACCCTGCTCACTATTTACCCAGCAAGAGAGGGATCGTCTCGGTATGCGCCCCACCCCTGATCCGTTGATACTTGACGCCGATCCCGCACGAACGCGCATCCAGTGAAGGGATTAGTCTAACATGACACTGCAGACATTTCTCACCATCTGATGCTCTTGACGCTCGATAGCAAGCTCGCGCTTTGTCCCAAGAACGAGACTGCGAAAAGGGTCCTAGATCTGGGCACCGGAACCGGTATGAAAGGAAACGATGCTATTCCTCCTCCGTTGCTTCAGGTGTAGAGTGCTGATATGTCATAGGAATTTGGGCCATTGACTATGGTGAGACTGGACCATGCAGTAGACAGCAACAACACCTACAGCATCTCAGCTGACTTCCTTTGAAGCGGACGCGCATCCAGAAGCACAGGTGATTGGTGTGGACCTGAGTCCCATCCAGCCGAACTTGTGAGTGGTCCTGAACTCCAGACTATCCAAACAACGCATCCATGACTGATAAATCCCCAGTGTGCCGCCTAATTGCCAGTTTGAAGTCGACGATGTCGAAAAGGAATGGACGTGGAGCAATAAATTCGACTTTATCTATGCCCGCAACACCGGCGGCTCGTTTGCCGACCACCAAGGCATGATACAGAAATGCTTCGAGTAAGGCTCCCCTCCGTTTGTCGCATTATCGGAGTTCCTTCTTCCATCGCTGCTAAGCATTCTTTTCTATCACACAGCAACCTCGAGCCCGGAGGCTACCTCGAGATGTGGGACACGGGCCTGCCCGTTACCTCGGACGACGGCACCCTGACCGAGGAGCACAACCTCGTCAAGATGTGCTACATGACCGTCGAGGCCGCGCGCAACCTCGGCCGGCCCATCGACCACACCAAGAAGTACAAGTCCATGTTCG
Organism: Thyridium curvatum; assembly: GCF_004353045.1. Taxonomy (NCBI): domain Eukaryota; kingdom Fungi; phylum Ascomycota; class Sordariomycetes; order Thyridiales; family Thyridiaceae; genus Thyridium; species Thyridium curvatum. The sequence continues at coordinate 151,910 of NW_022156772.1, read as the reverse complement.
AGCAGGCCGGCTTCGAGGACGTGCACCTCCAGGTCTTCAAGTGGCCCAGCAACCAGTGGCCCAAGGACAAGAAGCACAAGACCCTCGGCCTCTGGAACCTGGCCAACATGGACCGCGGGCTCGAGGGCCTGACCCTCTTCCTCTTCACCCGCGGCCTGGGCATGTCGCAGGACGAGTGCTTTGCGTACGCGGCCGGGGCGAGGAAGGAGTTGAAGAACCCCAGGATCCACGCTTATTGGCCCATGTAAGTTTTGCCATCTTTGCTACTTGCTGGTTCATGTGATTATTGGCTGTGGGTTATGACTGATGTGACTACAACAGGCACTGCTGTTATGGCCGGAAGCCTAGCCTTGACAAGGTGTGATTGGAGAATTGGGCACTCAAAGCACCCAACCATGACTTGACGACAGGAATGGATCAAAGAAAGGCACTCGAAGAGCAAATGCCCACGTATCGTGTAGTGAAAACTAGCTTTATTTACCGACACAAACATCTCGCAACCTTCATTTGCATCTGAAACATGTCCTCTCAGTAAGCCTCTCGCCTCTCCTTCTTGCTGTCGTGAAACATGAGTGGAAGATCAGCATCGTGTACATGGGACCACTCCCGCCCATCCCAGACGTCTTCTATGGGCAGCTCGCCCAGCGTCGACTGAGCTCTCTGGGCATGCTTCTCCACAGCCGTCCACACGCGCAGGATGTTCTCTCCCACGAGCAGACGGATCTGCTTGTCTGTCGCGCCCCGCTTCATGAGCAGCTGTATAAGGTCGGGGTACTTTGAGGTATCCTAGAAACAGCCAGTTGGTCAGCCTGAGTGAGCAAATCAAAAAGAAAGAGGGAAGAGTGTTGATGAATCGTCGAACTATCCTCACCTCCATGCCCCTGACCATGGAATCCGACCCGTCAAAGTCCGAGCCGAGGCCCACGTGCTCCCACCCGATGAGGTCGGCAATGTACAAGATCTGGTCGGCGACGTCGTGGATGCTCGCGCCGCCGGTGTCGTCCGTGCGGAAGAAGAAGCTGACGAAGGGCACCATGATGACGCCGCCGTTGGCCCGGAGCCCCCGCAGCACGTCGTCGGGGGCGTTGCGCAGGTGCCGGTTGAGCGCGTAGGCGCCCGAGTGCGAGAAGATGACGGGCGCGGCGCTGGCGCCCAGCGCGTCGCGCATCGTCTGCGGCGACACGTGCGCGAGGTCGACGAGCATGCCCAGCCGGTTCATCTCGGCGACGAGCCGCTGGCCGAAGGGGGTCAGCCCGCCGTCCGCGCCGCCGGCGGCGACCGACGTGGCCGAGGTGGCGAAGGGCGTGTCGCAGTTGTGCGTGATGGTCAGGTAGCGGGCGCCGAGCTCGAAGGTCTGGCGCAGCACGGCCAGCGAGTTGCCGAGCTGGTGGCTCCCCTGTTGTTTGTGTTTTCCATTCCTGTCAGCCCCGAGAGATTCCGAGCGCGGGTCGACCCAACGCGGGACAGGACGCGGGAGGGTTTACCTCGATGCCAATCATGCTTGCGATCTTCCCGGCCGCGAAGGCGGTGCGGACGCAGGCCGGCGTGACGCAGAATTGCAGGTCGTCTGGATGCTTGGCGATCAGACGCCGGACGACATCAATCTGTTCGAGGGTGTCTCGCACCACCCACTGAGCATTGCAGTGTGAGATTGTGTCCCTTCTCTAGGCCCAGTGAGACTCGTTCATCTGGCTCAGCAACTCACCGTGGCATCCTCCATCTGCGCCACGCCTTCCTCGCGGCATTCCATGTAGACGCTCCAAAACTGGCCGCCCATCTGGCCGCTCCGCATCTTGCCCAGATCCGTGTGGCTGAGGAGGGCGCCGGCAAAATCAAAACGAGGGCTGTAGATCTTGTTTTTGAGCTCCTGCCGGACGACATACGGGAGGTCATTGTGGCCGTCGATCAGAGGCGTCGTCGAGAGCACATGCCGCGTTCTGCCGGCGTAGTCATCGGCCCTCAGGCTGGCGCCGAATGGGAATACGCTCGTGCCAAAGCGGAACAGTGAGACAGAAACGGCGAGCGCCGCAACGAGGCCCGAGTATAGATATCTCCGCAGCCCCTGCTGCCCAGGCCGTTGGACCACCAACGCTTGGGAATCTGGCGCTGGGTTGGTCGGCCGTGCTTGGGATGGCCCTGACTGGTCAACGGGCTGTGACTGCGTACTTGGTTGAACCTCCGCCATTGTATCCAGGCAATCTGCTGTGGCTCTACATGAGCGTCAAGAAGAAGCAGGATCGACCAAATTCCCCTCCACTCCTCTTTATCATGATGCCCCACTAAAGTCGGCAAGATTCCTGTCTTGAAAATGGGAGTTTATTACAACCTGTGTCAAGGTCGTGCTCCGGTCTTGAACCTGGCCCTGGCAACATCTGACCGGCTACATTCGGCCTATGATGGCCTGGGTGGAATCCGAGCCACCAGGATTGATGTCCATTCCGGGAAGGTGTTCAATATCATTCTACACTAACTCATCCTCCACGGTCTAGCGCTGACCGCAGGTCTTGATACGTCATTGAACTGATCGCCCAATGCATATGACGCTCTTCGCAATCATGGGAAATAACTGCTGTCCATGTCAAAGAGTCCGCTTGGAAGCGGCGGCAGCCCTGGGTCGAGGTTGGCCGAAAAGATGGCATCAATGCGGCTGAGGTCGAAATTTGGATCAAAATCGTTGAAGATGCCCGCGTCACCAATAAAGTCGTCGAGGGTGTTGTTGCTATTCGCATCCAATGAAAGCAGCGTCGCGTCCAGCCCTGGCGTTTGTGAGCTCATCACAGTCATCGTCTGTGACTCTGACGGCTCGCCCGTTGCTTCATTAGGTGCCTGCGAGGAGCTAGCCGCCGGGCGAAGAGTCGCAAACCCCGGAGCATCTGGCGTCCTGGCCGGCGCATGGTTCTCTCCTCTACTCAGGTTGCCGTTAGTGCTAGTTCTGGCTGAGTCTTCCTGTGTCTTGGCCATCTTCCTTCCAACTGCTGCCCGCTCCACTTGCTGCAAGGTATCAGTTGCAAGGCGCGCCATGGCCCGAGCTGAGAGAAAGCCCTTGCCCAACTCCTCCAACACCTCGCAACTGCTGTGAAACAAGCCATAGGCTCTCTTCCGCTGGTAGGGCACGCTGCTGTTTCGCAGCGTCTTGTATGCAACCGAGGCTGCCAGCGAGACCGCGTATGGGACGGCGACCCAGAATGTCATGGACGATTTGAATTCCTCGGATGCAATGGACACGATGCTGGAAGCACAGAAGTATTGAAGACTCGTGCTAGGGCCGCGCGCAACTGAGCCCTGATACTCGGCTTTTGGTCGACTGCGGAGTATGAGCACCGCCAGGAAGAACAGCTCAAGGGAGGCTAATATCTGGTCTTAATACGCTTGATGGTGAAGGTGGAGGAGATGGCAAGCAAACATACCAAGCAAAGCATCACCGACTTCTGCAGTCTGAGTCTCCCGCACCAGGTTCTCAAATGTCAAGTCTTCCCCTGCTGCTTCTGATGCCGCAGCACTATCAGGGTTGGGGCGGTAACGAGATATTGCCTCGTCGAGGAGCTCGGTGATCCGTATCACTAGCCTGAACGATGGCATCTGATCCGGCACTGAGTCTGTAATCTTCATATCCATGTCTCTGCTGTGGTAAAGCACCGGACGGCCATTGATCGCCGCGTTGAGCCTGTCGAGTACCCATACGCACCAAAAGAGTCGATGCGACTTCTCACTCTGTATGCTATCGTCCGGCCAACCGAGATGCAGGCCCAGGGTCTGGGAGTGGTGAACAACCTGGGCGCAGTAATAACTCGACAACTCACTGCAACTCGGCCGGTCAACGTAAAAGGCCATCAACGCGCACACTTGTAAGAGGACCACCCTGTCAAGGATGAAGCCCATGTCCAGCGACTGCTTTATTGCAGCAGCCACGCATGCTCGAAATTCAGTCTGAGGGAGGATTCGCTCTGTGTGAGGTAGTCGCAGCTGTCCCTTTAGAGCAGGGTCCAGGGAAGCGACAAGACATATACACTGTTTGAGAGCAGTCGCCTCCATCGGATTGTATTGCTCGAGAACTTCTCGGTGTAGAATGGGGTATATGGGATCAAACTTGGCGTAGTATAACTCCGATATGAACGTGAACTCGTATTCCGGAGGCAGAACAGACAGACATTCCTTTCGTAGATGAGCCGACAGCGTCTTGAGGCAGGAGAGGCCCGACGGCTGCGAAAGAGGGCCGTCGCGATGCCTTGCAGACGGGCCGGATTCTCCTACGTCATCTGTCGCATGCGTTTCCTCGGGCTTCCCTCCAAGCCAGACTCCTACGTCCGCATGCCTAGGATGATTGCCTCCGCCATCGTCTTTACGTCCTCCGCTTAGGAAGGACGCCTCGGGGCTAAGGTCGCCAACGAAGCGAAGGTAGGATTTCCGTGTTTGCCGGGCCCGCGCCAGTTCAGCCGGTACTGGTCGAGGATCGCTTTCGACGGCCGCTTGCGGGCCGGAAGGGATTTGACTCGGCGGCTTTTGTATGCCCGTGTTGGCTATCGATGACACTGTCGATGACAAGCCCGGGGATCGGGCCGGGCCACTGTTCTGTGATCCGTCCGTGTGCGTACAGCGTTTCTGGATCAAGAATCAGTCATGAGAGGGCTTCGGGCAGCTTAGCGGAGTCGACTTTTCTTTCGAAAACAGGCACACTTACATGGCGCTTTTTGCACGACTCGCAAGTCTTGCGTGAGTTTTTACGCTTGGCCCCTACGCCGCCAACGTCGTCGGACACGAATTTGAACATATTTCCGGGGGTTGGGATAGCAGAAGCAACATGGAGCCAGAGATGCGGGGTCACCAGAAAAGACCAAAGGGGAAGTTTGGCTGATTGAGCTTTAGATTGATTGGCGGGGCTTGGAACAACAAAGGTAATCACTCAGACATCAATCCCTTCATTTGAGGCAGCGAGATAGTCTGGGTCATGCTCAGTGACGATGTCAATTTTTCATTTATCTAGGATTATGCGAGAACCCATTCTTCTCAAGTGGAATGGGGGCGCTAATGCATCCTAACCGCTTCCCTGCAGTCGAAATCCGCAGCCAAAAGTCGCAGTCGCAACACGTTGTGTCGTGAGAATCTTCAGGCGAAACCCTATGGACCAACCTACCCTCCAGAGATGTTGGTCCCTTCTCCAGACGCGCAACCGAGCGGCATTCTCGAAAATGGGAGGCCAAGACCGCTCAAACCTCCACAATCGCCTCGTTCACATGTTAATGAACTAGGCCTGACAAGAACAAATGGAGTGCTCAGTCGAGCAGCTCCAAATGGAGGTGCACCACCTCGGCGCCATCCGCTTCCAGCATGGACATCAGTCCCGCACGCATCGATTCCATGATATGATCCATAGGGGTGTACAAGGTCATACCGCGCAGGTCGACTTCCGGAGAGTGGTGGAATCGCACGTCGGACATGGCCTGCAGGGTAGCAGGCGGAGGCACAACGTCAGAGGGCGACGGAGTCTCGTTCTTGAAGCCGCTATAGAGCAAGCCAATTGCCTTATGCTCCCCTTCATCAGGGAAAGCGCGAATAACAGCGCCCGAGTCCCCGTGGGCAGAAAACGCACTAAAGCCAACATCGGGGAGAATGAGGTTGGCGATAACATGGTACTCGACCTCTCCATAAGTGCGCACCAGAGCACAGGTCCCATTACAGAAGCCGATAGTAGTAGCAGAGGCGGCACCAATTTTGAAGACGCGTTCGTCTTCAGATCGGGCCGCTTCAACGTAGTCATGCCGTTTGATGACCCGGGCGAGCTCGTCAAGGACATGAGGAGCCGGACGCTACAAGGATGCGTTGTCAGTTCTGCGAGCTCAATATAAACAGGAAGGTGTTTATACGCACATTCGTGATCGGAATAGAGTCATCGCCAAGACGGCTAGCGTCAACCTCGATTAAGGCCCATTCGAGGTGGGCGATGCGTCCCAGAGTCAGGATGCTCGAAACCGTCAGGCCTGAGGTGCAGAAAACCTTGCCGAAATGAGTTGAAAAGGATTCGGCTTTTCCAAGGAGGGCAGATACGTCGTTGAACTCGGCAACCAGCATAGCTGTACGCTCCGGCGTCGTGGGGCTCTCAATTCGTTGCTGGAGGCGCTGCATGTTGCGCTTTAGTCGCTCGACCCAAGCGGACTGCTTGGTAAGCGCTGGCTGGTGGACGTCCAGGCATACCCGTGAACCATCAATAGCATCATCGCGATCTATAACTCTCGAGGTTAGCAAGCAACCTATGACAGGGCTGAATACGAGCAGTAAAGCAAGGGTCGATTTACCGGGCGAGACAACATGGTGAGCCGAGAGAGCAAGGATTTTCGTCTCTGTCTTGAGGATCCCTTCATTGATCCGAGTGATGTCAAGCTTGAGATAAGCACCCAGGGTTCCATCGGATCCAGAGCCACCAATACTAGCTCCAGCGCAAGAAGCTGACGAAAATGACTCTTCAAAGCTGGGGCCTAGGCCGTACTTGATAGTGGGTTCATGGTTGGTGGTGAGATTGTGAGGAGACATGACACCTTCGGTCAGCTCGACACAGACCGATTGATGGAGCGAGTATGCCCGCAAAACATCCACAACTTTGACAAGAGCGTCCTAAACTTTGTCAAGAGTGGTGGAACCGGGATGAAGAGCGATGACGATCGTGGCGGGATCGGCCTGATCGATGAGGCAGACGTCACGGACTGTGAAAGGGCAGAGCAAAGTGAAGCGGATGTGATCCTCATCGAGGATGCTCTCAAGATCCGTGGCTAAGTTGCCCTCGTTCCAGGCCAGCGCGAGCGGGTGACCCGAATGAATGGGGTGGATGGTAGGCCGGGAGAACCAGAAGTGCGAGAGAGCCGTGGCGATGCTCGGCACGTAGCGTCCAACGAGGATGCCGCCAACCCTCTTGACGAAGATGCTGGCATCCAGAAGGTGGTCGCGGCCACTGCCGGCGTTGAGGTCGTTCTCAGCCATTTGCGCGCCGTTGGTGAGAATTGAACGGGATAGTGGCGCGAGTATCGCAAAAACAAGAGGGGTTGCCTATATAGGTACCTTTTGCACTTGGGTAGTGCTTGGATTATTTAAGGGAGTTGGCAAAGGTTAAATAACCCTTGGTGGCCTGAAACCCTCCCACATCGCGGAGATCATTGGTTGGTTAAACAATAGCTGCTCTTCCCAGCTACCGAGGAATAGCCGAGTAAGGCAATCCTGAGCACAGGTCATTTTTTCATATTCACTTTACATTCACTTCAGTCATTGAATATTATTCACTTTCCTTTGTTCAAGCAGCCTAGGCTATGTTACTGTAAATCTGATTTGTGGGGCTTATGTTATATCAGGTGGTGACAGCTGTGGGCCTACTGGCCGGCCTGTGTCCAGAACAACTCTCCGGTTGTTCTCTGAAGTCTCCTAAGTCAGTTGCCGATCTCAAGCCTGAACAGGTCGATCTGTACCCAGATGAAGCTAGATGCGCTCCTCCAGCGTGCAGGCATTGCTGCACTGGTCATCCATCAGATAAGATAAATTTGCCATGACAATGTTTAATTACCAGTCTTTAACAGAACGATATCTCAATGTATGGCAACTTCTCAATCAAGAACCTGGCCACGTACGTTCGCCCCGCCCTTTTGGCTAGAAAGCATGTTCTATCCGAGAAGCCAGCAGTAGGAGAGAATGTCAAGGACTCAGTCGCACTGATCAAGTGGTATCGGTCCGCGATCGCAGGCCCAACGTGTTCAATCGCCGAGAAATAGCACTTCCTTGAGAGTTATCGCCTGGCTACCCAGGAGCTCAAGGGCATGGCCCGCATTCTTGGATTCCAGGCACGACAGCTTTGGTCTGATACCCAGCACCGTCCATTGGTACCGTAAGTCTCGATATGCGTTGGCCATCCCACCTTTTACATTTGATTTTCAGAGCCTTGGCCAGATACCGAGTGGCGCAACCAACCAACCCATCAAGGTGGTTTCCTCCTTGACGGTGGAGTGCACTACATGGCCGGGCTGCGAGACCTTCTTGCATCGCAGCCAAGAAACGAGATCGCCCGAGTATCAGCTTTCACCATCCAACTGCAGGAGCACCTGCCTCCTGTGGACGCTACCAATGTCGTCATAAGGACAAAGTCTGACATCACGGGCAGCTTTCAGATCTCGGTTAGGACCACACTACGCGAGGACTCGTAGACTTCCGCCAGTAAGAAGGGCTCGGTCAGAGTGGAAGGCTCTTTCAATGAATCCAAAGTCACCGTCTCCTGTGATGATAGGGAGCTCACTCAAACGATCAAGAACGAGAGGACTGGTGTTCCTCCCGAGGTCCACGCGTGAGGATAGGGCCTTGTTCACGGGCAAGCACGGAAAGAGAAGGCACCCGAGACTGCGCTGGCCGACTTAGAGCTGAGCTATGTCAACTGCACAAGTTCCAATCCAAAACACTTGCTGACTTTTACGGCCCGGAATAGTCGAGCTCAGGCTCCGTAGTGGAGGGCAGGACGGCGCTCCTCTGGACTGTCGCCACCAAGTTTTCTAAATCATCATGGGTCGATCGGACGAATATACTGTCCTTGGTACATCACGGAGGCTGAGTACTCGATGAAAAGGCGCCGAAAACGTGAATCTTAGCATCACTGAGACGGGGGCAGATGATCTCTCTCCACCTCTCGAACACTCCACTGTCCCAGACCCTGCCTGCGTGCTACTGATTACTGAACAAACAATATTCGAGAGCATTGCGAGTTACGGACACCGCTTGTTACTAATTCAATGCTTTATTGGGCTTTACGTACACAGGTTGCAATACCATGGTTGACTGAGGAAGTCCGGCTTTGGCCAGAAGGGGACTCCAAGAACGCTGCGTCGATCTCGGCTTGGTCAGCACGCGATAATGCCTTTAAGCTATGGAAAGGCTACACCCCGGCTCATATAAACTCTATTCTGTCCCAATGCGACGCTCGACGGTCGTTCCTCGCAGGAGGCCGAGGGCTAAAGCACCCCACAAATTGCTTGATGCTATGTTTAGCTCACAAGGCTGCTTTGGGTGCGACATCCTCAAGCCTCCCGGTTCTTTCTTTTCGTCCCTTTACCGTAACAATGGTGGAAACAACGTTCCGGTATGACCCCAGAATGGATTTCTCATGTCTCGACCCAGTACCGGATCTCAGTGCTGAGGTTGAGACGGGCTGGACCAGAGCAGCCTGGGTGACATCGCGGCATCTTGGCAATAAAGGTTGCGGAGGATGCGACCGAACTCTTTGCGTTGATAGAGCGATCTAGAGCCGCAGACCCTGATTACAAGCTATGAACGTAAGTGTGCTTGACAGATCCGGGGTCATCAAAGACAGATCGTCATGCTAGACTTTGTGAAGGCGAGACCATACTCTCTTTCGCCTGTGGGGTGACGAGATGAGATGGCCAGGTCAAAAGTCTATTCGGCCGATCCCATTATATCCAGTGGCAAGTTCATTTGCATATATTGGCTTCCAGCCATTCTTGTGCCTCTGGAGTTCTCGCTGCTACTAGAGGAGGGCACTGACAGGACGAGGATCCCTCTCGCATCTGCCAATTGCCTCCTTCGGAGGGATGATCAACGAGAAAATAAGGTTGCATCGAATGACACACTACCTGGTGGAAGAGGTTTGTGAGCTATTATTAGACCAATGAGAAATATCCCAGGTGCTTGGGATGGTGCAAACCATGGGTTGGCAATATGGATAAATTGTGGCAATGATTTCACCTCTTGGTTTTCTACCATTCTCGCGCATTCTTGCCATCGTCCCTAACTTGGTATTTCGCCACCAGTCCGGCCAACATGCAATTGGAGTCGCAATGCCTGACTTTTCCAGTTCGATTCTCATGCAGTGTGGCTTGCTAGGTGGCAAGCCGAACTGGATGGAAGCGGAATGGTTCTCTGGGAAAATGGCTGGGAGGACGAGCCAGCTCTGGATCCTGGGTTCTTCGGCTACTGTAATGGCTCAGTGCAACGCTACTCCCCAGTCTGGGCAAACGAGTCTTCTATCGTCAGGTGCTTCGGCTGGTGCCAGGAGGGAAACGCTTGCGCAGTTCGTGTCTCTTCCTGGACTAAGTTCATCTATAAGAGTGATGCAGGTCCCTCGACCCTTGGGCCTTGACCGTGCAATTTTTTATTAGTTGTGTCCTGAGATATTCTCCGAACTGTCTATCCTAACTGGCATAACGATCAAAACATTCGAGTAAATACCGAACACCCAAAGTTGTATTGACATCCCAACCCTTGCTATTTGGCTTTCCAAGTCAACAATGTCGCTACTCACACACTACCTCCTCCTCGCCGCAGTGGCGCTGACTGGCGTCGCCGCCGACACCGCTGACGCCCCGGCCTCCGCACCGAGAATCACGTCCGTCAAGTACTCGGGTCAAGGCTGCCCGCAGGGATCCGACAGCGTCGCGCGCACCGGAGACTTTGGCAACCTAGGGTTCAAGTTCAGCAAGTTTGCCGCCAACTCGCCCGGCACCTCCAGCACGACCGCCTGCGAGGTCCACGTCCAGGCCTCGGGGGGCTCCTCGGGCTGGCAGGTGAGCCTGGCCGACATCTGGGTCAAGGGCCACGCCGTCCTGCAGCCCGGCGCGTGCGCCAACTACTTCACCACTGCGTTCTGGTCCGACGACCCGACTGACACTGTACGATACTGTGCTCCCTTCTTCCCCCGAGTGAATCAAGAGTCTTTGGAGTCGTCTCCATGCTGACATGATTGCCCTTGCAGGTTACTGTCCGAGGCACGCTGAACAACGATGACGACAAGGTCCTCGACGTCCCGGTGACTATCCACAACTCCGTCCCCACCGGCAAGTCTTCATGGTCTCAGTGCATTGGGGGCGACGGCAACCCGGGCATCCTCAACGTCAACTTCCGCGTTGCCCTGTCCGATGAGAGGAATATCTTCACTGTCGATGCTGAGGATGTCAAGTTCCGGTGGAGGCAGTGCTAGGAGACCGGCAGGCGCCGTACGAGTGGCTGAAAGACCAACGCATTGAATGGCATAGAGGGCGAAGGGGGCATTTCAAAAGCGAAGAGATATCATATCCTATTGCATACACAAATTAGCAACCAACAGAGAAATGTTGTCGTCAAGCACTGTCTTGCTGGATAATGTGTCAGGGTAAGGGGCTGACGGGTGACCAGTAACCTCTCCACGTGTCAGAGGTTGGCCCACTGATAGTTTATGACATTGAAAATATTCGATATGCGAGTGAAAGTTTTTTCTGGGCAATTCCCGTCGGTAAATGTACCTAAATTACTTGGGGCCACTTCAGAGCGTCTGGCTGTTCTGGAGGTAGAAGTCTGGCACTATATTCAGTGTTCAATGGCGTGATGCATCTCAGTCTCCTCGACAAGGAAAGCCAAAACACGCAATGTGGAGAATAGGAGTATTACCAAATGGGATTGAAAAGCTGGCTGCTGGAGGTAGTCAAGCTTTGACTGTTTGCAAAATAGTATCTCCCGGGCAAGCAAAGCCTAACCGCCTTGTATTTGGCGAACAGTCATATGAAAGACTTCTCGCATCAATGAGCCCCGAACAAAGATCAGCTCACCCTGAAATGACTATCTGATTAGTTGGTCATAGCAACAACTGGATAAGCCCCTACTTGGATTTCTTGCAAGATCCACCCCATCAGCCAAATCCATGCCTCCGCAACCCATTAAGAATCAACCACAGCCGGATAGGACAACAACTGCTCATCAAGCATCACTCAAAGTATTCTGTCACATTCTAGCTCTGTCTAGCTCGGGGGGAAATTTGATTGCCTATTGTACTTGGCAATTCTTTCCTACGCCTCGACTGTGTTTTCGGGCGTCATCCTGGCTTGGTTAGCTCTACATCGCCGTTGACAATTGTTCCCGGTCTTCAGACTTCACTACCTCCCTCCTCTCCTCCGATACCTGATGATGAGCGTGCCAAACGCCCAGGAGTTCATCAACCACAAAGAATGCTTTTCCAAGCCTAAAAAGAAGCTCGTGCAAACGCGCATTGTCTTCGACCCCGTTTTTGGCTTCTCCGCTCCAGCGCGGCTGGTGACCAGAAGGCCCGTACCAAATGCCACCAGCATCGCACACACGCCATTCTTCTCGACAGCAGATCCGTCATTGACTTGCCTCTTCCGGCTGCCATTCGAGATTCGGTTGCAGATACTACGCTACCTTCTGTTGTCCGATTACGACTTTGTCCACCAGGTGTGTGTAACGACACAACGACTTGTCTTCTACAAAGACAATCGTCCGTATCACCTTTCATTTTTTGGACAAGAAGTCTCTCCAGAAATCCTCAGATGCTCTCGAGCCTGCGAGGAAGAGGGCGCAAGAATCCTCTACGGAGAGAACCGCTTCAAGGTCGCAGATTGTCGCGCCGTAGGAAAGGGGCAGACTGTGAACTCCTGGCCATTGCCGTTGCGTCATGCACGTCTCATCTCACGGCTCCGTCTCGGAATCTACAGTCAAGAGGACGAAAGCAAAGCCGCACTGACTCGACAGCCCTACCTCTTCCCTCAACTCCGGCACCTCACTCTGCACGTGAGACTTACGTGCCGGCAATTTGAGAATCTATTGGACGTGTACAGCCATGTCTTCAGGCAACTCAAGACATTCGACTTGTGCATCACCATCGATGAAGGGGAGTTTGGAAACCTTGTGGAGGAGATCTGTTATGGTGGTGAGGGGAACATTGTTTGGATGCAGGAGGAGGAGTTTGAAGAGATCATGTGCATATCATACAAGGCAGCGCTGATCAAGCATTCTTGGTTCAACAAGAAGGACATTGAATGGGATGTTGAGAACGTCAGCCACGTGTCCTGGGCTGAGTGGGTGGCCTATGCGATGCTCAGCGACTGATTGCACTGTGTTTAGTTTGTTTTTGCATCACAAAGTACATGTAGGACAGCACAATTGCACTGCACATTTATCAGAGTCGGAGTTCGGAGTGTGTTGAGTTGAGATTACCGTAAAAGTGGACCAACCACACGTGACTCGAATCTTACTTCCTCCGAGCTGACGGACAGGTCTCACCCGACTCCAAGTCTTCGAAACAGCTCACACAACACAGGAAGCCTGAAGTGGTGCGGTAGAAGAAAGATGACGGTTGTCCAGAGCCAAGGCCGGTCTGGCGCGCCTTCAAGTCGCTTGTCGGCCGAGATTGACAGAGCGTCGGATGAGACCTCGCCTCTGCTCGCGAGCCAAGGCGTCCGGCCCGCGACGTCAGCTCTTGCAGACGCCGAGGACGGGATGGAGCCGGTCGGCGCCGAGAAGCCCATCCCGAAGCTCCAGATCTTCCTGCTCTGCTACGCGCGCTTGGTCGAGCCTATGGCCTTCTTCTCCATCTTCCCCTACGTCAACCAGATGGCCCAGAAGAACGGGCACCTCCCCGACGCAGATGTCGGGTTCTACAGCGGGCTCATCGAGTCGCTCTTCTCCCTCACGCAAGCGGTCTTCATGCTCCCCTGGGGCAGGGCAGCGGACCACGTGGGCCGTAAGCCCGTCCTCGTGTTCTCGCTGTTTGGCGTCACCGTCGCTACCGGCATCTTCGGCATGGCCAGGACGATCTGGCAGATGATTCTGTTCCGCTGCGCCGCCGGTGTCTTTGCCGGCACCATCGTCACCATCCGCACCATGCTGGCGGAGCACAGCACGCCCAAGACGCAGGCCAGAGTCTTCAGCTGGTTCGCCTTCTCCGGCAACCTGGGCATGTTCATCGGGCCCTTGCTGGGCGGCGCTCTGGCCGACCCGGCGCAGCAGTATCCCTCGCTGTTTGGAAACGTCAAGTTCTTCCATGACTACCCATATGCCCTCGCCAGCTTCGTGATCGCAATCGTGGGGGCCACCGCGGCTGCGGCCTGCACGCTGTTTGTCACAGAGACCCTGCAGCGGGAGGAGAGCGGCTTCTCGCGCGTCGAACAGGCCGCATCGGGAGCGGTGGCGGCTGGGGGCGGCGAGAAGTCGACCTGGCAGATAGTCAAGTCGCCCGGCGTCGGCATGGTACTGTATGTGTACGGGCACGTCATGCTGCTTGCCTTTGCCTACACGGCGATCGTGCCCCTGTTTTGGTTCACGCCGGTCGCCCTGGGCGGCTACGGCTTCACGTACCTCCAGATCTCCTTGATGATGGGCGTCAACGGCGCCGCGCAGGCCATCTGGCTCCTGCTCATCTTCCCGCCCCTGCAGCACCGGCTCGGGACCAACGGGGTCATGCGCGCGTGCGCGCTGGCCTACCCCTTGATCTTCATCCTCTCGCCCCTGGGCAACGCCATCCTGCGGGTGGGCACCAAGGAGATGGACACGTTCTTCTGGATATTTGCGCCGACGGCGCTGGCAATCTGCTGCGGTGTAAGCATGAGCTTCACGGCCATCCAGCTCGCGCTCAACGACATTACACCGTCGCCGCAGGTCCTCGGGACGCTCAACGCCCTTGCCCTGACCGGGGTGAGTGTGCTGAGGGCCTTCTGCCCTGCCTTGTTCACCAGTTTGTTTGCTCTGGGCGCGAGAACCCAGTGGCTCTGGGGCTATGCGGTCTGGTTGCTGCTGACGCTGTTGGCGTTGGGCTTTGCCGTTGCGGCGAGGTACCTGCCTGATCCCAAGGAGGCGGAGAGGAGAAGGGAGGCAGCTGAAAGTCCGAGCGACGAGTGATGGGATGTGTTTGAGGATTGGCAGGTTTCCAAGCAGCGGTCATCCCTGCTTGCACTCTACACGGCAGCTATCTAGCGGGGAGGTTCATCAAGACCTGCTGATGCCCAGCAGTGTTCTGCTCGAAGCAGCCGGCAGGCTCTGGGTTCCCGACGTACAGTGCCTAGCTCGTCTAGCTCGGTTGGATATGCTGGCCTGATCATATTCAGACGGGCCGGTTTTACAAACAATGATTTCGGGGCGTACACTTGTAGACCATATAGAACATGTAGACAAAGCTGGGTATCTTAATGTGCATCTTATTTCCTTTGATATGTGGTGTATGCGCCATCTACCTAACTACAAGGACGGACGGGTTGCGTCTCGCGTCCACGGGTCCGTCTGGTGAAGCTGGTGGGGCACTCAGGTTGGGCCGTAGTGGATGTTTTCGGGCTGTCTAGTGGCACGCTATGCACCTGAAAACAGGAGTGGAGGGCGGCCCGGCGGGGGGATTCAGCACTGTCATTGGGCACCCAGGCCGCTGTGATTCTAGAACCAAGAAATGCGTCGCATCTGCCCTCCTTGCATCACCAGGGACTTTAGCAGCTCGGCATTCTCCTGGGCAGCTGACATCATCGCCATCATGAGACGCCCAGTCAGGCACCTCTCCCACCCTCCCAATCAAGGCAGGATATCTTGCCAGGCATGCGCCCTTTTCTTTCTACGTTGTTGATCCACTGCAACTTTCATCTCTCTCTTCATTTCGGCAAAGACGACTCTTCCTGCCCTGGACGTCTTATCGCACGCTAGCAACTGAGCTTTTGCCAGCTTGCCAAGTCTTCTTGTTTGCTCGTTCGAATCAACAACCCGCAGTATCTGCTCAGACCACATTCAAACAGTAAGCAAGAGAACCCACCGACAGTCCTAGTATGCTTTGATCCGGCCAACTAATCCGCCGTCTCCATTTCAAGTGCCCTCAAGACACGAATACCGCGATGCCAAGAAGGTCATCTACCTCGAGCCGCCCACCAACGGCTCCAAGACGGTGCGGACACGAGTGACCAGGGTGATCCCGCCCCCGCGGCTCCCCTCTCCGCCTCCACCTCCTCCGCCGGAGATCATCGAGGTGCCGCCGCCGCCGCCGCCGATCATGCTCCCGCCGCCCCCTCCGCCGGAGCCGGACATCATCGACGTGATCGCCGTGGACGTGGCGCCGCGCCGCAAGAGGTCCAAGAGCCGCAAGAGCAGGTCGCACAGCCGGGAGACGCGGGAGCGGGACCGCGAGGTGATCATCGAGCGCGAGAAGATCGTGCCCGTGCCCGTGCCCGTCCGCACGCAGCCGGAGTTCGAGACCTTCCGGTACGTCGACGCCCCGCGCCGGTGGAGCCCGCCGGCCCTCCCGGCCCCGCCCCCGAGGAGGGAGAGCCCCGACATTGAGCGGCAGCGGATCATCATCGAGGACCACCGGCGTTCGAGGGGCTACGAGTACCGCTAGCGAGCTCCTTACTTCTTGTCGCCGCCCGGATCTTTTTCTTTCTCTTGCCTACTTACTTTCGAGGTTAATTTATCCTTTGCGGTGGAGGATGCTCTGCACGAGTTTGCTTGGTTGCTCTCTGCTCGAGCTTCGACGTGGATCTCCTTGTTTCTCCTTGTGTGTTTCTTATGCGATGCGGCTTGTTTGGGTTCACGGTTATAAACGACGGTTCATGACGTTATGAGCACACTTACTTTTCTTGTCCTTCTTCTGGGTATCGCACCTCTGTGTACACGGGAGCCGGCATAACTACTAGACACGCGGTCCGAGCACGACTGTGCATCCGTGTGTTTGTTTTCGTCTGAATTCGTAGGGCGGCAAGACTTGGTGACATTACACCAAGGGAACGTGCGCTTGAAGGTCGTGTCAGCGAGATGAAACGCCGTTGAGACGGCAAAGGGCTCGTCCCATTTCGGCAAGTCGTCAGGCCAGCTGCACCTCGGCGTTTCAAAAGAAACATCCCGCCATAAATATAGAAAGCTTCCCGAATGCAATTTGCCCCCCCCTCCGAGATGAGATTCGCAAGCTGTCTACGTAGCATGCGCCCGTCCAGCGTAGCACTCCGTCCGTCTAGCATTTTTTTCGGATGATGCTTTCTCCTGCATTCCAACCTGGAGAGGTGGCGCGCCTAATAAGCTTTGGAGGTTGGAGACACATCCACATCCGGTGCCTCTTAAGTCCGGGGGGTTAGTTAAAGGTACGAAGTAGGCATCATGATATATGAGATAATTTAGATTCGGATCAACAATGTTGTGGCGGTCTACCCATGAGCAAGCGTGCGAACACGGCTATTTCAAGGGTTTTTGACTACAAGTAGGTACGAAAGTACCTGTCTCTGCCTTGGAATCGATGTCAGGTGTTGTAAGAGTGCCCTTGAGTGGTCAACATTCTTGTGATTACACATCCTTAATCAAACTCGACCAGGGTTTGATGGGGGCGTTCACTCACCCACACCGCTCATCAATGCTTATCGATCGTTGGCGAGATTGATCGGCGGTTTCGTCCCCCCGAGGAGGAACAATCGGCTCCAAGGTTTGGAACGAGCGGGATTTCAACATGAAAACACTACCTGATGGAGATGCCATTTGTTCGCTATCTTTGTCAACACCTGGCGTAGCGTATGTTCCAGCGAGAGTCGGCGGGCCTGGTCCGTTCAGGGTCCAGCTTTCACTGCGAACTTCGTAAGTCTGAGCTAGACAGGCACTAAGAGACGCCTCTGGGTCCAAGATTCGAGGCTCTAGCGAGTTGCAGTTGGTAGCCAAGACGTGCCAAGTACAGTGCCGTGAGTACTTGTACAATTACTCCGTACTTGGCCTGTCGAACGAACGCGGGGGGCCCGTGACGGGTGCAGTGCGGGGAGACGCAGGGTCTCTGCTGACAGGAGAAGAAGAAGAACAGACAGAGAGACACGCACAGACAAGACACAGGCAGGCACACAAAGTCATTGTACCAGACGAGCATTGTACAGGGGCAGTTCCACAATGTAAATGCGATATGGTTACCCAGACAGGCGCTGGGCATGAGCGAACCCCCGTACGTTTCCCCCTCGCCGGGCTCTGGCGCCAAATTCATATGCATGTGAAACAGGACAGTGATAGCGGCCGTTGCATGTGGGACGCTGGTTGGGATGCTGGTACCCATGCCCTGTGCAAGTACGAAGGTCCAAGTATCTTGTCGCAAACGGTGATCCATCCCATAGTTTGATCCATTCCTACAGTAGAGTTCAGGCGTGTTCTAGGCCTGCCCCCTGCCTGCCGCTCCAAGACACGGCCGCATTCCTCTGTCTTGTTGGGGCCGCAGGGCTGGAGGCATGTATGTACCTATGCATGCTCTGGCTGTTCCGGCTGTACGTTGGCTTGGTTGGGTAGCTACCTGCGCGTTGATTCCTCGAGGACTTTCAGGTCCAATCCACCTGGAGGCAGAACTCGTCGCGATGGCAGCCAGCCCGTGTTTGTGCACGGCTGAAAGGTACATAACATGGCAAGATGGCACGTGGATGGTTTATGCTTCCTGGCTTGCGTGCATGCAAGATACAAGGTTATTAGGGGGGCTGGCCCCATAACTAGACTCTGTACGTACTTGTATTTGATATGCAGAATCTGGATACAAGTACGAAGTACTCGCCCGCTTGCTTCGTGCCGGGATTGGACAGGGGCAGTGGCAGGAAAACAAGCCCATGAATGCCGGCGACAGGTTTCACAAGCCGTGCGACGAATGGATGGATGGACGGATGGGATCCCTGCAGGAGGGCCAGCACTCGGGACTGGACAGGAACTCGACTAGCAGTGCAGTAGCTACCTACCCAAGCTCCCTTCGGTAATGTAAAAGGGAGGGACTGCAGGGCAGTTCAGTACCTAACAAGGAGCACGCACCCGACTTGCGGCGCTCGCTTCTCCCGCTAGTTATCGCCTGCCGGTGCGGCCGCTTGCTGGTGCTGGTGCTGGTGCAGGTGTGTGGTGTGTGGAGAATGAGATGCAGCAACTTTACCTCCAGTAAGGTAGGAAATATGCAAGTACTCGAGCTAGGTAGTTACTGGAGCCCGAAATTTGAGATTCGCTAGGGCGGGCAACCTTGGCAGCCCGCCCACACCCACACCCACACGCATGGACACATGCACCCACGCCAGACAGAAACCCACATCCTCCTTCTGCGCCTAACTCGAGAGGGATTGATGAGGCAATGGCCCTGGTCCCTGATTGAATGAATCAGGAAGGCGGCTCCCCTTCTGCCCCCTTTCGAACCTGGCTCGCCTGGCACGCCTGGCACGCCTGGCGCTTTCTCTCCACCACCGCCGCCGGGTCTTGCCTTGCCTTGCACTCTATTTTTCCGGCTGCCAGTTGAGCCCACCAGCATCCCATCCATCCATCCATCCAGAGCGAGACCGACACACACGTCCGGAGCACGCGCCCTCACCTCACTCTCTCACGACAAGACACACGCACGCACGCACGCACACCCGATCCAGTCCGGACGCCTGATCTGATCTGATGGGTCCTGTCGCGCCTCTCTCTGTGCGGCTGCATTCCCCCCGGACCTGAACTTCACCTCCTCGCTAGTCGGGTAGTCCTGCTGCATCCGCACCCGGCCTTCCCACCCAAGCTTGCGTCCTCCTGGCCCGGACGCCCCTACCGCTGCTCCCGAGTGCCTCACCACTTATGCGACGTGAATCAGGGTCACCCAGGCTGCCCGGATCTCTGCGAGCTGTCCTGCGTTGAACAAAAAATCCCTTGGCCCTCCCGTCGCCGCCGACCGAGCGCGCCTGGGCACACCACCACCACCCTCTTCTTCCTCCTCGTCCTCCCCCACCCTCCCTCTAAGATCATCTCTCCCCCCAGACGAGGGCAGGTATAGGGGACCATGTCGCAGACCGCCGCCCCGAGTAATGATGGCCTATCCGAGTTCCATTTCAACCCCTCATCTTCGTCGAATTCCTTTACACAAGACAGCCCTACCATCGGCCGGACACAGGCACAGCATCCGCCTGCATACTCGACGCCTTCGGCCACACGAAAGAGCAGTGGCCATCACACCCCGTTGACCGGGTCCAGCCAGCGGTGAGTGGCTTTCGTGACATTCCACACCTTCTATCAGTCTACTCGTTTCGTACATATGGGCTCCTCGGTCCACCAGGGGCCTCCCCTGTCTCTTGACAACCCCCAAACACCTCGTTCGCCGCGACTCGTCGTGCTGCCATCTCTAAACTTGACACCCAACGCTGACTGACTGCCCTTGGGACTATCACAGATCGCAGCGTAGGCCGACACCAAGCCCTCTCCATACTACCACTGCTGTGTCTCCCTCCTCGAGCAACGGGAGTCCTTCCTCGGCGTCCAACTCTTCGCCGGCGCAGAACTCCCCAGCCAGCATCCCCCAGATCGTGACTACGAGCCACGAGGAGCGCAAGCTCGCTGCCACACAGTCATCTCAGCTCGAGACCACATACTACGATAGCGACTCTTCGGCGCCGTCTACGCCGGTCGAGAAGAACACAAGGTTGGTTCTCTCCCCCTCTCACCGTGATTACTGTCAGTGGAGCATCCTGCCTAACCTCTCCTGCTGCAGTGCGGCCTACCCTTCTCGACTCCCGAATGACAGCTCCAGGAGCGTCTCCGATCCCGTGGTGACCTCCAGGCCTCTAGGGGCATCGACCCTCGCCTCGTCCCAAAAGAATATGCCGGGACCTGCGGCCTCGCGGGTCGAGGGCTCTGGCCCGATGCGCAACTCATCGATCGATTCTGCCATCTCGGCACTGTCATCCAGTTCACATTCGCACAAGAACTCACAGGATGGCCAGTCCCAGAAGCCCGTGGATGTGGCAAGCCTGATCAAGGCAGCTGGCAGTGCCGAGGCCGTCATCCAGTACCTCCTGAAGGAGAAGCAATCACAATCCCAACAGAATGCCCAACTATGGCGGCTAGTTGACAAGCAACGAGCTATGATTCTGGGGCTCAACAAAGATCTGGAGAGGGCCTTGAAAGACAAGGAAAAATATCGCAAGAAGCTCAAGGAATTCGTTGCTGCGCAGGATGTACCGCCCCTGCCCGCGCCTGTAGTGGCACCCGCTGCCGCGGCAGCTCGCCCGGCAGGTGAGCCAGCCGCGCCGCGAGAGCAGGTCCTGGAAGTGCCAATCTCCCCCATTATCGGGTCCGATGGGCAGAAGCATTCGCCCATCGACATGGCCCTGGCGCCCTATCCCATCACTCCGCCCGCCGACCAGATGGCCGGCCCGGCATCGGCCGTCGGTCAGATGCTTGACCCCTCCCACGCCATGCCTAAGCCTCAGGAACATGCTCTCGACCAGTACGATCATGAGGCGCAGGATCGCGAGGCCGAGGCAGCCCGCAAGGCTGCAGACGCGTCCAAGGATCTGCCCCTGAGCATCACGCTCCCCTCATCGCGAAGCCTGCCAGGAAATCCGCCCCAGATGCCCCCGCCGAGCCTACCTCCGGCGCCTTCTCACCAAGCCGCCGCCCCAAGTCCTACAACCAGCATCAACGAAGGGCTGGCGCAATTTCCACCACCACCTGCTCCCCCACCGCGGAAACCGCCACCTGCACCCTTGCAGCTCAGGACCGAGGCCCGCAGCCCGACTATTCCGCCGGATGAGGGCGTCGAGAGCGAGAGCGACTATGATGACCTCTTGGAGGTCGAGGAGATTACCATGACAGAAAAGCGCGGCCGGCGACGCACCCGCGAGGAGGACGATCGCATGCGCGAGGTCTTGGCTATGGAAGAGGCCGAGGCCCGCAGCCTCTCCAAGAAGAGTAAGAAGAGCGCCAGCGCCAAGGGGACGCCCAAATCGGCCGTTCCTGCGCCGGAGCCAGCAGAAACAGACCCAAGCGTCCGGCTCGCACCCCCGCCAGTGCTGCAGCGCAGCAATATACCCGCCTCGCTGGCGTCGGTACTTAGCGGCGGCGACCTCGGCTACGGGGGCCTGTCGTTGCTGAGCCCCGGTCTTCCCGCCAGCCCTCGGCCGCCGGGCCTGCCCTCTTCGCCCATGCAGTCGCCGCCGCTCTCTCCGAGAGGTGTCGGGGGCATCCCGCCCGCGCCGCTGTCCCCTCGACCCCCGCGTCAGCCGATCCCCCTTCCACCCAACACGCCTCTGCAAACTCCTTCCCCGGCCAACGCCGCTGAGCCTCCTATACTCACGTCCCCGAAACCGCTCAACATTGTCAAAAAGGTCATCGAGGTCGGTGATGCGCCAAGTCTGTCCGATGGCGGTAGCAGCCGCGATAGTCCAATCGGGCGAACCAAGGTGTACAAGGGCCTCGTCACGGAGGAGTACCCAGATCTGCTCCTGCCACCCAATGCCCTCCCGTCCATCGACATCAAGGTGGCTTCCTCGCGCATGAAGCCTTCGCGCGCGAGTCTCCTCTCCTTCACACAGCTAGAGGAGGACCCGGTGTTTACGCTGGCCATCTTTTCACGTGCTGACGGTGGCGAGCTCTGGCGCGTTGAGAAAGACTCGGCGTCGCTGGCTAAGCTCGATCAGAGGCTGAAGCAGTGCCCTGCCTTCACGGCCAAGACCCCTGACCGGTCCCTCTTCAGCGGTCACGCGCCCGCCAAGCTCGACGCCCGCAGGCTGGCTCTCGACTATTACCTCGACGAGCTGCTCAACACGCCACTCGACCAGGCCACCGCGCTCGAGCTGTGCCGCTACCTGTCCCACAACACCCTGCCGCCCTACGCGGATGAGACCGGTGGTTCTGCGGAACAGGCATCTAGCTCTAGCGAGCCGAGCACGACCAGTGTCGGTCCCGGCGGTCGGCCTTTCAAGAACGGCTACCTAACCAAGCGCGGCAAGAATTTTGGAGGCTGGAAAGCCCGCTTCTTTGTTCTCGATGGGCCCCAGCTCAAATACTACGAGACGCCTGGTGGTGCACACCTTGGCACCATCAAATTGCAGAATGCCCAGATTGGCAAGCAGGCACAGGCACAGCAGAACGACAACTCGTCACCAGCGCGAGGCGCCGGCACTGACGACTCGGACAACCAATACAGGCACGCCTTTTTGATCTTGGAGCCCAAGAAGAAGGACCCGTCGGCAATGACGAAGCACGTCCTGTGCGCCGAGAGCGATCGTGAGCGGGATCAATGGGTTGACACGCTGCTTCGGTGGATCGACTACCGCGACCCTGACGATGAGGACGCTGCACGCAAGGACCACGACCGTCAGGGCTCCGCTGCTTCTGAGCGTGCCCCTGCAAGCAGCAAAAAGAAGCATTCTTCAAGCAAAAAGCCACAGCAGCAACAACAACAGCAGCAGCAGCAGGCTACCTCCTCTGACACGCTCATCAGCGTCAGCTACGACGCCGCACAACAGGGCGACGCGCCTCAGGGCGTCCCGACGCGCCAGCAGCGGGGTGGACAGGCGCCTCACGATGACGATCAGGGCCGCAACATGGCGCCACAACCATCGTACGCCATCTCGGCGCCCCGCGACCCACAGGTCATCCCGGACTCGGCCTCGTGGGGCTCCAGGGTGGGCGGCCTGGCGGCTCCCAGCACCGATGAGAAGAAGGTCAGGAAGCGCAGTTTCTTTGGCTTCGGTCCCAAGGCCCGCTCCTCCAGCGATGGGCAGGATTCGCTTTTTGGTGACTCGAATGGCGGACTCTCCAGCACGCCGCCTCAGGGCGGTGTCGTCGTCGGCGGCCCCGTGCGCCAGGTGTTTGGCGCACCGCTGGCCGAGGCAGTGCGCTACAACTCACCCGTCGACGTCAGCGTGCCGCTACCGGCTGTCGTGTACCGCTGCATTCAATACCTCGACGCTAAGAACGCCATCTCGGAGGAGGGCATCTTCCGTCTGAGCGGCTCCAACGTGGTCATCAAGCAGCTGCGCGAGCGCTTTAACAATAACAGTGACATCGACCTCTTGGCCGACGAGACGTATTACGACATTCACGCTGTTGCGTCACTGCTGAAGCTGTACCTGCGTGAGCTGCCGACCACAATCTTGACGAGGGACCTGCACATGGAGTTCCTTTCGGTCACCGAGATGACGGGCCAACGGGAGAAGCTCGCGGCACTCAACGAGCTCGCCCAGCGGCTGCCGCTTCCCAACGCGACGCTCCTCAAGTACCTCATCTCCTTCTTGATCAAGATCATCAACAACTCGGACAAGAACAAGATGACGGTCCGCAACGTGGGCATTGTCTTCTCGCCCACGCTGAACATCCCGGCCCCGGTCTTTGCGATGTTCCTGCAGAACTACGAAGCTATCTTCGGCATCGAGCCCGAGCAGTACGAGCTACCGTCGCCGACCTCGGACAAGGACTCGTACGGCCGCCCGTCAGTTGACCCGCTGCCCCGGCCCCCGACGTCACAGGCGAGCGAGTCTCCGCACCGGCAACGCCTGATGGACGCGGTCAAGAGCGGCCAGCGCAGCAGCCCGACGCCCCCGCCAGCGCTCGTCGCCGGTGTATCGCACTACAACCAGCCGCGCCCGGCACAACAGACGCCGCCGCCGCAGCGGCAGCTCAGCTACGAGCCGCAGTATCTCGCGCAGCAGAACGCGGCCGGGTCGCACATCTCGCTGCGGCCGGCCTATGAGAGCGGCTTTGTTGTACCGCCGGGCTACGACCCCACGCAGGCGCCGCCCCAACACGTGCAGCAGCCGCTGGTGGGGATGGTGGCCCCGCGGGCGAACCCGGGGTACGACAGGCCCATCTACGAGGGCGGCGGCGGCGGGGGTTACGACAACGCGTACGCTCCCTCCGCCAAGGCGAGCCGCCGCGAGAGCGGCCTGTTTATGGGCAATGGCGTCGGCGGGCTGAGTCAGCAGGGGTCGAGGAGCCGGCTGCGAGAGGAGAGTCACTATTAGACTTGCTAAACCGGTGATGAATGAGGCTGTAGCCTTGTAGAACGATCGAGGTTAAAGAACGAAACGAAACTGAAGGAGTTGCTAATGAAGAAATACCCTCGAAAAATTTGTACATAAGCTTTTCACTTTACCCTCACGACATGAAAAACCTTCGGCTGGACCACCAAGTCTGGGTAGGCTTGGGTGTACATTACAGACAGCAGATGATGGAGGGGAGGCACAAGGCTTTGTTTGCAGCGTTACGGTGCGACTTGCATGATCTGACAGGATATACCCAATTATGTACGTAATACCAGACGAATGCGGGAGGCTGCCGGTGGCTTTTCTTGTTTTTTTCTTTCTAGGTTCTTTTTCTTTTTCTTTGGCTTCTTGGATGATGCTCTGTCTCTGTTTCTTGGGGGAGAGCGAAGGATTCGATCGGTTTTATTTTGGATACCTTGGTCAATAGTTTGTCAGAGAGTGCGTGGAGTGAGGCCTCAGGCAATCAGTGCATAGACCGGTCACACAAGATGTGTGTGACTTGGAAACTTCAGCCCCGTAATGAATCGAAGCTGTCAGCTTCTTTCTTGCAAGATAACCTATACACTCGCTCCGTCACTTTGGTGTTGTAAAGCCGAGAATCATCACAGGCAGGAAGCATGGTCCTGAGATGTTACGAAACAAACGACGTGACATACGAGTTCTCCGACAGAACCTTCACAAAGACATCGCGACTCCCCTTCAATAGTCCCTACCCGGATGGAACCCCATTCATATGGTTTAGGCCGTGGTGAGGCACTTCCAAACTACCTAGGTATGTTCTTCACATTTGCTGACCAGGCGGGCGCTATACTCGTGTGTAGGAATCATGAGAGAATCACCAACGAAGCCAAGGCTTTGGAGCTAGTGTCTGAAGCAACGACTATCCCCGTGCCAAAGCTGCTCGAACATGGGATACATGCTGATGGCCGTCGATATTTGGTCACGGAGCTCGTCGAGGGCGTTTCGCTGAACGCATTCCCAAGGCCTTGCTCCAAGCCAAGAAATGAACAGCATACGACAGATCAGTCCCTGCCATGTCAGGCGTGTTCGGACCAGGCTTACTCGAATGCTGCCGAATTTATCGAGCGCACGGTTTTGCCTCAACTTGCGGACTTGAAAGCTCGTTCCCGAGGCATCGACGGGTTCGTCATGCCGCCCTCCTGGCTCAGCCCCGTCGAAGTCCCGTGGAAGGGCAAGACGTCTTGGAAGACCCTTCCGCTGCAGCAGCCCGACTACGTTTTCCAGCACGGTGACATGGCGGCTCACAACCTCATCATGGACCCCTGCACGCTTCAACCCAAGGCCCTGATTGATTGGGAGTTCGCTGGCTATTTCCCAGCCGGGATGGAGAGATGGGTCGGCTCACTGGACCCGGAGGCCTATCTCAGGCGTCGCAACGGTCGGGCCCATGTGATAGCAGAGTTTCTCGCCGAGGAGTTCTTGGAGTGCTGTGACAAGTGGCACGATCGAGACGAGTTGGATGAGTTGGTTCGCGCTGGAGACCTTCCGAACCCAGACGAGCTGAAGGACGCTCGTATTTAAGATGACCATAGGCTTGATGGTAATTAGTACCTGGGAGTGCAAAAGTCTCCATTCATTTACTCTGTCGGAGCCGCGGACTTGAAACAACAATATCGAATGAATGCAAATTCGACGAATGTTTGTAAATAAAGATCGCCTCCGATCATCATTACCCTTCTCTTCTGGGGAGAGACATGGCTCGAGCACAGGCTTGGAGATGCGTGCTCCGCCGCACTGAGCCGGAAGGACACGGGACCACGGAGGGAAAACTTACCGGTGGTGCAAGCCGCCACCAAGAATGCCAGCTGCTGGCGACTGGCAGCACCTGTGTGGTCCGGGAGAAGCCGATTAGTCAAACATCTCGAGTGCGTCAAATTCGAGACGAGAAGCCTCAATGTCGGCATATCGGTCCCTGCCACCTCCGCGATCAACCCTCAACACCGAATCGCCATCGTTGCTTGCGAGCCACCCCCCCGACGCCCGACGTCAACCACCCGGCCGACCGGCCACCCTACCCACGCAGGATGGACTCGTCGTCGCTCGACCCGAGACTGAGGACCGCGAGCGACAGCAGCTACCGCGCCCCCAACAGCAATCTCAACAACATCCACGGCGCAGACAACAGCGCTGCTGGCCGCAGTTTTGCGGCGCCAAGCCAAGCTTCCGCCGAGCCACACTCGGCCACGACGGCGGCGGCGTCGTCCTCCGCCGTGCCAAGCCGTAACATCACGAGCACAACAACCCGCTCCCCGCAATCCCTCAGCACGCCGACCGGGCCCCCTTCCCACCCTTCCGTCTCCGTAGCCGACACTCCCGCCACGAACCCTTCGCCGCGGTCTGGCGCCGCTCCCAACCACGACGATGACGATGACGACGAGGACGAGGACGACAACGAGGAGGAGGAGGACCGCAGCCACGACCACGGCGTGCACGACTCGCCCAGCCAGGCAGCCGTGAGCGCGCTGCTGCCCGCCGGCGCCGGCGACCCCAAGAAGCCGCGCGCGTGCGAGGCCTGCCGCGGCCTCAAGGTCCGCTGCGACCCGGACCCGGCCAACCCGGACGGGCCGTGCAAGCGCTGCGCCAAGGCGGGCCGCAGCTGCGTCGTCACGCAGCCCACGCGCAAGCGGCAGAAGAAGACGGACAGCCGCGTCGCCGAGCTGGAGAAGAAGATCGACGCCCTGACGCAGAGCCTGCAGGCCTCGAGGGGCGCCGCGGCCGCGACGGTGGGAGGAGCAGGAGGAGGCGGAGGAGGGGTGGGCGGGGGCTTGTCGTCGTCGTTGTCGTTGGGCGGCGGGGGCCTGCGCGGCGCGTCGGCCGGCGACGACGGCCACGATGCTGCTGGCAGGCTGATGCCGGCCCGGACGTGGTCCACGCCGCCGTCGCGCGAGCACGCGCCGCCGCCCCCGCCGCTGCCGCAGTCGACCAAGACACATCGGAGGGCGTCCCCGTACGGCTCGATCTCCGACCGGTCGGCGACTTTCCCGCCGCCCCCGCCGCCACCCATGGTCATGGCCGGACAGAAGAGGAAGCACGTCGAGAGCCGGGACAGCCAGGGCCCCGAGGACGTCAAGGACGTGCCGCCGTCTGTGACATCTGGAGTCGGCAGCCTCGGCCACGAGTACACAGACATTGTCGATCGGGGCATCATCTCGATGGAAAAGGCCGTCGAGCTCTTCTACCGGTATACGGAAAAGATGTCACCCCACCTGCCGGCCGTCATATTCCCTGAGGGCACGACCGCGGCCGAGATCAGGAAGAGCAAGCCGACCTTATTCCACGCCATCATGGCCGCCGCGTCCTCGGAGCTGCCCAACGTCCAGCGCGCCATCGTCAAGGAGCTGCAGCAGATATTCGCCGACAAGATCGTCGTCGCCGGCGAGAAGAGCCTCGAGCTGGTCCAGGCCCTGCAGGTCGCCGTCATCTGGTACTGGCCGCCCGAGCACTTTGAGGAGCTCAAGTTCTACCAGTTCGTCCACATGGCCGCCATCATGTCCATCGACATCGGGCTCGGCCGGAAGAAGTCCGGGCGCCACCCGCGGCACGTCCCCTACGCCTGGCGCGACCACCCCTTCAAGAAGCACCCGCCGCCGGACCCGTGCAGCATCGAGGCCAGGCGGGCCTGGCTGGCGTGCTACTACCTGACGACCAACACCTCCATGGCCCTGCATCGGCCCAACCTCCTGCGCTGGTCCCCGTTTATGGCCGAGTCGCTCGAGGTGCTCAAGACCTCGCCCGAGGCGGTGCCCTCGGACAAGTACCTGGCCCACCTCGTCTGGTCGCACAAGCTGTCGGAGGACATTGGCTACGAGTTCCAGATGGACGACCCGTCGGCGGTCATCAGCCTCGCGGACCGCCGGACGCAGTACGCCCTCAAGGGCTTTGAGCACGAGCTGGAGAAGTTCTGGTCCTCCCTCAGCAAACAAGACATACAACGTAAGGCCTATCCCCAATCTATCTTCCTCAAAACAAGCCCGATTGGAAGCTAACTTTCACCCTCCCACCCCCTTTTCTAGCCTCGCTACGACTCGGCATCCACGTCGTCAGCCTCTACATGCACGAGATCGTGATGCAGGCCGAGGACGACCCGCGCGGCGAGGAGCTGCCCAGGCCGCCGTACTCGAGCGAGTCGATGCAGGGCTACATCTGCATCGGCGCGCTGACGCCGGCGCACATCAACGCGCTGTCCGAGTGCCTGACGGCCATCCACGGCGTCTTCGACACCTTCTTGTCGCTCGACGTCGCCGTCGTCCGCTGCATGCCCGTCTTCAACTTTGTGCGCATCGCCTACGCCACCGTCGTCCTCATCAAGATGTACTTTGCCGTCACCGCCCCGGACTCGGAGCTCGGCTCCATCATCAGCAGGGAGGACATGGACGTCGAGCGCCACCTCGAGCGCCTGCTCGACAAGTTCCGCGCCACGGCCGCCGAGGACAGGTCCCGCCCCGCGGCCAAGTTCCTCGTCGTGCTGGTCATGATCCGCTCCTGGTTCCAGAAGCAAGGGGGCGCCGCCGCCGCCGTCGAGGGACGTCCGGTGGGGGCGTCCTCCGCGGCACACCAAAAGGACGGAGCGACGGCGTCGACGACGACGACGATGATTGGAGCCCCGCCGCATCTCCAGCAACAGCAGCAGCAGCAGCAACGGGGCAGCTTCCCGTCGTCGGCAAACACGCCCCTCCATCTCCTCTCCGAGATCGCCACCAACGACGGCGCGGCCGCTACCGCAACGCCAAGCGGCAACAGCCTCGCCGCCGCCGCCAACGCCACCTCGATGGCCGCCCCCCTGCCCCCCTGGCTCAGCAACATCCAGACGCCCCAGCCCTTCACCTACGACGGCACCAGCAACACGGCGGCGGCCCTGTCGGCGCGCGGGGACCAGCCGCGGGGCAGCGGCGGGGCAGGCACGGCAGCAGCAGCAGCAGCAGCGGGGGGAGCAGGGGGCAGCTTCGGCAGCCTCGCGCAGCAGCAGCAGCAGATGAACATGCCCTGGCTCGGGCTGGGCACCGACTTCGACTACAGCAACCTCGGCGACGGGTTCGCGCAGGCCATGGACATGACGCTGGCCGAGATGAACGACAGCGGCTTCAACCTGCAGGAGGACGGCATCCGGCTCGTCATGAACGAGCCCTGGTTCTCGGGCGGCATGTTCTTCAACGGGCCCTCTTGAAGAGAGAGATATCACAAACAGAAGGCGGGTGAGATTACGGACACAGGGGGGGTACAATCACGGGAATGTCCCTTCGCAAGGCGTTTTATTTGGGTGTTAAAGGTCGGGTTTAGATGGACAGTGGGCACGCGGCGCGGGCACATACATTGCATAATAACTAGAAGCGGATTTGAGCGGATTTGGTTTCTTGATTTTTCATCCTTTCTTCTGTATCTAGCGTTACATCTCCCTCGAAGGGGGCAAATCCATGCAGCCATTTACCATAAAAATAGACTCAGCGCTATGTGATATCAATCATCGCGACCCATGCAACCTTTGTTGGCGCGAATGTCGACCCCAGCGGCCTGCTGATCTTCAGCGGCCAAGCTGATGTGGCGACTACGGCCTCAATCATCAAGTCAATCTGTGTTTCGTACTCATTCCTCGTCCCAGTTGATTCTCAGCTTCGGGTGGAGATCGTCCAAGATGGCCCTGGAAGACCAGTTGTTGTGTAGGGAATTCGAGCAATTCCCCGTGTTCCTTGGTCTACCCTAGAGCCTAGATTTGCCGTATACGATCCAGGGCACCCGGGGGAGGTCTTGAAGCCCTGAAGCCTCCGACAGGGGCATAGGGATGGGTAGTCCTAGGAAGGCTGCTCCCAACTGGGCCATTGTTCCAAAAAGCACTTCATCATCTGACTGGGGGAGCACCGTGGTGGCGACGGTAAGGCCCGTGGGACCCAAGGCTGAACGAGCGCAAGAACCAAGCAGTACCTCATGGCCAAAAAAACGAGCAAGAAGTGTGTTGTTTCCTGGGATGGGGCATTTTCGCCTGCCGACCACAGACTGCTGCGTGCGGGAATGCGCACAAGCAAGAGGGGCCCCGCGTACAAGCAATCTGATGTAGCTCCTACTACCAGGGGGGGGGGGGGGTCGGGGTGGTGTCGTTTCGTTAGGCGTCGGATGAGACGCCAGGCATTGCGAGGTGTGTGTTCCGTATAGCTAGTCATAAGGTGTCGTCGACGTCATTTCCAGAGCGAACCGGCGTGGGTATTGTGCAAGAGCACACATTCCCTGCAAGGGCCTCAGGCCTTCAGTCCATGTAAAAGTCGCCCTTGAGAATCCGCTCTTGGAAGTGGTCGGGCTTGGGGCGAGGGTCTTGGCGGGGCTTCATGGCGGCGGCCTGGGCCGGAGGGGCGGGCATGTCGGAGACAGACTTGGCGCGGTCGTGATGGTGAGCCGACAGCCCTCCAGCGCCGGGACGAGGAGGCGAGTTGTTGAGCCCGGAGGCAAAGGAGAAGGAGGGGCGTGAGCCGGTCACGCTGCTCTCGGCACGGGATCTAAGCTGCTCGGACCAGTTGAAGCCTTGATCTGTTCGAGCAGGGGAGAACTTGTCAGAAGCAGATCTGGAAGTGTTTGCAGGGCTTGCCTGAGAGGCGGCGGCGGCGGCAGCGGCTGCCTGCGACCGCCACGACGCGGACGCAGACGAAGCGGCACTGCCGGGTGGCGTGGGCAGTGCGCCACGGACACTGCTCGCTCGCCGCGCTGCCTGGGCCGGTGGAGGAGGGTTGTTGCTGGCGGAGGGCCTACCATTACCGGAGCCGGGGCTCGTAGCGCCGCCGGTGCGCATGGTGCGCATGGCCTGGGCTCCAAAGCTCATGCGGCGGGCAAAGGGGGTGGTGGGTGCGGTGCGCGTGTTGGGGGCCGCATCGTCCTCCTCAATGGCATTCTCGTCGATGGAGTCCGAGTTGGTGGAGATGCTGCCGCGTCGCATGCCGGCGGAGACGGGAATGGTGGTGGGCGAGGTGCCAGAGAGGCCGAGGGTGGAGATGGAGAGGCGGCGTCGCTGGTCGTTCATGGCAGCGGTAGTGATGGGGCCGGGAAAGACGTTGGTGCCTTGCGAGGTGGAATTGCTCCTCTGGAAGAGGTTGGTAAAGGCGGCCGAGGTGACCGAGGCTCGACGGGCTCGAGGCATGTCTGCTTGCGGAGGGGAGTCGTTCTGGGTGTCGTTGTTGGACATTGTGACCAAGAGGGTGCCGCTATTGGACGACGGAGAGGGATTGCTTTTTATAAAATGTGACAGAGGGAAGAGGAAAAACGGCTCCGGGATCGGGCGGAGGCAGGTCGCGTGTGCAGTGGGAGGGACGATTCTGGGGGGAGAGTGGGCTGTTTAGTAGGCCAGGTGGTTCGAGACGTGTGCGACGGCGCGCGGTGGGTCGATTCAGAGTCGCCGACGGTTACAAAAACGCAGGCCGTCCGTGTCGCTCGGCCAATGCTTGCTGTCTCGCTCGTCGTACTGCACGCTGGTTGTGAAACGCGGCCAGAGGGTGAGCAGGGCGTGCAGCGTTCCTGGATGAGCCGACAAAGGGCAGATAAAGGCAGATGGCTCGCACGGAGATTGCCAGAGATGGAGAGAGAATGGGACGAGGACCCCGGATTTTAGAAGAGGGACCCCGCGGCTTAATAAACGGGACTGCCGTGCAGATGTCTGGGATGATGTATCGGTGCCGTTCGAGCCAGCCAACCAGAGAGCTGTGCGGTGGCTAGTCGGGGGACAGATCGCGCGATGTTGTTTTAATTTAGACGGCGACGAATGGTGCTGGACTGGCTTTGTATGCTGTGTCGATCGGGAAGCAGATGCAAATGGGTAGATGGATAGATGGCTGCAGCAGGCGCCCCTCTCAAATCGAACGATGTTGTAGCTTCTTTGTGTGTGGTCCTTGCAGTTTCCTCTCTGGCTCTTTGGGCTTGGCACGACTCAGGAATGAAACGGAGTAAGGAGGGGATAGAAGTGCTTGTTGAGGGGAGAAAGAAGGGAAAGAAGATGGATGAAAGACAGGTTGGGTGGTGGTGGTGGTGGTAGACAGCTAGGTAGGTAGACAGTGGATGGATGATTGGGAATGGAGGTTAGTCCACACGCAACTTCACGCAGAAGATACTAG
Organism: Thyridium curvatum; assembly: GCF_004353045.1. Taxonomy (NCBI): domain Eukaryota; kingdom Fungi; phylum Ascomycota; class Sordariomycetes; order Thyridiales; family Thyridiaceae; genus Thyridium; species Thyridium curvatum. The sequence continues at coordinate 119,314 of NW_022156772.1, read as the reverse complement.
TCAGAGTGATCCTCAGATGTCGTCTCGTTTCTGGTCTAGTTAGGAGGGGGGGGGGGGGGGGGGGGGGGGGGGGGGGGGGGGGAGTGGGAGGGAGGCGTGGGCGCGACACCGGGCGGGCTGGTTGGCAATGACGTCGGATTGAGTTTGGAACCAAAGTCGAAAACGGGGCCGGAATCTAGCACTAGATTGGTGGTCACTGTGTCGTGCTTTGGGAATGGGAGGGTGTGGCAAAAGGAGCCGACACGCGCTCACTCATGCACCCATCCACCACCACCACCACGCACCACGACACAATTGTCACAAGCTCGAGAGCGAGAGAGGAGGGGGGGAGAAAAAGAGAGGAGGAGAGGAGGAGATGCACTGGAGATGACGAGGCCTCTCTTTCTCCGTTCCTTCCCTTCCTCTGCAAGACAAGCGCACGCAGTTCGCGAGAACAGGCAACGGTGCCGACAAGAGTGCTGGCCTCGATGCAGCAGGTACGTGCGACGAGCAAGTTGAGAGCTGCTCCTGCTTATCTTTCATCTTTCAGTTTCAGGGTACGTAAACTACGGAGTAGAAGCTAGTCGCAGGCAGGCACGTTGGGTGGGGGTGGCAGAAGGACCACTGCCGGACTTGACATGGATCACAATAGCAGAATAGGGTCCCTAATTAATTCTCTCTCTCATGGTACGGCACGACCAAAAGAAACGAGCAGCAACTCTGTGCTCCCTCCAGCACCTCCAATCCCCGTGTGCCAAGTACCCTGCTCCTCCAGATGGCCTTGGTTCACCTGTTCTTCCCTCCATGTGTGTGTGCTGAGTGCGTGTGTCCGTGTTGTGTGTGCGTGCGTGCTTGCATGCAGACCTGTTCGTTCTCCCTTCAACCTTCCACTGTAGCCGAGCTGTACAAGTAGGGAACTTCCAGCCAGTCGCCAGCCCGCTCCTCGACGCGACGTCACACGCCCGGCTCCACCAGTCACCCAATTTGCGGGGTAAGACTTTAGCGCCTGCAGCTGCTATCTCTCCTCCCTGTTCGTCCCTGTTCGTGCCTTATTCTGTCGTTATCGTTCGTTCTGTTCGATACGGATCAGCCAGCAGCAGCTCGTGCACACACCCATCATCATCTCTCCCTTCCTCAAGGCTGCTACTCAATTTAAGAGAACAGAAACATGTTCTGACAAGAGCGTGAGAATTGATGGCTACCTCCTGTAACGTCGGACCGTCATCGACTGCTGCTGTTTGAGACAGCCTCAACAGATGAGATGAGATGAGATGAGATGGCGCTGGGCCGCTGGGGGGCCCGCCCCGGTTGATTGATCGACGCCAACCAAAAAGGTCTGGGCCCTGCTAGCTCAACGCTGGCAATCTCGCACGCGTAGCAGGAAAAGGGGGAAATGCACAACGCTCGCTCTGCTCTGCTCTGCTCTGCTCTGGTCCAATGGCACCACACGCTGCTGATCCCTCGAGCAGACAGCCCCATACCCATCACGCATTCTCCTCCTTTTCTGCCATCCCATCCCATACCTAACGCAGGCATGTACTTGTACAGCCCTTTGTTGAGCCCGCCTCTTCCCATTGGACCCATGTGGGGGAGGAGGCAGGGAAAGCGTGGGGACCGCCCTGCTGCTAGCTGGCTTTCCCCGGATTTCCAAGACTCGCCGGCTCCCCGTCCGTTCCAGTTCCAGCACAGCTCCCCATGTTGGCAGCCCACTCCCTTTCTCAGGGGCTTCTACAAGTACAACACAAGGCCGGTCTACTTACTTGTATGCCCCCAGTCGTCACTTCGAGTTAGTTCGTATTGCTCTCGTCTTCTATCAGTGGACATCAATGTCTGCACTTTGGCATCGGCCTCCTCAAGGTCGACGTCGAGCCGGTCCTCTCTACCTCGTGGTGCATGCAATACGGTCTGGTGTGTGTGGTGCTCTCCCTACGTGCTTGTACCTACCTATCATGCTGGGAGTAGAGAGAAGCCCAGCAGATCTTCAAAGATGAAGGTACCTACCGCTCCACATCTATGCTTCCGCCCAGGCGGCACCGAATCCGTTTTGGGGGGGCGCATCTCGAGCGGAGGTGCTGCTCCACCACATTCAGGGCCACATTTGAAGTTCGTACTTTCGTAAGCTCGCATACCTGCAACGACCAAACAGCCTTCTCCTTTTGCTCTTCTGCTCAGAGCAGATGGCACTGCGACGCTCGGGATGACCCCCTCCACCGAGGCCATGCTGAGAGTACCGGATCCTCTCTTGCCAACCGATAAAGAATGAAGGAATGAACGTATGAATTGAACAGATGGTTGCTTATGCTAGCACCAAACCCAAACTGAGCCATCGCCCAACCCGTTCATCAAGGACACTGCAACTCCTGACTCGTCTTGACTCGCAGCACCAGAGACAGCGTCCCTCTCTCCTTAGCTTCGCCCTCGCCCCCTCCATCTGCATGCCATTTGATGCCTCTCCCTCCTTATCAATGCTCCCATGCACGCCAAGTATGTGCTACAAAGTCAAAAAGCCCTGCAACCCGCTCTGCCACTTCTGCTCGTCCCATTCCCTTTTTGCACCTCCGGATTCTCCAACATGAAACGGGCTGGTCTCAGGTAGCACCGCGGCACAGGAAAGCATGCCACACACACACACACACACACCTCCTTTTTGAAAAAAAGCGGAATCAATGCCACGCCCCCCCTCACACTCCTCCTGCCAGTGTGCGGTAAGGTAGGGCGGACAGCAGCAGCAGGATGCAAGCTAGTGCAAAGAACCCGGATAGGTGTTGTTAGTGCTTTGGTGAGAGCTAGCGACATGTACATATGCAGCCTGGATGCAGTGTTGACGAGACAGGGAAGAGTTGGGCAAGGAAGGAGACTTCGAGAATCATGACTGCTTCGGCCTTTTGTCGTCTGCTTGGTTTTTTAATACCCGGAGAGTTTCAACAGGACAAAATCTCTCTCCAAGATACTGTCTAACTCGCGGGAAATTCCCTTGCCAGTGACGCATCGTAGTCATTGATAATGCTGAGAATTCTAGTGCCCTGAAGCTGTTATACTATCATGGGGGCACACAACTTTGCCGTTCTGCTTTCCCCAACGACTGTTAACTCCAACTTGGAATTCCTAAAAAATCTTTTGATGATCCAGATGGAGTGAGATTGTTAGAGGATAGTGCTGAGGGCGTTGAAAATGGAGATCCTGAGTTGAAAACCCGAGGTTTTGTCTTCTACAACAGAAAGATGGTTGACTTGATGTCAAGGCAACGAGTGATATCTCAAAAGTTTCCCAGACGCATTCACATCTCATCAGTTCTATTTTCTTCTCGAGCTAATCAATGCCTACCATAACTACTAGGCTGCACACACGCCAGCGAGCCTACACATTCAGCTGCGCAGTGGTCGACTTGGCGAGGTACTGCTCGTACGGCGCAAGCAGCTTCTCCACGGGGCCACCGGCGCCGCAGTATCTCTCGACAATCTCGACGCTGCGGCCGATGTACAGCTCGGGCTTCATCATCGTGTCCAGCTCGTCCCAGATGGGCTGGAAGAACTCGGTCTTGCGGATCCGCTCGATCAGGTCGTTCGGCTTGCCCTACAAGGGGAATGCGGTCAGTTGGCGGGCAAATGTAGGAGCGAAACGAGGAGCATCTTACCTCCATCTTCACGACGCTGGCAGCCTCGCGCGAGAGAACTCGGATCTCCTCATGCGCCCTACTTTGGTTAGCATCGATATCATCGGCATCGTGGTATCACGGCTTACTGTTGTCTGGAAGCGCCCTTGGCCACAAGCTTCATGATAATCTACGAGATTCTCAGCAAAAGTACCAAGTGAGCGAGTCTGTTGTGAGTCACTTACCGCCTCAGTCACCATAAACGGCAGCTGGTCAAGGAATCTGCTTCGGATCCGTGCCGGGTAGACAACGAGACCGTCCGTCACGTTGTCCAGTCCGATAAGGACGGCCTCTGCGAGGAGCATCATCTCAGGGATATCCATGCCTGTTGTCGTTAGCTGTGCACATCATACATGAATGCGAAGCATCTCAAAGAGCGGGTAATCACTCACGCCTAATGGCAGAGTCATCGAGCGTCCTCTCCATCCACTGGGTAGACAGGGTGTTGGCAAAAGAAGCCGGCTTGGCCATCAGGGCACGGGACAAGGAGCAAATTCTCTCGCTTCGCATCTATTTCAAAGAGTCAATGGTTTGAACCAGAATGATAACTCTCTCCGGAGATATGTGAAGGAAGACAACTTACAGGGTTGCGCTTGAAGGCCATGGCCGAGGAACCGATCTGCTTAGCCTCGATAGGCTCCTCAACCTCCTGGAAGTTGCTGAGCAGTCTGATGTCGTTCGCCATCTTGTGGGCACTGGCTCCCAGGCCGGCCACAGCCTGGGCAACGAGCAGATCGACTTTGCGTGAGCTAAAGACAAAGTCAGCATGAGACTAGGTTGCGCGTAAATACAGACTAGCTGCTTACTATGTCTGCGTAGAGATATCCTAGAGAAGCTCAGTTAGCAAGGCACTGTTGGTCTGCAAAGTGTAGAAGACAGGAAACATACGTAGCAGGCGGGGAAGCCGAGCTTCTTGCAGAGCAGTTCGTTCAGTTGATCACACTTGGCGTGATCACCCTGGAAGCTGTGCAATCGAGCATTAGCAGAGCAACCCCTGGCGGCTTTGGGGTATGCTTACATCTCCAGGAAGGAGGCCTGAGAACCGGTGGTTCCTACACGCCATCAGTATTTGAGCATTATAAAGCCCGCGAAGGCGCGTCGCAGATCAACTTCTGTGGGTCCATTTAAACATACCCTGTGCACCACGCAGCTTGAGGTTCTTCCGAACAGTCTCGAGAGCCTCCAAGTCAAAGGTCAGATCCTGCAGCCATTGGGCCGCTTTTTAATCAATGTTAGTTCCTCTCTAGACAGAACGGTCATGTTTTGTGGACATACCGCGACGACCAACAGTAATCGGCCTGCAATTATTGTCAGCGATGAGGTCCATTGTACAAGTCGGTCGGAAAGGCAGGCTTACTGGGCGCTCTGCAGATGCGTGTAGGCCAATGTCGGTTCCGCTGTAAAGGACTGCCATTAGTATCTCACATAAGAGTATGGCAAAAGTAACAACAGCGTTTCTGTACCTTTCCACTGAAGAGCGAACGACTTGAGGTTGGCAATGACCTTGGACAGCCTCTTGGTCAACATGTCGAGGGCGTCGCGCATCATGATGAGCTCTGCATTGTCAGTGACATAGCAAGAGGTGGCGCCGTAGTGAATGACGCCGGCGGCAGCCGGGGCAACAAGGCCAAAGGCGTGGACGTGCTGTGCCGGTGTGTTAACAAGCAGTGAGGATCACGCCACGAGAAATAAATGCTTACGGCCATGACATCCTGTAAAAATCCAAATTAGTACGAGTGACTTTTGTAAATAGGTACAGCCATGCAAAGTATTTGTGGGTGTATGGGTGTGTGCAAAGGGCTATGTCGACTTACATGACGTCTGATCTTCTCCTCGACACGGGCCGCCTCGAAATCATCGTCGGTCACGGTCAGGTGAGCCCTCATCTCGTCCAGGGCCTGAGGTGTAATGGCATCGACGCCCAGCTCGTACTCAGCCTCGGCAAGGCTCAGCCAGAGCTTGCGCCAGAGAGAGTGCCTCGACCTCTGGCTGAAGAGCTTGGTCATCTCTGCACTGCAGTAGCGGCTCGTGAGAGACGTCTGATAGACATCGTAAGGGCTCTTCTGGGGCCCCTGGGCCTTGAGCTGCTCAATCTGCTTTTGAAGCTCCAGGATCTGTGCCTGGGCATCCTGGGTTTGGTCGGCCATGTTGGAAAGCTAGCTGCACGCTTTTGTTTGTATCGTGGGGTGAGTGGTAATGGAAGCAATGTTCCTGATATCCGGACCACGAGCCGAAAATTTTCGTCAATTATCGCGCCGTCCGGCCGGCTTGGTGTTAAGTGTACGTACCTGCGTGGAGGAGTGGAAGGTGCATGTGGGTCAACATCAATTGGCGGGGCGGTTATCGATAAACTAAGTGCCTAGTCTTAGTCATCAAGTCATGCCATCTTGAGTTACTAGGACATCAGACCTCCCTTCACATCTTACGAAAGTCATGATCCAGTCAAGCATCCAAGCACCTATTAATTGATAGGCTGAAGATAAATTGGCGCGGGGGTTATCTTTCCTGGGGTTTAGGCTCAGGTAACTCTCCAATGGCAATATCAAACTGGCATACTAGTGTTTGACACCCAATAAGTCTGAGATAGAGACTTTCAGCAAGCTATTTAACAAACAGGAAGTGCCAAACAACTTAAAAGGGTATAACAAATTGCAAACTTTCATATGCCCTCAACGTCACTATAGCCCGACCCCATTAAGGGCTAGATTGCTAGATCCCTAGGTAACAGAAGGCTAGCCCAGCGTAACCCAACCGCTTGCATATCCATCCCTTTGTGGGCAGTTCAATATAAGCTTGAAAACCGAGCAGCGTCCATGTAGCGGAAGCATTCTATTGTATGCAGAGGCCGTGGTTGCCACAGGTGAGTTTCGATCCCCAGACCTTCGAGGACTGGCCGTTACATTAAGAAATGTGGAAGACGAATGAACCCTGCCAATGCTCTAGAATCGACGGTGGGTTGTAGCAAGTTTAGCGTTTGCAGAGAGCGATTTGCCTCCAGCCGGCTGCACAAGCACCTCAGGAAAGCGAACCCGCAGCCAGACCGGCGCTCGAAACGCCGACTGCAATAATGCTTTTCCGCGAATTCCTCCACATCCTGCGGTTGTCTTCGATCTGTACCAGCGAGCTGAGCAGGACCTCCTCGAAGGCATCGCGCGGCAGGTCCACGGTGAGAATCTCTATGGTGCCCATCTCGCCGGAGCCGTGCACATCGACGAGGGACAGGACACGGCCCTCGGCATCCGACAGCCTCCACGATGCCTCGTACCCGTCCATCCCCGTGGCCAGCCACTGCAGGCGGCCCAGACCGCCGTGGGCCTCGAAGCTACCATTGAGGGGCCGGTAGGTGATGTCGACGTCGCGCGACGGGAACCGCATCTTGACCTTGCCTGACATGGCCCAGTCAAAGGTGCCGATGACCGTGGCGGCGGCGGGCTCTTGGGCGCCGTCCAGCGAGAGCAGGGTAAACTCCGGGCCCGAGGAGAAAAAGCCCGTGACGTGCTTGATCTCATACGACAGCCGGGTGTCACCGGCCACGGTCAGGCCGGCCGCCGTCCATGTGACCTTGTACGTCTTGGTCCCTGGCTCCAGCTGGGGCAAGGGCGGCACGGGAGGGGCGTATTTGATGAATTTCCGCTTGAGTGCCTCCATTACGTCGGGCTGCGTGGGTTTGAGTTTGGCCAGTAACCATGGTAGCAAGTGCTCGTCGATTCACTTTATGTACTACTATATGGGAAGAGGATTCCCTGGCCAAGTGCTGAAGACAGCCCCTGGTTGACGGCGGTCCCCGAAATGAACGGTGACCTCGGCAAAGATCAGGGCGCCTGTGGGTCGGGCCCGGATTGCCAAGACACCAATTACCAGGCTTGAAACCTACTTATAATTGCATGCGAGATTGACTACTCCAGCCTCCCTTCCGTAAAAGATACATGCATCCTGGGGTGCAAAACGGAGCGCACACGGCAAAGCCACAAAAACGGAGCGGATGGTGGCATTGTGTATGTAGCTAAGTGGTCACGGAAGCAGACCGCTCATGCAGCTCATGCAGTCAGAGTCAAACATCCCGCCGGTGTTGGAGCTTGAAGTGATCACAAGGTCATAAACAAGCATAAACAAAACAAGGGTAGAGATCAAGAGGTGTGTTATCTCCAGGACAGCCAGGCCTCTGTTCGTAGGAGACATGTATTTTTAGCGGTAAGAAATCAAGGAAGGGTATAGATATAGACCTAGTACATCCTCAAAGGTAGTTGGACACACAAACCAAAGAAAAGGCTTCTTTCATTGAAGCCCTTCCCTTATGGTATCATATCTGCTCCGAAGACAATCGTATTTATTTCAGCACATCCACGAATAGTAGTCTCTCTCCTGCTACTTGATGTATCTAATTCTAGAGTAGAACCTAACCAAAGGATTATCTTCTCCTGCCTGGCTGGTGATGCAATACTATTATATTGAATACAGGTCAACTGACACCATTCGGCCCTTTGAAAAATACTGGCAATAGCTTTATGAACTGTATTTTGGCTGTGTGCGAATGCTTCCCTCGCCACCTCGGATGTACATCCACATGCAAAGCTAACATCGAGTCCTGTGGACCAACCCTCCACAAGGCCACAGGCAATGGACATAATCATGCGCTTCCCTCAGCAGATTGACGTTGAAGAAGGTGTGTGCCAAGAAGGCGTTCGGTCATACCGTGCGGTTCTCGTAGCCATTCGTCATGTAGGTTCCAGTCCTCACGCAGCTGCAGATCGATCCCATTCTTGTTCACGTGTCTCCGGGAGATGTATAGGTATCAGACTGCTCGGCAGCTTTTCGACCTGCTCGATTGGAACTCCGCCTCCCAATGATGTTTATAAGATCAATGACCCCCCCGACGACGCCCACAGCAGCTACGGGGTTCACAGCGCACATGGCCCCGGAGGCGGCAATACTTAGCAGCGCACTTCCCACTTCCAACATCTTTGCCCGGCGATCGGATTTCTCGGGTGTAGTGCCTTTGCTGTCGTCTCGTTGCATGTCATCACTCAGCACCTTGCTGCCTTCTCTGCTGGAGCCGTCAGCGCCAGTCTGCTCTTGCAGAGCACGCCTATGACTATCATCATGACCTGCCTTTTGCTTACTTCTGGGGGCGGAATTTTCGAGCAGTCGCGCCTCAAGCGCAGCGTTCTTCAGGTGCATCTCGGACATTTGTTCTCGGAATGCCTGCCGGTCTTCCGTCCGCTGGACTTCGGCAGCTGCCTTCTGCTTCTCATACACGCGCTCATACTGCGACTGGACATGGCTGTACCGGCTCTGGTGCTCGGCCTCAATCTGCCGGATCTCCTCGCGCCGCTCTTGACGCAGCAGCTCCTGATCGTCACGAATCTTTTCTAGCCTGTGTTCCATCCTCTCTCGCTCTCTCCCCAATATTGTTTGTACTTGCACGTCCTTGTCCGCGAGAGCTTCTGCCGTTTCTCGCTGGAGCTGCTTGAGCCCGGCCATATACTTGCTCTCCATCTTCTGGAGCTCTTCATTGACTGCGGCTCCAGCGCTAGTTTCATGGATCGGCTTTTCTTCATCGACAAGCTCCTGCTGAAGCTCGAGAACAACGGTAGGTTTGCCAGCCAGCTCCATTATGATGTCCAAGGCCGACTTGCGGTCTCCCATAAACCGTTCAACTCGTGCACCATATTCGATCATGTCTCCCCAAAAGTCGGATTTGTCCTTGAGTTCTGTCTCATGGGCAACAGCCTTGTTCTCGGGAATGACACCCCAAAAGGTAGAGGTAATGATAACATTCTTCATCGGATCAGAGCCGCAGAGCTTCCTGAACATTTTGAGGTTACGCATCGAGCCGCCATCCATGCGGACGTCTGTAATCCTGTGGAGGTAAATGATGCCGTTCAGACGCACATTCCGTCGGTACGTGACCTCGAGCCAGTCCGCCAGGTCGATCAATATCTCAGTGTCGCTTTTGTATGTGTCATTGAAGCCTGGGGTGTCGACTAGCACGACGTGGTACCCGCCTACATGGAAATCGTACGGGGTGACTTTCTGGGTACCTGTAGATGGGGCAGTCAGTCAATAAGACAGTATTTGTGGTCAGATGCAGAGATCTCACAAGCCTCAAGCGTGTGGCCAATCACAACTTCACTTTTACCACTGGCCTTTTGTACAAACGTGCTCTTCCCTGATCCCGTCACCCCCATCACGCCGATCAAGAGAAGAGTTTCTTCTGCCTGGGTGTCTCTAGTGACCGACGCCATGGCTGGGTGTGAACGACAACAGGACCAGAACGTCGTGGGAAGGACCTATCAGTTACTCGACAAGTACGTCTAATGAATAGGAAAGTGAAAGAACAGCGAAATACCCGGCCGCGCTGCCAGCCACGCGACGAAGACCTGTATAATATAATATAAGTTCCCTATCTCCTGATGAGGTTCCTATGCAGAGACTGTAAAATCGACATTAGTGCACGTTTATGCCACAAGACCACGCCCTACTAAATTATGGAAATATGACAAGTAGAATTGCCTGCTCATGGACTGAGCCTGGTATCCAGAGAATGACGCGGGGTTGTAGGAGTACCGCAAGGCGCAGCGGGGCAATGGAAACTAATATTAGGAAGGGGATTGAGTGAGGCTGCTTCATGCAGATCCTACGCCCGGTTTGTATGTGAGGATTTGAGGTGGTGGTGGTGACAGCGAGAGCTGGCAGGGTACATTTGCTTCATGTACCTTCGCTGAGATCACATCAGGCCGAAACGATAGATCAAAGTCAAGGCCATGATCTGGCCAATAACATCGCATGTGGAATAATAATTTCAGCGCAGTAATGAATCCACTATCCTTCCTGAGACCAGTCTCCCTGCCCAGCCCACCGCGCTTAGCCAGCGCTATGTGTCCAACCACACTCAACCTTTCAACCAGACCCTGTGCCCGTTCTGTTCATTAAGTTGTTCTTCCGTATCCCTGGCTATGATTCCTGGCTGGATCAGCATCACTATTGGCGACCCATCGTGACCGTCCTCCAGTTCCGGAATTTGCGACTGGTGGACTTCTAGCACCTTCGATGTCGGACTGAAAGGCGTCTCTAGACGTAAGCTTTGGAGATTGTAAATTGATATGAATGACCGCAGCGACCAGAGATGAATTGAGTAATGGAGAGATTGGCTGATCTCGTCCGCCAGGAGTGAACACATAGCTTTCTCCTGATCTGAACCGCCCGACTCGAGAAGGAACCGAGCAGGACCTGCCAGGAATTTATCGACCAGCACAGTGGTATGCTTCTCAAAAGCTGCCGCCACCACCGGGTCGCTCTGCGCGAGCACGAATATTCTCAGGAGCTGAGAGCGCCAGAGGTGGGTGGCCGACGAGTGGACTGGAAAGACTGTTTAGACTTCTGAACGTGTTGTTGCAGCTTTGATCTGAACCCAGTGACCTACCATTCTGCAGAGTTCTATATAGTTCGGCAACAGACTGTTGGACCACGCTTGGATCAGTCTCGTCGTTGAATCCACAAGCACCCACTATCCAGAGCGGAGAAGCGAAGACCTCATTGCAGATGAAGTTGGCAAGGAGGCCGTGGAGAAGGAGATAAGGCACCCTGCTGATCTTGTGCTTCAGCAAACATGACGGGAACTCATTGTTCTCAATTCTCGCAAATTCCTCGCATTGCTGATGCAACTCGGCGGCATGCTCTGGCGGGAGGCTCTGGATAAGGGAAAAGTTGTGGTGCGCGTTGTCCTTCGCCCATTCATACCAACCTCGGGCACGGGCTTCAAACCAGGACTGTATGTCGCTGTCTGAGGCAGTAAAGGATCGGTTCTGGTCCATGAAAGTTGTCACAGCGGTTTTCGCGGACTCGATGTCGTCCGACTGCTGCAGAAGCTGCCGCTGCAGGCCGTCAATCTTCTCCTCATATGCCTTCTCCATGAGTCGCCTGTCATTCGTGTACCTCCTCTCGACTCGCGAGAGCTCTGCACGGAGTGCCTGAACCTCTGCTGCGAGCTTGACCTCCACTGCCTTTGACCAAGTGCGCTCGCTACCTAAGCGAGTTCTCTTCGCTTCATCGTGATCGGGAGGTCCCTCTTCGCTTCCGAGACATCGAAGCTCACTAATCCTTTCAAGGGGATGCTCCAGGAAGTGTACTTTCGTGGAATCGATCCTTCTCATCGGCTGTTCCATCCTTTCCGCTGGCTGGGACAACGTGGTGTAGTACGACATGGGATGTTCGAGAAGACAACTTAGCTACAAAAGGGATTGATCTTGTGTGAATGGGGGAAGATTGGCTTCAGTGTGTAAACCTCAAGATTACCGGGCATGTTCATGTAGTGATGGTTCATGCCTGGACCTTAGGCTCAACGTGCTGATTTATGCTGTACCTCGATCTCATGTATCTTTTTCGGCTTGCAGAAGGCTTTTCCGCAGGGTCATGCATGTTGATGCATGCACTGCCTCCTTGGTTGCCAGCACGAGCGGGGTTCATGCAAGCCGCATTTACAATTCACGGATTGGCAATGACTTGGATACGCCGAAGAAAAACTGCCTTGCACCTGCGGGCTTCTGAAGCTCGAATCAGTGGACTGGAGATGGCCCCCGGTTAAGGCATGCCGAAGCTCCATGTGTCCTCCAGGTATTGGCTCATGGCTGCCCGATGAGCCTCACCGGAGAGATATGTTCAAGGTGATGCCTGCAGGCCTGGTATATCTAGTCACAGATGATCCCTTTTCAATCAGGCTCCGTAACACCTCCTCACTGTCGCACCTTCAGCAAGAAGCGGGACTGTTGCCGGGTGATTTCTAGCATGATCTGATTCCCATCGTTCCAGATGCTACAATCCTTGACAAAGAAAGAGCAAGCAATACAAGAGCAAAGTGACCATGTCCAAAGGACCCAGCAAAGACTACTACGATAATGAGGAGCCCAAGGAGCAGAAGTTTCTGATTGTAGGGGTCGACTACGGTACCACTTTTTCTGGTATGGAATGTCTCCGCCCATTAACTCGAGCCTGACAATTAATTATCTACCCAAGGCGTCAGCTATGTCTTCTCGGACAAGACTCGAGTAGAAGACGTTGAGATTCTGGATCAATGGGGCTCAACAAATTCTCATCAGAAACAAGTCCCATCACGAATCGCTTATGAGCCCAGCGTCACCTGGGGTTATGGCGTCGAACCAGGGCAAATCGCATACTGTTGGACGAAACTGCTTTTGGACAAAGACGCTCCTCCCACTGAGCATGACGACAGATTGCTTCGTACTGACCTAGGACCAGGATTCAAAGCGCTATACAAGAAAAAGTCCGCTCAGCGTGTTGTACAGGACTATCTTGAGCTCTTGTATCAACACATCATGAGTGAGCTGACGCGCAAGCTGTCTGGTCCCATCCTGAACCTCACCCCGATACATTTTTGGTTCACCTACCCGGCGCTGTGGTCGGTGAAGGCTCAGTCTGCGACCAAAGATGCTGCTCTTGCGGCCGGATTTGCTAGCAGGCGAAGTGACGAGATACACCTGATCAAAGAGCCCGAGGCAGGAGCAATCGCCTGCCTCAGTGCGCAGGCATATTCACAACACGCACTGATCAGGGTAAGAGCTCGAGATCTCCTACTCATTCCGACGTTGGATAGACTGACATGATGTCCGGCATCGTAGACTGGGAAGGCGGTGATCGTGTGTGACTGTGGTGGCGGAACTACTGTTAGTGAAACACCAATCTTTACCAGCTCGGGTTATTGGAAAGGCTGACTGGATTCCCTAGGATCTTGCTTCTTATAAGATTTCTCGAAAGCATCCGAATCTCAAACTCGAGCAAATCTGTGTCAGCGAAGGTATTGCCGCCCCTTCTGTTTGTTTCTGCTGTCGTATTTCACTTGGCTGATGTCGACGCCGTCGCGCAGGAGGAAAGTGCGGGTCCACGACCATTGACAGGGCCTTTCTTGCATTGATGCAGCGCAGATTCGGCGAGGCCTTCCAGAAACTGCCCGAAAAGAAACGCGGTATCAATTCCAAATTCATGGCCGAGTTTGAGTCGGCCAAGAGGGACTTCAACGATCCTAGGATTCCTCGGACACATCGCCTACACCTGAAGATGGATGTCGGGAATTGTCGGTACTACGACGCGGAGGACGAGGAGGTCCTTCTGAGCAGGTATTACTGTTTTTATTCTTCTTGGCTCTGAGAAAGCGCCCTTCATGATGTGACTAACGAGTCCCAGTCAGGACATGAAGGAGTTGTTTGACCCTACCATTGATAAGATCATCAGCCTCACCCATAACCAGATAGAGCAAACAGAGGCCCAGAGCCTGGATGTCAAGGCAAGATATGAGCGTGTCCTTGACTACCAATTTATCTCCGTTAACGGATTTTCAGGCAATAGTTCTTGTCGGTGGATTTGGAGAATCGAGGTACCTTTATCGCAGGCTGTATCATGAGTCGGATCCAAAAGGGATTGCGGTTTTCAACCCCCCCAAATCGTAAGCAGATCCTAGGATCACCATCTATGCTTTACAACCTCTAACTGAAAGAGCCAGATGGGATGCCGTGTGCCTCGGAGCCGCGTTCAGAGGGATTAAGGGTACACTTGTCGGAGAGAAAAAGAGCCGCTCGCACATAGGGCTTCAAGTAGCTCGACCATTCCGACAAGGCATCGATTCCGAGTCTGATGCCTGGATTGACGAGTTCAGGGATAAGAAGATGGCCCGTGGTTATATGCAATGGATCATCGCAAAGGTCAGAGTGGCATCCCTTCAACACTTCAACATGAGCACCGCTTGGCCGCTGAGTGTACTCACGTCGTATAAAAGGGCGAGACAATCACCCTCAAAACAGCGAAGGCCTTTTCTAGGATTCGGCTGATTAGCGATGATGATTTTAACCGCATCCTGGAGTTGAATATTTACGAATGCTCACTCAATTGTGCGCCTGACACGGATGATAACCCTGGTAAGCATCGCACACCCGGCCAGAGATGTTTCGATTTCTCCGCATATCCAGATTTGTGTCTACAGTAGGCTCACATTCAAATTAGCTGTCATGAATGTCGGCACGATTGAGTACGTTTTGGCCAATATTGATGAGCAATCAGTCAACAGCATCGAAAAGCCTAATGGCACGTTCCACGAGCTATGCTTTGAGGTGGTTATTATCCCAGAGGATGATTTGGGGTACATGCATTTCAGAACGGAAGCCAATGGTATTGTCATCGGGACAGCAGTTTTGAAGATCTGAAACTACTCTTCACCATAGTGCACTCAGCGGTACATGGTAGAGCTAGATATTTACTTGCTTTATGAGTGGTGGGGTCCCTGTTCTCTCAACATCAAAATATCGCTCTTGACTCTATGACGATAAAAAGCAAATCCATGTCTCTCTACAAGGGTTTTAGAAGAGCACGAGCGGATTAGTAGATCCTAGGCCGTCATGTTGTCAGGCTCAGGAGAGAGAGTAGGTTCAGTAGGCTATAGGTCAGCGGAGAACAAAGTAAGTAACCTCTTGAGGACTTCCCATCCCAATGAGGACATAAAATGGAACTAACTCACAACTATGCAAGGGAAATGAGTCTGCTCGGACATCATAGCCAAAATAAGGCCACAATTGAGGAGCATGGTCAAATGTCCACAACTGACCTATTATGATACTTTGTGTGCCTGATTCTGTCTTTCTGGTATCAGCGATATGTATGTTGTGCTGCGCTTCTTCGAAGTTCCTTTCCTGATTTGGTGACAGTTCATGCAGAGAACCTGAGGCCAAAGACAACCGAGACAAGCCAGGTGTGAGATTATCAACCCCCGCGCGGCCTTTCTCTGCCCCTCATCACATGTGCTACCCCCCTCCTTATCTCTGACTACAAGATGATTTTTGTTATTAATCCGATTGCTCACATGCATGCAGCACTCTGCACTCACTAACACGACAGCACTTCCCCTTATCGCGTCATTTTTCCATCAATGACCATATATCACCTGCGCAAGCTCTGAAAGATTCCTCTTCGATACTTTGGCGAGAATTGCAGCTATCTCCCTGGCCATTGGATCGACGGCCATATCAATTCTTTCGGCCAAAGTCAAATCGCCCTACATCCTCTCGTGATGTCAGTCCAAGATGTCCAAGTCTTCACTCTCCATGTCGCACCGCAATTTGAGCGGCTCTCAGCAGAGGAGAAGAGATATGCACACCATATGGCTCGGTAGCTCAATATCTTCAGTCTGAACATTGCGTTATCTGTATCCTAACTTTCGACCAGGGCTGCTTGGCATGGAGCAAGAATCATTTTGAGCCAAGTGTCTCCTGAGGCTCCCGCCATTTTCGATTTTATTCAAGAACTTTATCACTCCTGCTCTGGACGCTGGGAAGATATTGTTGACTCTGGTGTATCCAAAGCCAACCTCGATAACTTTTTGAGTTATGCTGCGACCTTCTTATCAAATATTGGGAATTATTATGTATGCCAAGTCTGTTGCTCTTTAGTAACTATTTGCAAGCAAACTTCTGACCTGCAACTTAGGGTTCCGGAGACCAAAAGTTCATTCCCGACGTCGACATAGAGGACCTTGAGAAGCTTTCCAGAAAGTCTGCAAAATTGTCAAGCTTGTACGACCAAATTTCTGTGGCAGTTACTTCAAGACCACCTTATGGCCTTGGATATTCAAGTGACAGCACTCAGAGTACCTACTATCCTGATGTCCACCTAACGAAAGACTCCATTGATGCTGTATCAAAGATACTCGAGGAGCATTCGATATTCCCCGAGAATACAAGACTCCGCAGGGCAGAGAACGGCAAAGACTTTGAGGTGCTTGTCGCTTCTGTCCAAACCAACGACAGCAATGATCTTCAAGTCTTAAGTCTGCCTGATGGCGGTGGACTCGTCACGCTTGTTCACGGCGACCACGCTACAGCACTAGGGCAAATTTGTACTGAGATTTCCAAGGCCTCATCTTACGCTGCCAACGACACACAGAGGGCCTTTCTATCCAAATATGTTGAGAGCTTCCAGACCGGGAGCCTTGATTCGTACCGGGAGTCACTGCGGCTCTGGGTACGAGACAAATCACCAAGGATAGAGAACATCTTCGGTTTTGTCGAGCCATACCGCGATCCTCACGGGATTAGAGCGGAGTTTGAAGGGTTGGTGGCCATCGCGGATGACGAAGAGACCAGACTCCTTGCCATGCTGGTCCAGAACTCCGCAAAATTCATCAAGCGCCTACCATGGGCGAGCGCGGACAATGATGGAAGAGGCCACTTCGAAAAGAACATGTTTGAACCGCCTGACTTCTCGAGTATCCACAGTAAGCAGGAAACCCTGGTCGATGAAGGTGACGAGTCGCTGATATGTCTTTAGCACTTGCGTACTGCTCAAGTATCATATTCCCGGGTATCAACCTCCCGAATGTACTATCCCGCTGTGCCTTTCAATACGATTTGTATCATGCTGACTGCTCGACAGTACAATGACATACGGCAGGAGGTGGGATTCAAGAATGTGATCATTGCGAACCGCATGATCACCGAAAGTCAAGCGGTACAGTACCCGTTCATCGATGCATCGGAGGCAGAGCAGTTCAAAAAGCACAAGTATCCCGCGTACTACTGGTGGGTTGTGCTTCACGAGCTTCTTGGGCATGGTACTGGAAAGATGCTGGCAGAGACTCAACCAGGGGTGTACAACTTCGGCATCGATGACAGACCAGTCAACCCTCTCGATGGCAACCCAATCGAGAGCTGGTACAAGTATGGCCAAACCTGGACAGGCCAGTTCGCAGACCTCTCGACTACAGTTGACGAATGTAGAGCCGAGCTTGTGGGCGCGTACCTGATGGATGACGACGAGCTCCTCGAACTTTTCGGCTTCACCGAAACCTCTGAGATCAAAGCTGAAGATCGTAAGTTACCTCCCCCAAGTGAAGGGACGCTTTCTGACCATAGTCAAGTGACCTACAATCTTTATCAGCAACTGGGCGTTGATGGCTTGAGGGGTCTTGCCAACTTCAATGTTGCCAGCGGCGTAAGTCTTACATTTACTCACGTACTTTGCCTAGCTGACACGCTTGACTAGAATTGGGGCCAAGCTCATAGTCGAGTAAGCACAAGTCCCTGAAGAAGACCATTCCATTTTTTCGGTCTCCTGACATCTGATATAGGCTCATTTTGCGATGCTGAAAACCCTGTTACTCGACGGCAACGGGGTTATGACTATTGCGCACGACGCAACAAGAAGATCCCTCACGGTTCGTGTGGACCGCTCAAAGATTCGGACAGGTGGCAAAGCCGCGCTAGGGAGGATGCTCCTTCGGTTACATATGTATCGATGCACCGCTGATGTTGCAGCATGTCGCGCCTATTATGAAGACTTATCACGGGTTGAAGGGGAGTATCTTGACTGGCGAGAGACGGTTCTAACCAACAAGCCACCTCCCATGGTGTTTGTTCAGGCAAACACGTTCTTGGCCGAGGGTGACGTGATACTCAAGGAGTATCCGGCAACGGTAGAAGGTCTTATTCAGAGCTGGGCCGAACGAAACATCTGACTCTACCTAGCGTTGCTCGTTTTATAAAACCTTTCAATGCGCTCCACGCCCTTCAATCCACTGCAGCACCTGAAAAACAGTCTGTAGCAAGGCAAGGAGAAGGCTCAGAGAGCCGAATATGAGAACACTCCACAGAGCTAACCAGGCCGTTGAGTCACGCTGATCCTGCCACAATTGCCATATCGACCTGGGTCTCTTGCTCATCGCATAGCTATGCAGTCGTACAATCTTACTCCGGAGGTGGGGGAAGTCGGCAGCCAAGTCATATTCGTCTCGCTCAACCAGGGCCATGGAGCAGTCTGTTTGCTTCCTACCACAAAGCTGGGCTAGAAGAGCGTCGTGTTCCTCCTGCGGCATCCCTTTGAATGGTTGAAGTTTGCGGAAAGCAGCCCTCGATCTCTTTTCATGGCCAAAAATGAGACGGTATGATAAGAGTATCTCATGAAGCAGTCCTGTGATATCGTCCACACCAGCCCATTGCACAGAATCTGGCGATTCAAGGGCACAGCGGTAAATTGGCGTGGCCTGACCAGCTGTCAGTTGTTGCTGTTCCAGATTCCAAAGACAAAATGACGGAAAACGGAAAACATAGAGGATCCCGGACGGCTGGTCCATTTCTAGATGACAAGACAATGAGTCGACCCATTGGAACTTGATGCCACACACTTGGATCAACATGCGTGCCTCTAGATCCTTGGAGTGCACTACCTTGGTCTGACTGAATAATCTCCGGCCTTCTTGGTCATCTAAGGAGCAGTGGTTCCGTGGCGGGAGCATCATACCAAACCCCAGAAGAAAATTGGGCAAATTGCTGGAGCCCACGACGCTCGGTTGCTCTAAGCAAATTCGTGTCTCTCCACAGTGCCCATGCATCTCATCGCTAACTCTGTAACCTCCAAAGGCATCCTGAATGCAATCAGGCTTATACAGCATTGTTTGCCAGCCAACAATGGCAAAGACAAGATTTCTGGCGGATTGCAGCGCTGTGTATTCCTTGTTGAGCGTGAGAAACCCTTGTGAGATGAGGGTGTCTGTGAGGCCATCGATGGATTTGGGCTCCGAAACCAGCATGAGATCATGGATCTGATCCCACAGCGGCAGGAAATGTTTGCTCCAATCCACGTCGTTGCCGAGATCACTATCCGACACGCATGATAGCAGGTGGGCTGGCAGGCAGATCACTTGACGGCGCAACCAATGGGAGTGCCACTGGATATCAGTGAAAGCTCGCCCAGATGTCGCCAACAGTGACCTAGGCACCTTGCATGAGCTGCAGATCCACAGGGCCGTGGGGGAGCAAGTACATCATACCGAAACCACGACATATCGTTTACGTTCCACCACAGTGACAGGTTGTAGTCCTAGAGTACTGACAAGACTCAAAGGAATCCTAGTTACTGCCTTGGGAAGCCGTGAGAATAAACAGATGGAAAGCAAGGCTCGGATGGCTCTAGGAAGGTGGCAAGCACCCCGTATTTAAATCTTCCTCGCTACCAGTGTGCCAACAAGGCTGTACATCTGCGAATGGGGGCCAAGAATCACGATGGACAATGCATTCACTTGTCTCGTTTTCTGCGATCCGTGGAGGACCAGGAGGATTGGAAGGCTGAAACTGCATGCTACACCCACCAATTCAGGTTGCTGACCACTGCGAATCCCTGCGGCTCCGGGCCAGGCCGCACAACAGGCGTCCAACAGTTGCATCCGGTTGCATCCAGCCCCCATCAAGCGACTGTGTGGCACTTCGCCGAGGGCGCCAAAATCAACATCCCCCATTGGCGGTTGCTCTTGCTCTGATATGATGAACCTGCATACCTTTTCCTACTCCGGGTTCACAGACACCTCCACGAATAGAATTCGATCCATCCCGCCTCAGTTGACAGTTACCCGAGTACCCCGCCCTCCCCCTGGGATCTATTCCTCCTTCTCTTCTCTCATTCTTTTCTTCTCCTGCTGTAGACGCGCGCCAAATGCTGGACACCCGAGGCCATGGACGAACGGTGGGTCTCTTGACCTGTGCGGCCGTGCCTGCAAAGTACCTGTAACTAATTATATCTGCGGCAGTCGCTCTCCAAGCCCATTGTGGCATAGAGCCCTGGAGAAATATCGCGAGGAGCTCCAGGGTGCAGAGGATTTTCGGACCATTGAAGCAGTCCACTCCCTCGCGAGCTGCTCGATTCCATCGCTTCGATCCAAACCAGTACTTCCGGTAACTACTCGGGAGTTATCGCACTTCGACGACTTGCGCCACGACTCAAGTTCGTGGACGATTTCTCCGCCGTCCTGGCGCTGTGCTTTGGTGCCGACGCGACACTTACCGCAACAGTATGGGGCAGCATCAGGATCATCTTGGGACAGGCAGCCTCGACGGCAGATACCTTGCAGGATATCCTCGACATGCTAGAGGATCTGAGTTTGACGCTCCCTCGCTTCCAGATCTATGAGCGCACACTGCCTCTCAATCGTCAACTCCAGCATGCAATAGTCGACGTGTATGGCGAGATCATTTGCTTCTACGCCCGGACTATCTACTTCCTCCGCAGCAATCCGCACCTGGTGTTGAGGAAAAATGCGTGGCAAACCTTTCAGAAAGACTTCGCTCGGACCATCCTGCGAATCAAGCGCATGTCCTCCGTCGTAGAGAGCGAGGCCGATATGGCCCGTATGCGTCAGGACGAGTCTCGCTACAAAGAGGTCCTGGAATTCTTGAATGCAATGAAGATAGATGAAAAGGACAACCCCAAGTCTTTGCGCTTCAACAACATACCCTTCCCAAAGAACCCTAAGTTCAGTGGCCGAAAGGACATGTTGGCACAAATCCAGACCACCCTGAACCCAGCATCTTCCTCCTCGTCCATGCAATCCATGGCCCTGTTCGGGATGGGAGGTGTGGGCAAAACCCAGACTGCACTTCAATTTGCCTATCAAAGCCTGGACGATTTTGAGGTTGTATTATGGGTCGCCGCCGACAATGCCATCTCCATTGGCCAGAGTTTTGGCACAATTGCAAGTGAACTGGGCTTGCTTGGCGGCGATGATGAGAAGAAGGATCCAGTAGTGGCCATTTGGAAAACGAAAAATTGGCTCAATTCAACCCGTAAGGCTCTGCTGTTTCTTTCATCGCGAGATCGATCTTGCTGTGCTAACAGTGAGCACAGAACTTCCATGTCTGCTGATTTTTGACAACGCGGACGATCTAGGCGCCTTGAAAAAGGCATGGCCTGCGTCCATCAACGGCGCGATTCTTTTGACCACAAGGGATTTTGAAGTCGCTACGACGCTTGCAGCAAAGTATCTGCAAGTAGAACCACTGAACATTGAGGAAGGAAGCAACATGCTGCTCAAGGCTGTGGGGTTGGAGGATACGCCCTCGTCTGATACGCAACATGCTGTCACTATTACCAAGACATTCGGCGGGCTCCCACTGGCATTGAGCCAGATCGGCGGGTTTATCAACCAAAGAAAACTGTCCCTACAGGACTTCCTCCCGCTCTACGAGAAATATTCGACCAGAATCGATGCTCGAAAGGCATCTCACGATGACTACGAATATACATTGAGCACGGTTTGGAACGTCTCCTTTGAAAAGCTTAGCGAAGAGGCTGCACATCTTCTAAGCCTACTATCTTTCTTTGATCCGGACAGCATATCTGAAGAGATTATGCTGCATGGGTCTCAAGGCCTGGATGGTGAGTTTTCTTATCTATCCGATGAATTCAGGTAGGAGTGAGCCCTAAAGATCACTTGTCGAGGCATTACGTGGGCTAATCTGAAGGGTAGTCTGGGGGATTCTGCAGAGGAGCTATTACGGGCAGCTCTCGTCACAAGGGCGCGGGGAAGTTCCACACTGTCTATCCACCGACTGGTACAATCAGCTGCTCGCAAAAGACTGGACAAGTCTACCAAGGTCAAGTATTTCGACGCTGTGGCGCATATGTTGGGTTGGGGATTTCCAGATCATGCAAGTGTGGATATTGGCCACCAGATGTCAACCTGGTCCCGGTGTGAAAAGTGTGTCCCTCACGTCAACTACCTAGTCGACCTTGCAAAGACATCGGATATCACGCCATCTAATCGGCAGAAGTATGCAGAGCTCCTATTGAGGTGCAGCTGGTGAGTCATTCAGATCTCTCCTCGCTTACAAGGACAGACTAACCAAACCAATTTAGGTATTTGTATGAGGGCGAGCTCTATTCTATCTCCCGGAGCATGATCCAGCAAGCAATAGAGACGTTCGATGACACCTCGACCCTTGCATATGCAAGTGCCATTGATCTCGGAGGTCTCATCGACTTGGATATGGCTCGACCAAGTCAAGCTTTGGCACCTTTCAAACGTGCACTGGACATCCGACTTGCGAGGCTTGGGGCTGAAGACCCTTTCATCGCGTATAGCCTGAACAACATTGCCCTAGCATACACCGAGATGGGGGAACTTGACCTCGCTTACAAAGCGCATGAAGATGCTATCAGTCTCAGGCTCAAGGCCAAGAGCGACAGGATCGGAAACTCCTACAGCAACATGTCTAGCCTGCTTCTTCGGATGAACCGTCCAGACGAAGCCGAAGAAATACTTGCAAGATGTCCAGAGCTCAAAGACTTCAGCGACGAGACATTCCTCAGCCTGGGAAATCCACGCTGGTCGGGCGACATGGTCCTTTTATCTCGCATCCGAATGGCACAAGGGCGGGTAACTGAGGCTATCAGACTCTCATCCAAAGCGTTAGCATTTCGGCAAAGTCTTTTAGGGGAACGCCTGAAGACGTGCGATTCACGCTACGATCTTGCCTGCATGCTACTCAAGGATGGCCATGAAAGTTTAGCAGCGTAAGTGGCGACCTCGCCTCCAGTGTCAGACTTGGGATGCTGATCAAAACTATCGCACAGTCGGCTCCTGGAAGAAATCGTCAGTATTTCCGAAACCTTTGTGGAGGGTGAGGGACAGAGGGCACGTGCTTTGTACAAGCTCTCGATAATTTACAACGGCAAAGACCAGCAAGTCTTGAGTGAAGCCTACAGGGAAAAGGCATTACAGTCACGAGCCGCCGCCAATGCTGAGTTGAAGGATGCTCCTTTTGAAGAGGCAGAATTCGCTAAGCTTTGTCTCTGGATGCTTTGGTAGTAACCTTTCATTTGCGAGAACCACCGCTAGCTATTTCCGCCCGGAAAATCATCAATCCGCTGCTGAGACATTAGACAATCATTCTCTCCCGAGGTGTTTGAGTATCCAGGACTTTTGAGTACCATGAAATGTGGCTGTTTTGATTTGCTTCATGGTCACGGACATTGTGGTGGCTTGCTTTGAGACCCTGATCAGAACTCACAAGAGGTTTGTATCTGGTGAAGACTTCCATAATTATTGCTATCCTACACTTCTCGAATCTGGAAACAGGTAGGACCATCCCTTTGGCCAATGACCAGTCTTCCAGAATCTTCTCCCAGTAAGTCATTGAGAACCTCTTCCATGGCTTCTCATCAGGTGGAGAATCTCAGTCATGCCGTCCCAGCTCCATTCCCTTTCACATACCCTTCTCAAATAAAGGCCACGCTGGACCAACACGGGAATGGCGACTAGTAACGTATCTCCGCTGCCAAGACAAGACCTAGACAACTCGTACTCGTAATGAAGTATCCCGCTCCCTCTTCTGCCTTGGTCGTTTCCGTCTCAATATCAAAACACTCGCGTGCCCCCTCGAGCCCCAAGCGGCTCAGTCGCTGCCAACAGCCGGATCGGAAAGGAGAGCGGCCCTCTGCACCAGCTCCTCCTGCGACTCCGTCGTCAACGGCTTGAGCATTTGCCGCTGAGCAAGGACGTGGTTGTCCTCGACCATGTGGGGCACGATCTTTCGCCACAGAAGGTCGAACCGGGCCGCGAAGGCCGGGTTGAACATGCAGTACACCACCGTGTCGTCCACCATCCTCGTCATGGACACCCGGAGCGGGTACAGGACGTTGTCTGGCGTCAGGCCCTCGCCGCCCTGCTGTCCCGGCTGCTCGTACATGATGGTGAGGGACTTGCGGAGAATCGCCTCGAAGTCGACGACGGCCGGATTGTGCGAGTCGATCTTGACCAGCGCCCCGAGGATGTCGGTGGCCTTGTCGAGATGAGCAATGGCATAGTCCATCATGTTCTTGTAGGCAATGGAAGCGCCGGCAATGTAGTGGGCAACGTTGTGCAGGACGCAGTGGGCGTTGAGCGGCTGTTCCGGGTTCAGGTCCGCACCAGGATAGACTGTGTGAGTTCATTAGCAACAGGTCCGAGTTGTTAACTAGCAACCAGAAAACAGGAGCTTGGTTATCAAAGTCTTTACTTACATCCGCAATACATGAACTGCAGCGCAGTTCCGAGTTGGCCCGGATCGTGAAGGTCAAGTGACATGAATCGAGGGCTCCCGTCCTACTTCCGATCAGTCATAGGTGAACCATAATCGTATATATAAGAGCAGACTCACCGGGAGCGGTGGAGGCAAGCGATCGGCCAGGTACTTGGACTCTCGAACCAAGATGCGACGGTGGAGCTTCCAACGGTTCTGCTTGCAAGTAAGGAGAATGTCCCAACCAACGGGATCGTTGAAGAGCCTGCTCAAAGAAAAGTTAGTTTGGTCGCATAGTATGCCCTCGGGAAGCATAGACTGACTTTGCATCATTCTCCTTCTCCAGAAAGCGCATCATGGCTTCCTTGCCCTTGTTCGGCTCGCCATTCGCATCTGTGGTAGATCCGCCTTCGACGGGCTCCTTGACTGACTCTTTGACAGGCTCCTTTGTCAACTCCTTGGTCGGCTCATCTGCTGCGCTACCCTCATCCTTTGGCTGAACCGCGGCTGGGCCGGAGGAGGCCGTCGTTGGGTGACGATCTCCGTCAGCGATGATACCCAGGGCGTTCATATTGGCGATGCTCGGCGATTCTGTTGATTTCCGGCCGTCATCCACACTCTGTGACGAGATTTGCACGTTTCTGAGGTTGTGACGGATGTTGTCGGTTTGCTTGGACGATTGTTTGCTTGAGCTGACTCCGGCCTCACCTTTGCTTTGGTTTGGGTTGAGAGTTGTAGGCGTATCGCTGGGCAGCAAAGAGGTGCCTCTCTCAGCAGGAGGTTTATACCAGGGAGCTACTGGTGCTGGTCCTAGCTCCGGAGCGCTTGGGGCCGGGGAAGCCTTCGAGGAGGACGCTATGGCCGTGCCCGAAACCTGCAGGCTTCCGATGGGAGTGCCCGCCGCTGTTTGCAGGTTGTTTGCCGCCCCTTTGCCCTGCATAGCACCAACCTGTCTGCTCATCAAGAACTCATGCAAGCTCATCGCTCTACCGCGGCCAAAGCCCGGAGTTGGCTTCCTGCCAAGAGGTTTCTGTGCTGTGGCGTGTTGATCAGCACTCACGGATCGGTTTCCCGATGCTGCCTTGCGCACAACAGTCGACCACTCTCCTCCCTGGGGTACAGCCTGCTCGTCATCGTGACTCTCTGGTCCCTTTCCGGATGGTTTGTCTGTATCACCAAGACTCTCGGGTTTCTTGCCGGACGACTTGTCTTGGTCATCGAGACGAACAGGTCCCTCTTCGGCCGGCTTGTCTTCACCATCAAGAGGAGCGGGTTTCTTTTGGGAAGAATTCCCTTGATCGGCGTTGCTCAGAGATGTCGTTGCGATTTGCGCCCACGTCCGTGATGCGGCGGCAGGTTCCGCCGGCGTGGGTGGGCTCGAAGGGGTTTCCGGAGCTGCGCTGGCAGGAGGCGAAAGAGACTCCTTGGCTTTACCGGCAGCCTTGCGCTTTGCCTTGCTCTTCCTGGCCATCCTTCCTTTACGCCTCTATGGTTGCAGTTGTGGAGGCCTTTGTGTCGTTCGAGGGAGGTTGTGAAGTTGTCAAGAGAGCAGGGTTCTGAAAGCAATCTGACACAAAGATGATTGAGGTTGCCTTGCTAGTGAGGTGCTGTGATTTTTTATCTGGGCGGGTCACTAGCAGGACCCCTCTTTGGGGACAATTTTGAAGCTGTCGATACTTGGCGAGCCTCGTCCGGACGAGGCTCGCACTACTGAGCACAATTTCAAACTAGCCTACCGCAACCACCATAACCACCAGCCAACATCCCTGTAGGTTTCACTGCTATAAAATTCGAGGCACAATACCAACCTTGATCTCATAGAAGTCTCTCGGAGATTAATGGCTGAGTATTGGGCTCATAAAGCTCCTTTCAGAAAGGGGGGCTTCCTGTGCCCAATCCAATGAAGTCAATCATGGGTTTCTGTTTCTGTTTCTGTTTCTGTTTCTGTTTCTGTTTCTGTTTCTGTTTCTGTTTCTGTTTCTGTTTCTGTTTCCTTTATCATACAATTTCTTCAATCAATCTAAGCAAGACTGTTCTCTTGGAGAATGAAGCAATCTTACGGTCAAGATCTACGGTTCTGCCCCTGTAAACAACACTCTATGATCGTTTGGAATGCTCGAGAGCAGCCTTCCCATTTTTCATCTGGAACAGTGAATTGGCTGCGATGGTTCTGGGTTCACCATGCCTTTCCAAGCATTTTTTCCCCATAAGAAATGCACGTCAAAAGATGATGTTCAGCTTAGCTTAGGGTAGGCCCGTTAATTATGACATTTGACTACTCGACAAATGAAGGCACCAGCAGGATGTCGACTTCCAGGTGAGAGTAACAAGTACCAAACAACCAATTTCAGACCACATTTCCACTACTTCCGAACAAGCCACTACTTTCTAGCCACGTTTTTGCAACGACGAGACGAATACAATGGCCAACATCACAATAATACTACGGTAAATGGCCAGCAGACTATGACCCAGTAGCAGGAGAATCTAGAGTGTGTTTGTTTACGCTCCATGGATATTGATCAGAGTCCGCATCTGCAACCTCATTACGAGGGTCCTGCTGCTTGAAAAGGGTGAGAAAGAGGAGTATTGCGCTGGAGGAGAAAACAAGTCGAGACCACAATAACTTTGACCACACCGACATAGCTACAAGGTCGGTATCGTTGCAGGAGGATCAAAAGAATGCTTTTATTTCGCAATTTCCAATGCCCATGCCATAACGCCGAATCTAATGCAATGAGTTTGTCTTCGAAGAGACCCCAAAACGCCGGCGCTTTCTGATGGTTCCTGAGGCAGGAACCATTCCGATGTCTAGTACATAATATGTACTGTGATAAAATAAAACAATTGCCGTGACAGAAGCACTGTGATATTGGCGGACAAATTGTGGCCCGACCCTCGCGGCGCGGCCTACGAGCACATGGCGTGGACTTCGTTGCCGACGCCGTGAGAACGCTACCTTGATCACGTCTTGATCATAAAAATCTGCCTGTGGTTAGCACGTACTGGTGGTACAACGGACAGGCGCTTCAGCGACCTACCTGGTTCAAGGCTGCTGGGTCCATAACCGCGCGCCTCTTCTGCGCAATAAACCGCTTCCTGGCCAGGTGTCTGCCTGCCACCACAGCCGCCACCGCCGCCGCATCGCAGTCCGTGACATTTTCGCTATCCTTGCTCGACTGGTCTGCGCTCTCTGTGTCGTCCGTCTCACGTTTGCTTTTGCTCTTCTTCTTCTTGCCGGACTTGGATTTCTTGGAGTCTGGCTCCTCGGGCGACGGCGAGCCAGATCTGGCGCTTCTGTCCTTCTTTCTCTTGGCCTTTTCCTTCCTCCTCTCCTCTTTCCTACGTCTCTTCTCCGATTTTCTGTCGGTGTCGTCGTCATCGCCATCGGTCTCTGCCTTGCGCTTCTTCGACTTTTTGTCCTTCTTGGGGGGCGCGGACTCGACGGACGCCTCGGAGTCATCCGCCGGCTCGGCCTTGATCGACTTCTCTTCTTCCTTGGCGGCGGCCGCAGCCTCTGCATCGTCCAGCAACTTCTGCACCTGGTCGCCCACCAGCAGCCCACCACGGACGAACCTCACCGCGCCAAACTTCCGCTCGATGTAGTGGCTCATTTTGATGATCTCCCTGGCCTTCTTCTGCTCCTCAATGACGGCCTCGTCCTTGCCGTTGAGGCGGCAGAGCAGGTCCTTGAATACGTCGAGGCCGGTGCACTCGTCGCCCTGGTTCTTCTTGGCACCGAGCCCGAGGTTGTCAGCCCTCAGTGCCACGCGGATGTGCGAGGCGCTGGCGGCGGTGTGGAACTCGGCATGGGACGCATCTTCCGGTCCGAGATACTGGCCCGGGGCCCAGCCCTGGGAGCGCAGCATGCGGTGGCCGAACGAGTCGGTGTTGCGGCTCCATTTCGTATTGTTGGGATCTTTGGCGAGCTTGCGCTTGCTACAGGACAGGGCAATAAGAGTCAGCCGACTGCGGTCGGCATGCAGAGTTCGGACTGGAACCGACTTACTTTTTCGCTGCTGCTAAGCCCATTGTGTCGGGCTGTATCGAGACGAAGCTGCTTGGGGGCAATGTTGTGTTTGTTGCGTCGTACAGTAGGTATGTTCCACTACGAAACAAGATAAGAAAAAAAACGAGGCGGAGAGGGACTGGAAAAATCAGTATCGGGGCGGGCGAGTGATAAGCGATGATAAGACCAACCCCAGCCCACGGGCGGGAAAGCGCCCCACTATCCCGCCTGGGCTCCACGAACTCTTGCCCCTCTGGGAGGGAGATCAAGCAATGCGCATTTGATGTTCCCATCCTCAATTCCCTAAGGGAAGAATAATGGAAGGAGGCACCCACACCTAAGTTGCCGGGAATTATCCCATCCTCGGTGCCTAGCATGTAACATTAGAAAGAAAGAAACATGGTGATAGTTAGCTATTGATCTACAGAATTTACATCACAGTCATCATCTTTCCTTGCAACCTCACATTCAATAACCAGTACAAGCAGCAGAAAGATGGATCCTGTCAGTGCAGCTCGGGACATGGCCGATAGGGTTGGAGAGGTAAGGGCAAACCCAAGTTCTGGTACTCAATTGAGTGCCAGTCTACGGCCCAACCTCGAGACTGAGCCATATTCCTCCTCTCCTCTAGCACAAGGCACAACGTCACGCCGCAAGAGCCCAGATTCGCGCGAACTTCGATCAAAAGGTAGCCATGATCAGGGAGCGCATGGGCAATTGTCAGACACAGCACGAGAAGGAAATGTGTGCTTCCCCCCTTGATTAATGTTGTAGACCAACCCATACTAAGCGTCCACAGAATCCGAGCGCACCAGGCACAGGTCGAATGCCTTCTTGTCGAGGTCGAGAAGCGCAATTCTCGCCAGGCCATTATCTGCAAGAAACTGGCCGAGATCCGCAACGAGTGCCTCAACCTGTCGAAGCAGTTGAGAGCCGTTTACGCCGGGCGCGAGGAGCTCGCTCGATCATCAACTTCCCAGTCGCTTCTCGATGCCAGCACCAGAAAGGCAAGGACAGCCGCAGCTTAAGATTTGCCGTCGATGGGCCTCAGGAGAAACTCGCATGTCGTGTACCAGTCGGAGAGAGTGAATTGCTCGAGGGAAAACGGAGGTGCTTATGGCCTAGTTGGCACTGGCAACCAGGTAATGGCAGAAAAACGAAAAACATGTTCTATGTGGCGAGTCGGGATCTCCGGGACGGTGTGGTGGCCTCTTGAAAGTGGTGTCTATTGCCCATGCTCTATCCGTTACATTCATAGTACAAGAAGTCGCTATCGTACACTCATGCAGCCGCTTCAGCAGACGTGCATATGTAGACCTCTAGACTTTGAAGCCAAAGCCCTCCATGCAACTCCGGTATTGCTGGACCATGGACTGGCAGTCCTTTGCGGGATCGGCGGCCGTGGAGAACAGCATGCACTCGTCTCGTCGCGCTTTTTCGTCCTTGCATACGCAGCACGGCTACACATAGAACAAAACGTCAGCACTTGGAAACTGTGAGCGGGATCGCGAGCGCGCGCTTGCGCAATCCAGAGGAACCGACTGACCTTGGGTTTTGAAGCGGCGTCGGCGTTGACTTGGGGTGCCGGCGAGGAGCCGAGAGATGCTGTCGAGCGCGGACCTACATCAGCATTCCGAATGACGGCGCATATATATATAAGAGGGGTGACTTACGCATGGTTGCAGCTTGCGACGCCATTGTGCCTTGAGTGATGGTCAAGAAGAGAACCTATCGTTTCGAATTGTGGAGGGCAGAGTTGAGTTGGGGGATGCGATGCGATCAATCATGCTCAGACCACACTAAGATAGAAAAAAATCCCCGATAACGTCAGTCAAAAACCTCCTGACGATTTGTCAGTCTGAAATGTGGGGCGCGGGAGATCTACGCCGCGCGTGCCAAGACTCCAGAACGCCGAAAGCCCCGGACCGGATCGGCGCTCTCACAGAGCAACCATAACGTGCTCGATGGACGCCATCTCTACTGGCACCCCTTGGTTTTCGACAAACGCTGGGTCAATCTTGCAACTCAAAATTCGATTCTTTTCTGCAATATTCTTCTCGCCTGGAAGACAGTCCCAAATATTTGGAAAAGTACATACGTGAAGACTTCAGAATAAATGTTGGTACAGTGCAACAATCCTACAAGGTGGCTTGTTAAAAAGATCAAAGACGGAATGACTCTTCATTGCACCCTTGAATCAGAGCTCATGGAATTAAGATAATATGCTGTAGTAATATAGTACAGGTGTAAATGTCGCGGCCAAACTTTACAAGGCTTGAATGCGCAAGTATAAATGTTGGAACCTCCTGAAGGTGTGAATCAAACATTTCACCAGGCGTATCCCTGGCAATCATATAGACCTCAAGTAATCCATTCCTATACCATAAAAGATGAGAAAAATGACTGCCTCACAGTTCGAGGTTCCTGACAACTTTCCGGCTTCTCAGGATAACACAGGCCCATCATCTATGCTCTGAAACTCTCCCTGAGCAGGCAGTTGGGGAAGACAATAATCACCATATTGTTGGTTGGTCTTTGGATCCCTACGAGACCAGGCTGCTTCAAAGTCAGTGTGACATATTACCTCGCATAACGGAGCGGCCGTGTCAGGACTCGGGAGGGACCGGGCACGGTACCCCACAAGTTGGAGATGACTCCATCAATCTCACCTGCACACCGGCTTTCTCCTTGCTGCTCTCACCTTTATCAAGGCCCCGCATCCAGACGATATCATGCTGTCGATTGAAGAAACCAAGGAGTTGTCCCGTATCAATCTCGAATTTGCTGAGGCACGAAGCAACCCTGCACGTCCCGTCAAGCTCCGCCGAGCCCACTCCACTGACACGGTGACCACAGATCATTAAGAAGGACCCCGAGGCCCCATTCCTAAAGGCATGGGACGAGGCAACTGACCTGGCCGCCATTCGAGCTCTCTTCCAAGCCTTCAAAGAGGCCGCAGAGCGCTCGCGGCCCGACCCGTCCACCGTAGCGTACACGCAGGAGGACACCGAGATCGCGGTGCGCGATGGAACGCGGGTCACCCTGCGCATCCACCGGCCCAAGACGCCACCGGCCGGCCGGCCGGGCATGGTCATGTTCCACGGCGGCGGGTTCGTCGTCGGCAACCTCGAGGTCAACGCCGGCCTCGCCCACACGTTCACCGAGATGGGCGCCGTCGCCGTCGACGTAGCCTACCGGCTCGCGCCCGAGCACCCCTTCCCCGTGCCCGTGCACGACTGTCTAGATGCGCTCCGCTGGGTGGCCGCGCACGCGCGCGAGCTGGGCATCGACCCGGCGAGCGGCCTCCTGGTGGCCGGCGAGAGCGCGGGCGCCGACATCGCCCTCGCTGTCGCGCACGCGTATCGGCAGGGCGTTCGGGAGGAAGGGCTGCCGCCGCTGACCGGCATCTATGCGCCGCTGACCTCGGCGGTGACGAGGGACTCCGTGCCGGAGAAGTATCGAGATCGCTTTGTGAGCATGGATCAGAACGCCGAGGCTCCCGTGCTCAGCGCGGCATCGCTAGCATTCATCCGTAGTAAGTACCACACCCAGGGCACACTGCGTGAGTGCGTGCTCACCAGGAACGTCGGTAGAAATGTATAAGCCGCAACCGGCTCACCCACTAGCCGAGCCGCTCCTCTTCGAGCACGACGGCATCCCCAAGACTTACTTTCAGGCTTGTGGCTGGGACCCGACCCGAGACTGCTCTCTGGTCGCCGAGCAAGTGTTCTCGGACGCAGGCATCCCCACACGACTGGACGTGTATGCCGGCCTGCCCCACGCCTTTTGGACCGTAATGCCCGATGCCGGCTTCTCGAAACACCGCCAGGAGGATGTCCGACTGGCACTCAGGTGGCTCTTGGGGTCTTAATCACAAGCATCTATTCGTAAATCTCATACATCAGCATTGTGTGCGTGTCATACTCATCACATGATGTAGTTATAAATACAATTGACAAGACTCTATCAAATCATGTCTCCCATGAGCAACAGCCGGTACTTCTCGAGACCGTCGCGCAACCGGATCAGTATGCCCGCCGCGAGCATCTTGACTTCGTTCTCTTCGCCGCCGTCCTCCCCACGCGTCTGCTCAAAGACCTGCGCAACCCACTCTTGTGTCTGCACCACTTCCTTGCCCTGCTCTCTGCAGAGATCTCTCATGCGGTTCTCGTTGACCTCGAAGAGCGTGAGCAAAGCAAACAGCACTGCGCGAGTGACCCCGCTGTCGCCAACGCAATGGGTTTGGATCGAGCTCCCGAGCAAGAGACCCCACAGCTCAGAGGTCATCTGGGGCAGGGCCAGCGTGCTCGGCCCTGCCGCATGCAACAGAACCGCGAGGGTCTTGATGTAGAGCGTAAGGAGAAGCGGCTGGAACACGACGCCTCGAAGGCGTGCCGACATGGCATGGATGGCGTTTAAGAATCTCGCTGTCAGGGGGAAGAAGAAAGAGCTAGCGATCAGCTGTGCGGTAGTGTTGGGTATGCTGCGCACTCCCGTGGCCGCCCTGGACGCCTTGCCACCTTTGGCGCCCTGTTGCTGTTGCAGACGCTTGGTGAATGACGAGAGCTTCAGGACTTCGGGGCCAGTGGCCGAGTCTGCCGCCTGGGCTGCCATGGGAGCAAGCATATCCGAGGTGAGGTTGTGCGTAATTTGTTCTAAAGCGCTCTGTGGGAGGGGTCGTAGGTTGTCATGTGTATTGCCTTTGCCGTCTGTCTGATGTGGAGAGTCCAGGTACAATCTCTGGACTCGCTCTGGAAGTGTGTGGGAGGGAAACGCTGCTGCAGATGCGTATGCAGAATCGTCTAGACCGGCTAGTTCGCGAGCGGCGAGACCCATTGTTGTCAGGATTGCGGCTCGCTGTGACACAGAATAGTCGCCCTCGAAGAGGGCCTGCGCGAACCGCGGCCCAACCACATCAGGCTGAGCCACGCAGAGCGCAATCAGGCTCTGGAGCCTCTGGTCTGCGAACTCCTCTATGTCGTACTTGTCTTGAATGCCGATGAGAAGGGGCACGAGTTCCTGCAGGTGGTCTCGGACCTCTGTACCATGCTGGGCTTTTCGGCGGATGAGAACGGGCGCGGTGGCCATGCCTAGTTTCTGGTGGTCGTAGTTCTCCGAGTCCCGCAAATAGGCTATCAGCGACCTGATGTACACGGGCGCCCTGGGTTTGTCTCGCCTGATCGTGGTCGGATCATCATCGTCCGAGTCTTCGGCGTCAGAGTCGGGCTTGGCATACGGGACAGGGTCGTCGCCATCGTCCTCACTGTCGTCGACCTCTTCCACGATGAAACCTGTTGTTTGAGGGAGTCTCGCGGGTTTGCGGACTGACACTGGTTTCTTTTGTGATGGAGCGGGGGCGATGACCTTGACTACCTTCTGAGCAGCTCTCAAAGGGTCGATTGACCCGACCGTGTCTGCCGCCATCACCAGGCTCTTATACCACTCTGCTTCCTCAGTCGACGTCTCCTCCATGTGAAAGTCGAGCCGTGTCTCCGGCTTATCGGTGAGCGAGGATAGTGCCTCGCCAACAATCATACCCAGGAGGCGAGCCCTGCTTTGCGAGGCAGCAAGCCTGTTGGAGATACCGCGTGGGTAGTTGGTGGACCGCTTCAGCATCACAAGCTTCAGGGGCGCAAGCTTGTGGACGTATCCCGCGGCAAGAAGCAAGACCTGTGCCTGGGCTGCGGAGATACTTAGCGAGGGCATTGGGCCATATGAAAAGGGCGGGGGCTTACCTTCTTGATGGAGGACGGGGGTGTGCTTGATGTACAATTGGTCGCTGAACTGGTCCATGACCTTCTCGAGCACTCCTATTAGTATGTCCTTGTACTGTGCGACCACGGCAAGGACCGCCCGGCGCATGCCGACCGTGCCCATAGCCGCGGCCCCTGACGGCGACACGAGCCAGTGCTCCAAGATTTCCGATACTAGTTCCTCTGTGCTAACGAGCTGATGGATGAGACCGGCAACTGCCGATATCATTTCTCTAGAAGATTTCGTGTCGTTCATTTGGGATCCGCCCAGGTAATCCCGCGAGAGGAGACTCAAAAGTGCGAATGCAACTTTTCTCCTCTCCAGCGGTGCCAGGCTCGCAAGAAGATCACGGAACCGGTGCGCGCCACTCTCTGACCGAAGAATTAACGAGGATAACAACGTTTCCATGACGGCTTCTGTTTTTGGCGTTAGTCATGTCCGGTGAGCGCGGAGATGTTCACCATCATACCTTGAAAACCCAGGCGGAAAGACTTGGCCAGAAGCTGCGGGAGCAGCGACTCGCCCTCGGGCAGAGACCGATTTGCAGAGTACGACAAGTTCATTGCCAACCAAATGCTGTACTGCTTTCCATTCGCAATCCAATAGGATGATGAGCTGGTAGTGCTATCCCTCGTTGCCTTCTTGTCGAGCACGTTCTGTGCCTCGGCAGCCAAGGATATGATCTTTCCACCGCCGACTATGTTGACAAATTCTTGTTGAAGAGGGCGTTTCTTGGATTCTGTTTCGAAGCCGACTGAACTGCCAATCCAAAGTTGGTGCAAACCGTCTTCTCCTTCCAGAATGCCGCTGGTCATGTCGAGAAGGCTGTCAAGGTCAAAGGAAGGATCTGATCCTGACGCGCGAGGTCCCTCAGCTCTTTCATCCTGTAGCAGCACTCTCAAGCGCGCTAGACAGGCATTGACCCCAGTGAGGCTCCGAAGGCAATCCAGAAAAAGACCCTTCGCTGATGGCTCGGTCTTGAGGAGAGGCCAGTAATTTGGAGCGATGCGCAAGACAAGCACCTGAACGAGCTGAGAATACTGCGGGCCTGGAACAGAGGGAACCATAGGCTTGGAAGAACTGGCCCGGGCACGCCTGACATGTTGAAGAGCCGAGATGAGGGTATCATAGTCGGGCTCGTTTTTCAGAATATCAAGAACTTGCTCAAAGGATGCCTCGGCCAGATTTGATGCGGTATCATGCCGACGAGCGTCTGCCTTGCCTATGAAGACCGGCTGCGTCTGAGAGCCTGTAGGACCCTCATTGGAAGAAGCATGCAAGAGCAGATCCATGCTCTCAAAGGACTGGAGTAACTTCAAAGATCCAGATAAGTTGTGCTCTTGGCTCTCAGCGCACCATCAATCTGACTTCGGCGTGGTGTTTGGGTGTGAGATGAGCTCAAGGCATGTTTATTGCCCGCTGGAGATGTTGGAAGATGTTTCTTTTGCAGAGAGTTGTGAAATGGAGTTAGTCACTCATCCATTCCTTGAGAAGGTCCAAGACTGCCAGACGTCCAGTGCTCTTGGTGTGCGTAATGTCAGAGACACTCAGTGAAAGGGATGTCGATTCATTAATGAATATTCCAAGGTCGCCAGTTCACCTATCACTGCTACGCCTTCTATCATAGCATTCAAGGTTGAATTTTAGCGCCAAAATCGTTGCGACAGGCACCAGCAGGCCCCCACCCACCCCACTACTCGTCCTGTGATGTGATGCTGCCAGGGCTCAGGAGCTGTAGCTGAGGTCAGGCAGTCATCGGTCAAAGCGAAGATCCCTACTGATAGCCTTCGGACTTTAACATCGCACAACACACCAGACGTGACGCTTCGGGAAGCTGCAGGCAGTCCCGGTCTTCGGCAATAGGACGTGTTCCCAGTGTATTAACAGGCCCTCAGTCCAGCAGAGCTCTCGTGGCGACGGAGCACGAGGCGCATCCCCGCGCCTGGTTGATCACTGCAACATGGCAGACACTCTGGCTGTCGCGCAGCCTGGGAGATCAAGATGGTAAGTCCACAGACTCATATACTGCTCGTTTGACCGTTGACTGCTCAACAGGCGACTGACTTCGTCTTGACACAGGGAGTATCTCGACAGGATCCGGACCACCGCGGGTCCCTTCACCGACGCCGAGAGCCATGACCCGGAAGAGGTCGTCTCAGTCGTGGATCGCATGTGCGTGCTGGTCATTGGGGCGGGCGGGCTCGGCTGCGAAATCCTCAAGAACTTGGCCCTCTCGGGGTTCAAGAACATACACGTTATCGATATGGACACGATAGACATATCCAACCTGAACCGCCAGTTCCTCTTCCGCAAGGCAGACGTGGGCAAGTCCAAGGCCGAGGTGGCCGCCCGGTTCGTCGAGCAGCGGGTCAAGGGCGTCAAGATCACGCCGCACAACTGCAGGATTCAGGACTTCGATGAGGACTTCTACATGCAGTTCCAGTCCATCATCTGCGGGCTCGACAGCATAGAGGCACGGAGGTGGATCAACGCCACGCTGGTCGAAATGGTCGACATGGCGAACCCGGAGTCGCTCAAGCCTCTGATCGACGGCGGCACTGAGGGCTTCAAGGGCCAGTCCAGGGTCATATTTCCCACCGTGACGTCGTGCATCGAGTGCCAGCTCGACATGCACGCGCCCCGTGCCGCCGTACCCCTCTGCACCATCGCCAGCATCCCCCGGCAGCCCGAGCACTGCATCGAGTGGGCCCACGTGATCGCTTGGGACCAGGAGAAGCCCTTCCCCAAGCTCGACAAGGACGACCCGGAGCACATCCAGTGGCTCTATCAAAAGGCCCTCCTGCGGGCGCTCGAGTTCAAGATCACGGGCGTCACGTACTCCCTCACCCAGGGCGTCATCAAGAACATCATCCCGGCCATCGCCTCTACCAATGCCATCATCGCCGCGAGCTGCTGCAACGAGGCCATGAAGATTGCGACGAGCGCCGCGAGCTTTCTGGGCCTCGAGGACAACTACATGATGTATTCGGGCAACGACAGCATCTACACCTACACCTTTAAGCACGAGAAGAAGCCGGACTGCCCTGTCTGCTCGGATGAGAAGCAGGCCAGGCCCCTCGACGTCGACCCAAATGTGACGCTACAA
The DNA here is from genome assembly GCF_004353045.1 of Thyridium curvatum. Classification (NCBI taxonomy): domain Eukaryota; kingdom Fungi; phylum Ascomycota; class Sordariomycetes; order Thyridiales; family Thyridiaceae; genus Thyridium; species Thyridium curvatum. Next base: position 81,989 of record NW_022156772.1, on the reverse strand, counting down.
GAGTTCCTCGACTCGATAGCTGCACGGCCCGAAGCTCAGCTCAAGAACCCGTCCATCCGGGCAGACAACAAGACTTTGTATATGCGATCACCTCCTAGCCTTGAGGAACAGACTCGGCCGAACCTCGAAAAGACTTTGAAGGATCTCGGCCTACAGGACGGCTACGAAGTGTTAATCACGGACCCGGCATTCCCGACCCTGACCTTCAACTTCATCTTGCGTTTCAAGTGACCTGGGAAAGACCACTATAGCGGTGGGACAATACGTAGAGTCATACAATAGATATACAGGCGAAAAGGTCTTGCTTGGAGTTGAACCCATCTAGACTGAATATCTCAAAAACCAAAGAAGCGACTGTCCCTTTTGTAAACCCCGTACGCCATGACTATGCATCCTAGACCTCCCTCAGAGCCAAGTCCCAGTCCTTATCTGGCCATGTTGATGACTTGGGTCTCGAGCTTCTTGCACTTGACCTTGAGCTGCTTGACAGCCTCGAGGAATAGCTCATCGCTGTCCCACTGGCCAGTGCTCTCAATGGAAAAGATGAAGTGATCCCTCTTGCGGCCGAGCTTCACCTTGTCCTGGAACTCCGCGTGGCGCAGGCACTCTCGGCTGACAGTGTCCTTCATCGGGTCCCGCACAACTGCCTTCTTCTCGCCGGCGTGGCCTTCGTAGCCGCTGCCCTTTTGCGCCGCCTCCTTCTTCGTGACCTGCTCCAACCCAATGACACCAGCGGGGAAGCACTTGGCGAACTTTTCGGCATCGGTGCCCAGGATGGGCTTTGTGATGGTGATGGTCGGCATCAGACGGTATGACGCGGTGCAGACAGGCGAAAACTTGGCGTGGTCGGCACCGTTGCCCTTGTGCATGTGCATCTCGAGATCGATTTCTTGGCCAGGCCGGAGCTTGGCGATGAGGATGTCTGGGTTTACAGGCGCGATGGCATCGTCGCCGGAAAAGTACTGCACCTGCCTGCCTTCTGGTACGAAGACGATATCCTTGGCATAGACATGCGCATGGTTGTAGAGCTTGGTAGGGTCCGTCTCATCCTTGGCGGCATCCGGGTTCCTCGTGCAAGACACGCTGAGCTCGAGCTTGACCGTGTTGTAGTCAAACGAATTGTCAAACTGGTTGCCAGTCTCGGGCGCCTTCCACCACTTGATAAAGTTGAGCAGACCCTCCTTGCCACCCTTGAAGGGAATAAGGCCTAGCCGATGTGACAAGACCTCATCCTGGATCACAGACGTGTTGTTGGAGATGAAGACGTGCTCGATGGCGAGAGTGGGGATCTCGGCGATCAGGATGCGCCGAAAGGCATTGGCGATGCTTGCATCGACGCCGATGAGAGAGAAGGAAGCATCAAACTGCTCGTTCTTGTGGAACTTGATCTCGAGGCTGTCACGGAACTGGTCTAGGTCCCAGGCTTGGTCTTCGCCAGGGAAGTGGCCGGGGAAGTCGGTCGCTGCAACGTTGGTGACGGTCTCCTTGTTTATGCCGACGATCTAGTGCACACAAGCTGCTGTCAGCGCTCATCCTTTGGATGCATGTTCTTGGATACAAAACTACCTTTCGCCGGTCAAGCTCGGCCTGGCTGGGGGTGGAGGTCGGAGCCATGTTGTGTGCATGACCATGAAGGGGAATGAATTCAGATGACGATTTGCGCCTCCAAATCTTTGGCGGTGGAGGGGTCTGGTCCTGGTGCTTCTCTTTTTTTTTTCTCTCCTCTACTGATAAGTCCTTATCGCCCGAAGCCGCTTTGGCACATATTATACCTGCATTGCGCTGTGCCTTTTTCTGTTTTGGGGTGCGGGTCCCTGCAAAGGGACGCTAAATCCAGGAATTGTAATTCACAGCATTTGATTGAGCAATTCGGCCACGGAACTACTTCGGCCCGCTCACAAATGCTGGACTCTGGAGCTTCGGCCGGCAAGCATCATTGACGGCTCAATCGACATCTAACGCTCCGGTTCGCCTCCTCGAATTCGAAGAGAAAGCCAGACGACGCCCGCCAATTGATTTGGGTGAAGAGGCTGCCACCATCCGAGGACAGTTTCTTGCGATCTCTTCGCGACCGTCATCAGCGACAATGGCCAGCCTCTACCGCCTCGCTGGCCGCAACGCCAAGCGGCTCTGTCTGAGGTCCGTAGCCACGCCCTCCTCGGTCAGGGCCTTTTCATCAACCTGCCTTCGAAAGTATGCCGAGCCCTACCAGGGAACGCGCCTCATCCCCGTCGACGAGGATTTCGCCCACCCGAACGATCCCTATGGAGTCCACAAGCTCCAGGAGGGCGCCGTGCAAAAATCACGCGAGGGCTCCGTCGAGAACAGAAAGGTCCGCCACTACACCGTCAACTTCGGCCCTCAGCATCCCGCCGCCCACGGCGTGTTGCGCCTCATTCTCGAGCTCAATGGCGAGGAGATCATTCGAGCCGACCCACACGTCGGTCTGCTGCACCGCGGCACGGAGAAGCTCTGCGAGTACAAGACATATATGCAGGCCCTACCCTACTTTGACCGGCTAGACTACGTTTCCATGATGACCAATGAGCAATGCTTCGCCCTTGCTGTCGAGAAGCTCCTCAACATCGAGATTCCTGAGCGCGCCAAGTTCATCCGCACCATGTTCGGCGAGATCACCCGCATCCTGAATCACCTCATGTCCGTGCTCTCCCACGCTATGGATGTCGGCGCCCTGACGCCTTTCCTCTGGGGCTTCGAGGAGCGTGAGAAGCTCATGGTAAGCTGCCCGCCCATGTTGAGTGACACAACCTGTTGCTCGTCTGTCGCTAACATGACTATCTACGAATAGGAGTTCTACGAGCGTGTATCTGGTGCCCGTCTGCACGCCGCCTACGTCCGGCCCGGCGGTGTTCACCAAGACATCCCTGTTGGCCTGCTCGACGATATTTACCAATGGGCGACCCAGTTTGGCGACCGCATCGACGAGACTGAGGAGATGCTGACGGACAACCGCATTTGGATCAACCGGCTGAAGGGCGTTGGTGTTGTGTCCGCCAGAGAGGCGCTTAACCTGTCTTTCACAGGCGTCATGCTCCGCGGCTCCGGCGTCCCATGGGATATCCGCAAGAGCTCTCCCTACGATGCCTACGACCAGGTCGAGTTTGACGTCCCCGTCGGCGTCAACGGCGACTGCTACGACCGATACCTGTGCCGCATGGAGGAGTTCCGCCAGTCTCTGCGCATCATCCACCAGTGCCTCAACAAGATGCCCGCCGGCCCCGTCCGGGTCGAGGACTACAAGGTGTCGCCTCCGCCGCGGGCGGCCATGAAGGAGAACATGGAGGCCCTCATCCACCACTTCCTGCTCTACACCAAGGGCTACGCCGTTCCCCCAGGAGACACCTACTCGGCTATTGAGGCGCCCAAGGGCGAGATGGGTGTCTACGTCGTTTCTGACGGCAGCGAGAGGCCATACCGTGTACACATCCGTGCACCTGGGTTCGCTCATTTGGCAGGCTTCGATCACGTGTGCAAGGGCCATCTCTTGGCGGACGCTGTCGCCGTCATTGGTACTATGGATCTTGTGTTTGGTAAGAAATCTCTCGCTCTTGTTCGTCATCTATTTGTGCGTGCTAGCTAACAATCGTCCAGGTGAGGTTGATCGGTAAAGTAAATAGGACTTGGGGGTTGGCGGGGAAGAGGAAGTGGGAAACAACGGCGACGAATCTGCAACGAAAGCCGGGATGTCTTTTTTTTTGTACACATACTCCTGTTAGACTCGGGGTCAGATGGCTCTGAATGAAGAAAGAAAGAATGCATCGAAGACCGAGGACTTGAGCTTACAGTCGTGACGTTTCTGGGCTAGACAAGCAAACCCCATCAGTTTGACTCGAGATGGCGGTTCAGAGCACAGTTTTCCCAATCGCCGACGTGCGGTGCTAAGCCCTCCGGGCCTGCGCCGATGGGCAGCCCTGCCAGCTGAAGATTCTGAGACGGGTAGACAGACGTCTGGGCATCCAAGACGAGGCCGGTGTGGTCGCCTCTCTGGTCGAACGAGGAGCTGGCAGTCGTCAGGAAGGCTCCGACCCGGCCGGCAAACGCCGGGGGCACCTGGTACACGGCACCGGCGATCCGGGCGGCAACCTTGGGGCGCGCCGCCTTCTTCTCCTCGGCCGGGCGCGGCTCTGGCATGTCTGGCAGGGGCGTGGGCAAGCGTCTCTCCTCAACGACGAAGCGGGCCCGGGCCCTCTTCGGCTCCGAGGACGGCGCGGGCGTGGTCATCTGGGGCGAGCCGGTCGACGAGTCGGAGGACCACTGGCTCAGCTGGAAGTCGTGGAAGGACAGGCCGCGCACGTGGCTGGCGAGGCCGGCCGGGTTCAGGCCGTCGGGCCGCTTGGGCCGGGGCTGCCTCAGCGACAGGGTGTCGGAGGAGGCTTCGGCCTTGGCTCCCGCCGCCATCTCGGCCGGGCTGCGGGCCGGCACGCTGTAGGATATCTTCTTGCCCTTCTTGGTGGGATGCCGTGCTTTCTTCGCGTTGCTTGCGTCGTCGTCGTGGTCGTCGCCGTGGTCATCGTCGTCGTCCGTGGCGGCCGGCATCACCTCCTTCTTCACTTCCGGGTAGGTGGCGAAGACGGCCTTGCACCCGCAGCGGCCGGCCTCGTGCTCCTTCCGGTGGTCGCTCAGCCACTCCGCCCCGTAGAGCGAGGGCAGGCGCACGTGCACCTCGCGGCGGTGGCCGGTGTTGGTCTCCTGGTACAGGGGAGGGATCTCAGAGGTAGTCGCGCCGCGGGCGGCGGGCACGAACATGGCGGTGCCCGCCACCGCAGCCATACCTCTCGGAGCGCCGAGTCCGCCGACGCCGTTCTCCTTCTCGGCGCTACTGCCACCATCACCATCACCAATGCCACTTTCGCCCTGCAGGGCATCACCGTCATCGTCCTCGTCCTCATCATCAGGCGGCGATGCAGGGGGCCCGATGGCGCGCGGCCGAATGAGCTCCGGGAAGACCACTTCGCAGCCGCAGACGGCCCGCTCGTGCATGAAGCGGTGCTCGGCCTCCTCGATCAGCACGGCGCGCGAGTGCAGCAGGCGCTGGCAGGGCCCGCACATCTCGTCGGCCAGGAAGGGGCGCTGGGCGTGCAGGCTGCAGGCCGGGTTGCTGTGGCGCTCCGTGGTCAGGGGGCACGGCCGCAGCACGGGCAGCGAGGCGTGCCCGCAGGTGTAGCCGATGAACTCGCTGAAGCACATGGCTAGGTGAGTCTGAGCTGAGCGAGTGAGCGGTCGGGCAGGGGTTCTTGCAAAGGGAAGGGGGTGATTCTGAGTGGTCGGTTCCTGTGGCGCCGTGATGTGTTTGAAGTCTGCGAGAGAAGGCCTTCAAGACGAGTCAGCTGGGGGGCAGGCAAGAGGGAGGTGAGGTGATGTCAGTCCTACTCTTGTATTCATAGAGCTGAAAGAATTGGAGATCAGTCAACTTGTACCGGACCAAGAGACAGGGTGGCCCTTTTCGGTTGCAAAGTAGTGATCCTGAGAGCAAAGGTCAAGTCGAAGATGAAGAGCAGACGCAAGGATTAAGTCAAACCCCTCTGATCAGGCGATCATTCGTCCGATCAAGGAGTTTTGACAGGAAGATGAGGAAGGACTTGAATTAAAGGGGAAGAAAGGGTGTGTGGTTGGAGAGCGAAGGGCTCGTTCTCAGTCAATCGTTGAGATTGACTTAGGACTGAGCTGGATGACCCTGCTTTTTGACCTAGACTCCAAGGGTCAACGAGAGATAATATCAAGTCAGGGCTATTTTGAATGGTGTCTGTGCTTCCACCATTGGCTGATATATCGCAGGATCTGGACTTGGCTCCTAATCACGAAAGAATCACCATGAGCTGCCAATGACCGGGATACAGGCGATCGATCCAAGTAGTGACGATAGCAGCTATCATGTGAAAACAATAGGGGTATGCTTGTGAAGAAGTGAAGGAATATCTAGGGTGCCCAATAGTCGAGATCTGGTATCTGTAAATTGACACACTGAGAGTATACCTCACAACTCCTTCATAGTACGAACCAAAGGCAGAAAGAATACTCGAGGCCGCACAGGGTCGACCAGCCAGCTCAACGAGTAGGTCAAATTATCATGTGCTTTTATGTACATTAATTATACACATACTACATCTTACAACAACGTAACGCAGACACCCACCCATTCATCAAACCCTCCCCCTCCCCCCCCTTTTTCAAAACAACTTAGCCCCGCTCCCAGCAGCCTGCCTCATAAAGAAATCCTTCAGGGGGCCCAGAGCGTTGACGGCCGACAGGCCCAGCGACCTCAGCGGCACGAGCGGGCCGCTGCCGACAGAGTACAGCTTGTGCAGCTTGTCGCAGACGCCGAGCAGGACGTGGTTGGCGGCGTAGCGCTCCGACTCGTAGGGCTCGAGCGCCGTGCGCGCGCCGAGGTCCTGCCCGTGCGCGGCGGCGAACCCGACCGCCCGCGCCAGGCTCTCGACGTCGGCCTGGCCCGAGTTGAGCCCCTGGCCGGCGAGCGGGTGCACCGTGTGCGCGGCGTCGCCCACGAGCGCGAGCCGCTCGCCGACGTAGCCGTCCGCGTGGCGCAGCTTGAGCGGGAACGAGGCCACGGTGCCCTCCTGCACGCCGACGACGGCCTGCGGCACGCCCGGGGCGTCGGGGTGCGCCGGCGCCCAGGGCTGGTGCTCCAGCCGCCAGGCCAGCTCGTCCTGGTGGCCCGAGGCCATGGTGTGCATGTACGCGATGTCGACGGGGGGCAGCCGGAAGGCGGCGTTGACGAGCGCGACAAAGTCCGCCGGCGCGAGCCGCTTCAGTATCGCCGCGTTCTCCGGCGTCGTCGACCAGACGAGGGTGGAGAGGTTGCCGGGGAGGGGCAGCATGGCGACGGGGCCCGTGGGCAGGAACCGCTGGTAGGCGATCTTGTGCTGGTCACCGCCCCAGCCGTCGCCGGCGAGCTGCAGGGTCGCGACGACGCCGTGCCTCTCGTAGTCCCAGCCCCGCGCCTGTATGCCGGCAAACGACCGGACAGGGCTGTTGGCGCCGTCGGCGCCGACCAGCAGCCGGGCCGTGAGCTGCTTGCCACCGTCGAGGTGGACCACCGGCCAGCCAGACAAGTCCAGCTCTTCCGTCTCCTGTCCGTAGCCGATACTCTCGACTTTCGCCTTGTCAAACATGGACACTCCGCCGAGCTCGTCGAGGCGGCGCAGCAGGCCGGACTGTAGATTGAGGTTCTCGGCCATGTACGCAATCGTGCCCCCGTTGTTGCCGGCGGCCTCTGCCTCCTGGCCGCCGCGGGCCCAGTCGAACTCGATGCGCGCGTCGGTCACGCCATCCCAGACCTGCATCTCCTGGTACGCCTGCACCCTCTCCCTCTTCAGATGCCGCCACGCCCCAATGCTGTCGAGGAACCTGGCCGAGGCCGGCGTGAGCGAGCTGCAGCGGTTGGAAAAGCGGTCCTGCGGGAGGTTCCACGCCCGCAGCTTGGACAAGTCTTGGGCTTCGACGAGGGCGGTGCGGAGACCGGCCGTGACGGGGTTGGAGCCTGTGTTGCCCGGGCATAAATGGTAAGTAACTACTACCACACCAATGTTGCCAATTGGGATGGGAGGGCAGCAAGCACTTACGAAGAGCAGTCAAAAGACTCAGGCCGGCAGGGCCGCCGCCGACGCAGACCACGTCGTAGATATCGGCATTGGAGGCGCTTGCGAACCCACGACGTCGAGCGGAGGAGGTAAGGCGAGAGCTGCAGCTCCGGCAGACATACCGTGACGTCCGTGTGGCCAACATGTTGGTGTACCGCTCGAGCAGGCACAAGATAAGAGAATGTCGAGCCTTCTCAAGCTACCGCAAGCAAATCATGTGTTGTCGATGTCGACAGTTGGTTGAGGTGGGACGTTTTTTTGGAGTCTCTACGGCTGATCGGCGCTAAGCCGCAAAGTCCCTGCAGCACTCCCGGTCGCTTTCTGGCGGGAGCTACAGTGGGGCCAACTAAACTCCATTGCCCGTTGGAGCTTCCACGGTGTCGGAAGTTCCACCACCAATGTGTGATGCAACATCAGACAGGCTGCTCTCATCCACCGACTTCCTTGATGACCAAAGGCGTAGGTAGTCTGTACTTCTGGGCGTGTCTGTCGCTAGTTCCAAGTTCACGGAGCATGCAGACAAGAACTATACAAGGTAGGCACATTGGTAGGAGCACATATTCGAGTTAAACTTGCATCAGTATAAGTGCTGTATGGAATTAACCAAAAGAAGAAGAAACAAGCAAAGAAGCCCAGGTAATTGATACAAAAAATTGCAGAGGAAACCAAAGGATATAACCAAACTTCTTCCTGCGCAACGACCGATAAGGAGGATGGGTATTTCTCTGTCACTTCTCAAACTCGGAGATCTGACCAGCCCTGCCCCAGCTCTCCCAGCTCCACTTCTCCTGAACACCGCAGCCCTGCGTTCCTCATGCGGGCGCGGGCGTCTCTGCGTCGCGAGTTAGCAGGAACGGGGAGGGGGAGATTTTCCCTGTCAAGGAAACTAACCTGTAGTGGCATGTGACGTCGTTCCTACTGCGCTCTCAGTGTCGACGCCTCCACCCAGGGTCGCATTCTCCTTCTGGTGGTTGATCGAGCCGGCCTGGATGGACGAGTTGTCATCGACGTCGTCGTCGAGCCTGGCGCGCCACTCGCGCAGGTCGTCCTCGGCATCGTTGAGGATCTGGCGAGCGGCCGACGAGTGCGTGTAGCTGGGGCGGGTGTCGCCGGGGACCATGGGCGCGTCGTCGAGCAGCCTGAGAAGACGCCGGCCGTGGCGAGCCAGGATGATTTGCTTCTCGGCCCGCTCGATCGTGGCGGCAAACTCGGCTTCGTACGCCTCCTTCATCTTTTGGCGTGTCTGGTGGGGGGGGAGGGGAATTGTGGTTAGCAAACGTTGGAAATCACTCATGTTGGGAAGTGCTCACAATGTTGGTCAACTGGGCTTCTGCGACAAGGTTCTCCGCCTCGGCCCTAACGAGCTCCTGCTCGAGGATGACCAGCCTCGGGCTCTGGGGCTCCTTGAGCTTGAGCTTGGCGATCTCGTCGGCAATCTTGTCCTTGCCGTCGCGGCTCGGCTGCACGCTCTTCTCCGTGTTGCGGATGGCCTTGAGCACGCCGCGGCTGTCGTCGAGGGCGTGGGCGTAGTTGTCCTCCTGCTCGCCAATCTCGCTGAGCACGACGCCGATCTTGTCGCTGATGTCCGAGATGGCGTCGTCGGCCGTCTGCTCGCCCCACTCCGACAGCTGCGTCGCGATGGACAGGCGCTCCTTGGCGGCGGCCTCGTGGGCCGAGATGAGGTTGTTCTCCGACTTGATGAGCCGGTACAGCTTCTTGGACAGCTCGGGCTGCGTCGTGCCGCGCAGGGACGAGAAGGAGAAGCCCTTGCGGCCGCCGCTGGAGGCGGCCTGGCTCTTGTTCGAGCGGACAGAGAGTGCGCGGTTCCTGACGTCCTCGTTAGCGAGCGGCCCAAGAAGACCATGCCGAGCTTTTCTGCTAGCACGGGGACAGCGGGCTGACGGTACAGGGGGGAGAGGGGAGCAAGGTGCTGCTCGGAGCTCTTGCGTGAGAGCCAGCCAGACATGTCTGGGCAGTGTGTGTGTGTGTTGTTATTGGGATTGCGAAGCTTGTTCTTGTTGTTTTCGTACCCCTTCATACACACATCGCACGACACAAGAAAGGGAAAACAAAAGCAGGCAAGGCTTTGAGGCTTACATTCTATCGTAGGCTAGAGATGTGTGCCCAGCGTGTTGTCGTTGTCGTTATTATTGACTGCACAGGTAATGCTCTTTCCCGATACGAATTCACAGATTGGACAGTGGGTTTGCGAGGGAAGGTTCGGACGGGTATATGGGTATGGATATGCGACACAGACAGAGCAGGCAAGGGTTTGTTTAAGAAAAAAAAGAGCATCGATGATGGAAAGAGAATGCCTCAGCTACGACTCGGGAATGACGGGACTTGCCAACCTCTCACAAAAGCACCAGACATCCATTGAGGAGCTGGTCGGTGACGTCTGCTGGGCCAAAAGGTAGGGCGTCTCTCACCAAGCTAACGTATTGGCTGTTAGCTGTCTCCCTACATGCCATGTACCTCTTGCGCTGGCCCCGCAGACTTTGTGAGCTGTCTTGGACAGTAGCTTTCCATGTGATAACTTGGGATACTTTTGGGGCGAGAAGGATGTACGAAATGTGGAATATATTACCAGTGCAGCTGAACTTATCATCTGTCTCAGCTCCCTCCCTGGCTTCCCGAAACGAAAGCGCTGGAGAGAATAATACAAGGTATGGGATGTATATACATGGATTGACCCCAGGTTTACCAAGCCTTCTATCAAAAACACACTCTCGAGCATCCACATGTACCTACCAGCTTTCTTTCAGGCTGGGCGCGTCAAGGCAAAGGAAATGCTGGAGAGTCGAGACCCCATTGCGAGTGCAAATGACGAAGTGGGAGACGCCATGACATCATGGCCCAGAAGCTTTGGCGGGTTGCCCCACCATGCCGTACGCTGAGCTGAGGATGGCCAGACACGCACCCATCAGGCCTCGCAAGCTGCGATAGCACGTAACTAGATACAATCTTTCTGACAGCGTCTCACATCAATGGGAAACTGAATCGTTGAAAAGACATTTCTGGTGGATCTCCACTTGATAGTCTCGTCCGATATCTAGATATGCTCCGCTGTGAGAAAGGAGGAGAGAGAGTCGAGTGAGAGGTGTCAGGTCCTTGGTCCAATAACTTCAGAAACATCAGACAATACATTGTTCAATAATTATCATGATTACCCTCTGCTATCGCCCAATTGTATCCAACATGCTAAACACACACAAAAAAAAAGGAATAAAACACCAAGTATAGCACGAATCCCTTCAAAAACCCCTGCCCGCCGTCTCCATTCTCGTGTGTAAGTGTCGTCCAGGGACGTTTACATGGTCAGCCAATTCCGCACAGGGTCTCTCTCCTCCATTCTTGTCCCTTCAAGATTTACACATAATGCGTCCGGCTCGTGCGCTCAATCACCACCGGCCCGCTGGACCTGTAGCTCGTGCCACTGGCCCGGGGACTGTGATGGTGGTGGTGGCTGTGGTGAGACCGCCTGGCCGAGTGGTAGCTGGCGCGCGGTGCCGCCGGACGGTGGTAGTGGTCCCGGTGCCGGGCGGGGATGATCTCCTCGTGGTAGTAGTATTGCCGCCTGGGCTCGGCCGAGAAGCACATCGTGAGAGAGGCCGGGCGGGGGGAGGTGTCGCGTGTGATGGGAGCAGGCAGGTCTGAGGACCAGTATCGAATGTGATGATGATGATGATGATGATGACGATGATGCTCACACACAGGTGGTTTGTCTTTGGGATATCCAAGGAACAATACCGACCAACAACGGCAAGAAAGCAATAAGATTGAGTGAAGGCCTATCGCTGAACAAATCGAAAGCTGACGGGAAGGGGATCTGGATGGGAAAGGCACGAACAAGGCTGGATGGCTGCCCCCTCCTCCTTAAAGCTTTCCGGCAACTTACTTACAGGCTGCTGCTACTACCACGTACTGTGGAATGACTGATAGTCAGTCACCTGCATCTTTCTTCCGAGTGCTCGTAATCGACGCCGGGCGTGCGTTGTGTGGCAACACGCCCGGCTCGGCAGCAGGGAAGAAAGCTGCGCCTTGGCCAGGTTCTGACCCATGCCATCCATGCAGGGCGTGAGACCCGGTCTGGAAAAGGGCTGGGATGACCTGCAGGCGCACCGGCGCACCCCAAGGGAAAAAACATGGTGCGACCCTTGCTTTTGGCATGTGGGATCTTTTGCTATTTTTCCCATCTCCCTTGGCAATTGACTTTGCATGGCGGCTTACCCTGCGCAGAACCAAGGCCCAGAAGTCCAAGCAGCAGATGGTCTAGACATCGACGGCGCGCGTCTGCATCTCGTATCCCACAAATAAACCTGGGAAAGAATAGGGGCCTGCAGGTACAGTGCTACCTGCCGGGCTCACGAAGCCTGGCCCACTCCAGATGACGAAGATTCTCTCTCTCGACCCTGTTTAGCAACGGGCCCTTGGTGCGAATCCTGCTTCACTTGCATATATCCATCTAAACTTGTTCAACTGGGCACGCAACGCGATACGGCCAATGTAACCTCTGTCCTCAAAAGTGTCTGGTATAGCTTGCTCCCTCTATGCAGTTTGCATCGTTCGCCAAGGAGGCCGGCAAAAGTCAAAACGGGTCCAAAGAGCACGCATGTGTTTCTCGGGCTCAACGTAGATCATGAAAGGTGGCTTCGTCAGCCTTACTTTTGGCCTCCTAAAGTCTATGGTACAGCAAACAATTATGAAAAGAAGACACCATGTCTCTACAGTGTTTTCGTCTGTTCATTTCTTCATTTCCTTGATGAAAACTGGACGTTCACTCCCCCGATGAGCCAGGCCGCAACCAGAACCCCGATCGTGCTCGTGAACACGAGGATAGGCTTGCGCAGGCTGGCCATCAATGAATAGTCGTAGGTGATGATGAGCTCCCGGTCTCGGACCTCATCCACTAGGTTGCGCGCCTTGAGGGTGACGGATGTCCGCCCCGCGGTGTCGAGGTAGGTGTTGCGGACCCCAATGGTCGCCTCGGTGATCGAGGACGAAGGGATCGACGTATAAAACTTGACATTCCTACGATGAGAGCATTCCGGTTAGCATACGGTGAACAGCCATAAAGGCAAAAGGGAAGAGAAAAGAGAGTATTTCGACTTACTCAGCGCCCTCAGGCAATAGGACCTGCACGCGGACCTGCTCGTACTCGATACCCTCGTTCTGCTTGGGGCCCTCGAGGAAGGGGATGTTGAGAACGTAACTGTTGCCCGACACCCTGCGGAGGAAGTTCTTGGCGTCCGAGTTCCAGCCAATGGTGAAGGGGTACTTCCAGCCGCCAAACACGGGGTAGCGAGGCTTGATCTCGAGCAGAGCCTCGCGCTTGTTGCTCCGGAAGCGGGATGTCGACACGTTGCCAATTGCATCGGTATAGTAGGCATCGGCGCTGCCGACCCGCAGGGGGAAGCGCAACTCCTTGAGCGCCGAGGACGGGGGGTTGTAGTAGGCCTGCTGAGCCCACTTGACGCGGTTGAAGAGAGACGACAGGTTGGCGCCGCGGTGGTACAGCTCGTAGCGCTCCTCAAAGGCGACGTTGCCGCCCCAATGGCTGACCTCGACGTCCCTCTCGAGCAGGGCGACGTGGCTCACGGGCTTGGTGAACTCGAAGCGCACCTGCACGGGTTGGGCGGCGCCGGCGGGCTTGTGGTCAAAGGGGCCGTAGATGAGCTTGGAGCCCTGCTTCTGCGGGAACCCCTTGGCGTCACCGAAGCCGGGGAGCTTTGTGTAGTCGGGGATGTTGCCAGAGGAGAACTTGACCTCGGTCTTTTGCTTGGTTGTGTCGTATACGGACTGGCAGTACGCCGAGAAGGAGTAGGCGAGGAATTGTGATTCGTCCTGGGCGATGGAGGCGGGTAGGGGAGAGTAGGCGCGCAGGTAGTAGTATGAGATGCCTAGCGTCTGCTGGCCGCCGGCTTTGAGGGGAGCGGGAAGGCGGATGCGGTAGTACTGGATGTCGCTGTAGACGGGGGAGGAGCAGGTCAGCTAGGGCAGGCAATCAGTGAGCAGGGAAAGTCGCTCGCACCTCTCAGGGTCGAATTCTACAGCCTCGACGCCGAATGGACCAGCATTGGCATCCTTGCGGTCCTTCACCTCGAGCCCGCCGAGGCGGGACATCTGGTCCGCAGTAAAGGGCAGGTAGTATTCATCTTGGGGCTTCGAGTCGATGTTCTCGATGAGCACGTTGATCGATTCCTTGACATAGTTCCTCTCCAGAGAGATGACATGGACGAGGTTGGCGTTCTTGAAGACCTGGGCCGGCTTGAAAGTGGCAGGCAGCTTGGCTTGCGATGCGTCGTCAGCGGCGGCAGCTCTGGTGGGCGAGACGAGGGAGACCAAGGACAGCAGGGCCGGGAAGAGCGCGGAGGTCCTCATCTTGAAAAGAATCCCGAGAGGGGGAGGGCTCCTTTCATAAATAGAAGGTCTTCTCGGTGGCTCGGACTGAGAGAAAGGGAATTGGCGTCGATGGGGTGCGGGCAGACTCTCGGGTTGAGACTGGGGATCGTTCAATCCATCTGCGGGTGCTCTTCTTGTCTTGGTGGACTGTGGACAAGACAGCTTGCATCAAAAAGCTTACGAAATACGTTGCTGGATGCGCTCCCGCCCGCCTGTCCTGTCCCTGTCGCGAACCCCTGTCGCCCGGGCTAGCCCAGAAGGGATAGGTACCTAAGGTGCCTTCATCTGTCTGAGGTGGTGGTCTGAGCTCAACCCACCCGATGAGGTACCGCCAGACATTAATCAAATCCATTGCTAATATTGCCATTCATGGATGCTCTTGTGCCCCTCATTCCAGACCCAACTTCGTCATAGCTCTGTTGAGGAAAAGCTGTTCAACAGCTACCCAAGCTACGACCTGATGGATGGTACCTCTGTTAGAGCTCCCCTCCAAGCAAAGATGGGCTCCCTGAGTCTCCAATAAGGTGACTTAGAAAGATATAAACAAGTCTATCTTATGGATGTTCTCGTGCTAGAATGTGTTCTGGATCTTTGATAAGCCAACGATGAAAGTGTTGCCCTAAGCTCCCAAGTCTGAAGTCTGGATCACATCATGCCAGAGCCACTAACAGCTGTGCTCTGTTTTTTTTTGACTCGAGATATCTTGGGCTGTGGGACCCACTCAGAGCTGCATGGTCAATTGCCTTCTCTGGTCACTCAACTTCGTCTCTTGCATGTCCATCTTGGCCAGTCCTGTGTCATCCTTTCATTCTCTCTTCTCGCCTTACCGCCCTGGCGAATCCCACACTGCGTCCTACTGGGCCCCCCCACACTAATACAGCAATACTCGACTGCACCTGGTCGGTCCAGACTTCTTGGATCCCTTGTCACCGACTTTGTTGCCCAGATCATCCGGCCGGCCTCTGACCTTCACCCAAACCTCCAAGCCGCCAGATATCAGCTTTGTCCTCTGGCAATATCTCTTACTCCCACAGCTCACCCATAATCTTTGGATATCAACCGTGTCGAACAGATAATCCTGTTCTGACTTGGTAGCCCTCTGTGTGCTTGGAAATCCCATCATCTAGCAACAATGGTCGGACTAGGCCCCAAGAAGCCGCCTTCACGCAAGGGCACAGGTATGTGGTCATGCCCTGACACCATCATCAATGCGATTGCTTTTCATTGCTTCTTCAAAATGTGTTCCAAGGCACGCGCCTTGTGGTGCCGATACTGGCCTTGTCTGCATGGGCTGCACCTTTTCGTCGCACGAATCCCATAAGCTCCTCCTCCCGGGGCCACACATAGACGCACACACACTCTCTCAAGTCGCATCAATCACGTTCGAGAGACTAGTGTCGCTCAACACTTCTGCACTTTCCAGCCAGTCGTGATAGTGAGACGTTCATGCATGTGCCACCCTCCCTGAGCACTCGGCTCTTGGATAGCCAAGGCTGTAAGCCGGCTGGGGGGTGGGATGCTGGCCGTTTTCCTTCCGTGGATTTCCGCATCATCACATCCCATCTCTCTCCTCAAAGCAAAGAGGTGGTGGCTCCTCATAAAGACTTATCAACCGTAGACTTGAAGCTCTGCAAACCTAGTGTGATTTGCGGCTCTTGAGCAATTGTCGGCTGTTTGTATATCTTGCAGTGACAGAGTCTTGTGGGATTTACTGGCAGAGAAGCTCAAGTGAGCGTCAGGTGAATTGACTGTGAAACCCGAGTGAGCAACACCAAAAAGAAAACAAAAGAGAACAGAGAGAAAAAAACGCCTGTCTAGTCTTAGCGACGCGTCTTTGTTTAGCCATGACTTTCTCGTCCTTTTATGACCAGCTTCCGTCTGGCTTCCACTCTCACAACTATCAACACGCATACCACCATCACGATCACACCAAAATGGGCAAGCCCTTCAGGCATCGCTGCTGCTAGGCGCAATATGCTAACTGTATCATGACAGGCTCCCTGGCAGATGTCCCCAAGGATCTCCTCAAGGAGATTGAGCAGCTGGAGCGCCTGCTCACCGTCGACTCAGCCAAGCTCAAGCAAATCACCGACCACTTCGTCAAGGAGCTCGAGAAGGGTCTCAGCGTGGAGGGAGGTAGCATCGTGAGTTCCAGGTTTCATTCATTCCACACCATCTATCAACTCTATTAACTGGCGCATACGTAGCCTATGAACCCGACGTGGGTCATGTCGTTCCCGGATGGCTACGAGACTGGCACTTTTCTCGCCCTTGACATGGGTGGCACCAACCTTCGTGTCTGCGAGATCACCCTGACCGACCAGAAATCCGAGTTTGACATCATCCAGTCCAAGTACCGCATGCCTGAGGAGCTCAAGACAGGCGATTCTGAGGAGCTCTGGGAGTACATCGCAGACTGTCTCCACCAGTTCATTGAGACGCACCACGGCGAGGCCAACCACCCCGAGAAACTGCCTCTCGGTTTTACCTTTTCCTACCCCGCGACTCAGAACTACATCGACGAGGGCATTCTGCAGCGCTGGACCAAGGGCTTTGACATCGCGGGCGTCGAGGGTAAGAACGTCGTGCCCATGTTTGAAGAGGCCCTGAAGCGCCGTGTACGTAGCATTTCTTCCTTGACTCCTATGCGCCCTGGAACGAACTCCCCTGCTGACTACATTCTACAGGGTGTTCCCATCAAGCTCTCGGCCTTGATCAACGATACCACCGGTACCCTGATCGCCTCGGCCTACACTGACACCAAGATGAAAATTGGCTGCATCTTTGGCACCGGCTGCAACGCCGCCTACATGGAGGACTGTGGTTCCATCCCCAAGCTGGCCCACATGAACCTGCCCCCCGACACCCCCATGGCCATCAACTGCGAGTGGGGCGCGTTCGACAACGAGCACAAGGTCCTGCCGCGTACCCCCTACGACATTATCATCGACAAGGACTCGCCGCGTCCGGGCCAGCAGGCCTTTGAGAAGATGATTGCCGGCCTGTACCTCGGTGAGATCTTCCGCCTGATCATGGTCGACCTGCACGACAACCACGAGACCCACATCTTCGAGGGCCAGGACATCGAGCGGCTCCGTAAGCCGTACTCGCTGGATTCGTCCTTCCTCTCTGCCATTGAGGAGTAAGCCCGCCCTATCCTACCCCTGAGTTTCCGTGGTCTAAGAGCTCCTCGCATTGCTAACACGTGTCTCACACACACAAAGTGACCCCTTTGAGAACCTGCAGGAGACGTTTGACCTGTTCCAGCACAAGCTGGGCGTCAGCCCCAACCTGCCCGAGCTCGAGCTCATCCGCAAGACGGCCGAGCTCATCGGCACGCGCGCGGCCCGCCTGTCGGCCTGCGGCGTCGCCGCCATCTGCAAGAAGAAGGGCTACGAGAGCTGCCACGTCGGCGCCGACGGCTCCGTCTTCAACAAGTACCCGCACTTCAAGGCCCGCGGCGCCCAGGCCCTGCGCGAGATCCTCGACTGGCCCGAGAAGAAGAGCAAGAAGGAGGAGGACCCGATCGAGATCCTGGCCGCCGAAGACGGTAGTGGTGTCGGAGCTGCCCTCATCGCCGCGCTCACCCTCAAGCGCGTCAAGCAGGGCAACATGCACGGCATCCTGCACCCCGAGAACTTCAAATAGGTTTCCGGGAATTCTTTTTCTCGGGCGTCGTAACTGAGGCGTTGTTTTTGTCACTCGGCAAAGGTTGCTTTTTCTTTTCCTTCTGAGGGGGTGGTTCAACTGGCTCGGATTTCAACATTCGGGAAGGGCGAGTATGCAGAAATATCTAGCAGGATTCTCTCTCTCTCTCTGTCTCTCTCTCTCTCTCTCGCTCTTCAGCCAAGCAATGTACACACGGGCAGTCGATAACCTAGTTCGCAAGTTAGTAACATGGTGCGTCCCAGTGGTGACTCGTGATGACAGCGACGATGCAGTGTGACTTACTGTCGAGGGTCCAATACCGGCGCTTGACGCCCTCCCACTCGCCCTTGCCGGCCTCGTGCAGCTGCTGCATGTCGACGCCGACCTCCTTCCAGTCCACGTCCAGGCCGGCGTCGGCGAGGTGCATCTCGACCACCTTGGTGTAGACGTCGTAGCAGATCTGGCGGTCGGCGCCGAGGCCGTTGAAGAAGCTGAAGGTGCCCCGCTCGTCGAGCAGCGCGGGCACGAACTCGGTGAAGAAGAGGCGCAGCTGGCTGTAGTCCTCGCCAAAGGTGTCAAAGTAGATGGCGTCGTACACCTCGCCGCGCTCGAGCAGGCCGGGGACGACCTCCTGCCACCTGCCCGCGTGCACCTTGTACGCGCCGCCCTCGCCCTCGCCCTCGCCCTCGCCGGGGCCGGAGCCCTCCCAGTCGGCGGCAGCAAAGGTGGACTCTGGGCGGGCTATGCGCGCCAGGACCTCCGGGTGGGCCTCGATGATGTGGTGCCGCGCCGGCGCGGTGGCGCGGAACATGGTGTCGACGATGCCCATGCCGAAGCCGACGTTGAGGACGCGCTTGCCGGGCTGCTTGTCGGGGCCGAGGAGGGCGTCGACGCTGCGCTGCATGATGTCGGTCTCCCAGGCCATCATGACGCCGTTCCCTTCGTCGTCGACGAGCTTGCCCTCCGAGTAGGTGAGCTTGGAGCGCAGGTACGTCTCGCTCTTGACCTCGTCGTCGGCGGCCGTCTTGGGCGGGACGAAGCGCTCGGGCTCCTCCTCTACAACTGCATCGGCGGTCGCCCCTGTGTCTTCTTCGACGTTGACGAGCTCCGGCGCCTCGTCGCCGTCGTCGGCACCATTCGCGTGGTGTTCCTCCTCGCCCGCTTCTCCGGCATCATCACCATCCATATCTTCGTCTTCTTCGTCAGACCCGCTCGAGAGTTCCTCGTACCCCTCCATCAGGCCGAAGAGCATCTCGGCCCGCACGCCGGCGTCGACGCAGAGCGAGTACAGCTCCCTCTGGCCCAGGCGGTGGGCAAGGCAGCCGGGCGTCTCGTTGCGGTCGTCGACGTCGTTCCATATCGCGCCGTATAGGAAGAGCTTGTAGACTGTGTCCTTGGCCGCGGCGGTGTTGTCAATACTGCCAGACTCGGGCTCGGGGGCAGCATGACCACAGGCGCGGATGGCGGCGTGCAGCGGCGTCTCGCCCGTCTTGGGGTCCTGGCAGCTCGCCTTGCCGGGGACGTCGAGCAGGGTCTTGAGGGCGGCTGTGTCGTGGTGCCAGGCGGCCTCGAGGATCCGGCGGGTGTCGGCGGGGCACGAGGCCGAGATACGGGACTCGAGAGAGTCGGAGGCGGGGTCGGAGGACGCCATGCTCTTCTCTTTGGGAGGGGCAGCTTTTGCTACTGCTCGAAATGAAGGAGCGGAAAGAGTACGGGACGGAGATATGATTAGGTAAGAAGCTCGAAAAGGGAAAAAGAAGAGCAGCAGTTCACCTATCAGAAACGTAGCATGCAACGAGCTGCCTGCCTCTGTCGCGCGTAGACAAACATTATCCCACTTCTTTTTTTTTTGTGTCTAGTAAATTTTTAGAACTGATGGACAAGCATGTGGTCTGGCCGAAGCTCAGCTTGCCGCTAGGATGCTAGGACGACACCCCGCCCCAGGCGGTTCAGGGCCCTCTAGCGACGATTATGCCGGCTGTAGCGCAGCTCAAGCCCACTAAAACATCTCGCTGGTGTCGCTAGAGCCGAACACACAGACGAGACGTGAGAGCCATTGGCGAATCAGACGCCAGAATGGAAAACGTGGGCATCACCCAAGCGGGGCCCGCCTTCATCATTGCAAGTAGTGCCGCCCAGAGCCAAAGCTTCGCTCCACGACATGCCTTGTCGCCAGGAGAGTTTGACTCGGACAGAGCAAAGGAACAGACGATTCATTCTTCACTTGCTGTCTTGCGTCTTTGCTTCTCGCGGAATACCCTCACATATCCGAGGAAGAAGGAGCAGAGAAAGAAGCACATACAGAACTGCCAAGTCTCATGGTTTGGCAGAGCTGGGCTCCACCACCACCAGCATAGCATCACTTCAAGCCACCGCGTGCCAGAGCCTCGGAACAAGCAAGACAGAGAGACACACGCTCATCCCCTCCTGGACAGGGTCTAAACCATACAGCTCCGGGACACACACACCACACTCAAGGTATGTATCTACTTGTACACGGGAAGACCCTTCCGTTCAGCCCCTGCTGCTTTCCCCGTCCTCTCTTCCCACCACACCACACCACACACACACCCACCATCAGCTGCCATCCTTGACCAGAGCCTCTTAGCCGCATATTGATCTTTTTTTCTCTCGTTTCCCTCTCCCGCGTTTCTTTATCTTTACGCGCGACATCATCCTCCCTCCCCTCTTGTTCCTCCCTTCTCTCTCTCCACGTTCTCGCACCCCCATGCTCATCGTTGAGGACCTCAAGACACGAAAGCGGACTTGGCACTCTAGGAGGCACTCCCGTCGCACCGCCAGAGCCCGTCCCGGAACCGTCGTCATGAAGTTTGGCGAGCAGCTCCGTTCGAGCATCATCCGCGACTACCAATGGTACTACATTGACTATGACTCGCTCAAGACCGACCTCAAGTCGGCCACGGGCCCTGCCATAGATCAGTCCGCCTCTGCAGGAGCCAAGGGCCGCTCCGAGAGCACCACCAGCAGAGGGACCAAGCGCGAATGGACCGAGGACGACGAGGCCCGCTTCGTCTCCAAGCTCGAGGCCGAGCTCGAGAAAGTCCACCAGAAGCAGCAGGTCAAGGCCATTGAGATCCAGAGGCGCATTGCCGTCAGCGAACGCGATGTCAAGGATGTGGTCGGCCGCCTCCAGGAGAGGGGTACCGACCCCGGCCCCAGCGAGGAGGAGTTTATGCTCCTCGAGGAGGATCTCAGCGACATCATTGCCGACGTCCATGACCTAGCCAAGTTTGTCCAGGTCAACTACACCGGCTTCTACAAGATCATCAAGAAGCACGACAAGATGACTGGCTGGCTCCTCAAGCCCGTCTTCAACACCCGCCTCAAGGCGAAGCCCTTCTACAAGGAAAACTATGACGCCTCCGTCGTCAAGCTGTCCAATCTCTACGATCTGGTCCGCACGCGAGGAAACCCGGTCAAGGGCGACAGCGCTGCCGGCGGCAGCCAGGCCAACTTTGTGCGCCACACGACAAAGTACTGGGTGCACCCGGATAATGTCACGGAGCTCAAGTTGATCATCCTGAAGCACCTGCCCGTGCTCGTCTTCAACGCCAGCAAGGAGTTTGAGCAGCAGGACTCGGCCATCACCTCCATCTACTACGACAACCCGGACACGTGGGAGCTCTACGAGGGGCGCCTGAAGAAGACCGAGGGTGCCGAGGCCATCCGCCTGCGTTGGTACGGTGGCATGCGCAGCGAGACCATCTTTGTCGAGCGCAAGACCCATCGGGAGGATTGGACGGGCGAGAAGTCGGTCAAGGCTCGTTTTTCGCTCAAGGAGAAGAATGTCAATGCCTACATGAAGGGCGAGCTTCTGCCTGCTGCCATTTTTGAGAAGGCCCGTAAGGAGGGCAAGAAGTCGGCCAAGGCCATCGCCGAAGACGAGAGGCTCGCCAAGGAGATCCAGTACTCCGTCCTCAAAAAGGGCTACAAGCCAGTCTGCCGTTCCTTCTACAACCGAACGGCATTCCAGCTCCCCGGTGACGCGCGCGTGCGCATTTCTCTTGACACCGAGCTGACCATGGTCCGCGAGGATAACCTGGACGGCCGGAAGCGCTCGGGTGATAACTGGAGGCGCATGGACATCGGCGTCGACTACCCCTTCTCCCAGCTCCCGCCCGAGGACGTCGAAAGGTTCCCCTACGCCGTGCTCGAAGTCAAGCTGCAGACACAGATGGGCCAGGAGCCTCCGGAGTGGGTTCGCCAGCTGATCAGCAGTCACCTGGTCGAGGCTGTGCCCAAGTTCTCCAAGTTCATCCACGGCACCGCCACTCTCTTCCCCGACCGCATCAAGCTCCTGCCATTCTGGATGCCCCAGATGGATGTGGACATCCGCAAACCCAAATCGCACGACTTTGGCATCCGCCGCCCGGGTCAGTCGGCAACAACCGCCACATCCGAGGACGAGGATGACGACTTTGACTCCGACGACGAAGACGATGAGGATCACGATGGCGACGACGAGAGTCCGCCCAACGGCGAGTCCAGCAGCCAGGCTGTCAGCCGCAGGATGCGTCATCTCCGACCCGGCCAGCCGCCCATCTCGCTCCCCACCGATATCGAGGACCAGACACTCGAGCACGCTCAGCTGAACGAAGCCTATCCCCTGTACGACTCGGACGACGAGAGCGACGACTCTAACAGACTGGAGGAGGCCCGCAGGATAGGCGGCTGGACCTACTTCTCCACTTGGACGACCATGCATGCGCGCTCCGCCGCTCGTCGCACGTTGGCCGGTCTCACCGCCCTCGTTCCCCATCCGCGCGGTTCGGCCATCCCCCGCAGCGAGCGGCAGCAGATGCTCTTTGGATCCGGCGAGGTCCAATCCGTCCGCTTCAAGGCGCCCAAGGGCAAGAAGATCTACGTGCCGGTCCGTGTCGAGCCCAAGGTGTTCTTCGCCGCTGAGAGGACCTTCCTCGGCTGGGTGAGTTTCCAGTGTTTTTTCTTTTGGTGTGTCGCTTCGATAAACTTTGTGTTGCTAACAGTCTCACGTCTTTGCACAGCTCGAGTACTCCATCTACATTGGCACCATCGCCGTCACGCTGCTCAACTTTGGCTCCAAGCCCAACAGCATGGCCTTTTTCGTGGCCGGCGTGTTCACCCTGCTCGCCATCTGCTGCCTGCTCTACTCTGTCGGCATCTACCTGTACCGCAGCAAGGCCATCCGGACCCGCAGGGCCTCGGCGCAGTTCTACGACCGCTGGGGGCCCAGCATCCTCTGCGGCGCCCTGTTTGTCGCTGTGGCGCTGAACTTTGGGTTCGAGGGCCGGCAGAGGCATATCTGGTAAACGGGGGGTATGTTCCGTGTTCCTGCGTGGCGAGTGTGGCTTGTTTCGTATTGCGGCAGAAAGATGGGAGAAGAAGGATTGGAGAGAGCATGTTTTATACTTGTGAATACCAATCTCGCTACACCACGCGTGGCGATATTTCTTGGATTGAGTACCTAGAACGTTTTTCTTTTGTCAACCAGGGGGCATTGTGTAATACAATTGTATCGTCAAATTCAGGCCACCGCAACCATCACTACTGTAATCGGATTTGCCATATTCTGTAAACCGAGTATAACCTCAACTTGGTTTAAATTATCACTCTCAACATGATGGCCTCGAACGGAATACTTCATTATTTGTTAAACTCCTTACAATGCCCTTTTCTGATATCATACCAAGTATGCAGATGTACTACTCCTTGGGTTGAACGGGCAATCCGGTACAGCCATGTTTTGCACAAGTAACTCTCGACCGATGCAGCGAGACAAGTCAATTGCGTCTTCAGATACAGGGTAGAAACTGGTTGATCTAGATAACGTTGTGCCACTCATACATTCAGCCGATCTCATTAATCTTTCGTCGTCCTCTCCAAACCAAACAGGAACATTCCCCTGAAGGGGGGGAGGGGGCTGCCAGCCTCAATCGAGCATGTAATAGCAAAAATAGCAAAAGACTCGCCAGACTCCTAGCCCAGATTGAAAACCTTTCCCTATGCATTCATTCCTATACTCACTCATCCCTAGACCACGGCCGTGACCCTCCGGACGCTCTTGCGCGCCCCCTCGCCGCTGATGGTGACGGAGCCGTCCATCTCGAGCGCGCGCATGCACTCGGCAAACTCGGCCGGCTCGAGCGCCACGCCCGCGCCCTCGGCCACGCGGCGCCCGACCTCGGCGTACTTGACGACCTGCCCGCCGGCCGTCATGTCGTCGAGCAGGCGCAGCACGGCGTCCTTGAGGTCGGCGCGGCGCTTGCGCTCGGCGGCGCTCGTGCCCTCGGTCAGCAGGGACATGTCGATGCGGCCCTGGGCGTCGGTGGCGGCCGTCTTGAGCGCCGACTTGATGAGGCGGTTGGCCTCGCGGACGTCGTCGCGCGTGACGGTCGGCGCGAGGCGCATCTTGGCGTGCGCCTCGGCGAGGCGGATCATGGACTCGAGCTGCCGCGTCGTGGCCGTGATGCGCTTCTCGGCGGCGCGCACGTCCTGGCCCAGCTTGCGCATCTCGATGTACGCCTCGACGAGCTCCTGCCCGGCCTCCTGCGAGAGCGTCGGGTGGACGTTGGCGCGGGCGTACGAGATGTACGACGTGAGGAACTCGACAGGCTGCGGGAATGTGTTAGTCTAGCTACAAGAGAGACGGGAAAATGAGTGTGACGGGGGATCGAAGACACTTACCAGGACCTCGTTGTTCGAGTTGGCAGAGTGCGGGTTGTCCTCGAGGTACATCGATAGGAGATGCTTCGCCAAGCGGCGGTCGTTCTTCTCGTCGACGCGATCGAGGATGAGGTAGACCAGGTCGAAACGGGACAGCAGCGTGGGCGGCAGGTCAATGTTCTGCGGAACCGGCAGGTCAGGGTTGTAGCGACTGCCAATGGGATTGGCCGACGCGAGAATGCTGGTCCTGGCGTTCAGGGTGGTGATAATACCGGCTTTGGCCACTGAGACGGTCTGCTGCTCCATGACTTCGTGAAGCACGGAACGCGTGGACTCGGACATCTTGTCGAACTCGTCGATGCAGCACACACCGCCATCGGACAGGACGAGGGCGCCGGACTCGAGCACGAGCTGCCTCGTCTCGGGATCACGCGTAACGTAGGCCGTCAGACCGACGGCAGAGGAACCCTTACCGCTGGTGTAAATACCACGAGGGGCAATCTTGTGGACGTAGTTCAGGAGCTGCGATTTGGACGTTGAGGGGTCACCGCACAAGAGCACGTTGATGTCGCCACGATACTTGGGGCTGCCGCCCTTCTGGAAGGTCTTGTTGGTGCCACCAAAAAGCTGGAGGAGAATGCCCTTCTTGACATCGTCGAGCTCGTAGATGGAAGGGGCCAGGGAGCGCGAAAGGAGGTCGTAGATGTCGGACCGGGCGGCGGTTGCCTTGATCTTCTCCTCCTCCTCGGGCGAGATCTTCTTGGTCTCCTCCATGCCGGTGGTGTTGGCCTGGGTCTGCGAATCCTCGTCCTCTTCGAGGTCCAGGGTAGACGGGTCGACACCCATGCGCTTGCTGTCGACCTTTTGCACGTGCAGAACATCGACATAGGTCTTGTGGACGCTCTTGACGGCCCTCTGCCGGGGGTTCACACGGACGGGGCTGACGCGGAAGATTCCGGTGAGCTGGACGCGATCACCGGCCTTGCAGAAGTCCACGAGCTCGTTGTAAACGCAGACCGAAACCGAGTGCGGCGTCTGGCCCGCTGGGACGGCGTCGGGAGTCTCCTGCAGCTTGATGACCTGCTTGTCCTCAAAGGAGCAGCGGTTGTGCACGATCTGCATCGAGTTCTTGGAGCCGCAGCGAGGCCGGGGGCACTCTGTCGGCTCCCGGATCTTGCCGCGGTCCAGGCTGACGTTGACAGAGTGGTTGCAGACGCTGCACTTGAAGAAGGCGTCCTTCATATCCGGGATGACAGGCGTGGTCCGGATGACCAGGCCCTTGATGGAGATGAGCCTGTCCATATCAGACGGGTTCAGGTCACGCAAGTTGGTCGTCTTGTCCAGGCCGTAGGGCCGGACGACGTACAGCGTCTCGCTGACCTGGTCCTCCAGATTGGTTTGGGGCTCCGCGGCCGGCCGCGGGGTCGAGGGCTCCTCACTGCGTTCAGAGCTGGGGAAGGCGGGCTCGGAGCTCTGAGAGGCGGTCGGCTGCGAGGGGCCGGTGCTCTGTGAGGTCCTCTGCTTGGACATCTCGTTCCTCGCTAGCTCCATCATGAGGTCATGGACAGACTGATCCATGATGGGCACGACTTCTTGGGGGTAGGCTTGGATCTGGTGCCAGAGTTTGACCGTCCTGGGGTAGGCTTTGAGGTCGCGGACGTCGACGTAGAGCCTCGTGCCGCCGAGGAGCAACATGTTCTCCATGGCCTCCCAGTACGAGCGAGATTCGGCATCTGGATCCTCCTGTGTGTCGGCCTCGGTCATGCCATCGAGCCACATGCGGTACTTGCGTGTGAAATTCCGCAAAAAGTCCTTGAAGGCGGCAAAAGTGTCATCGATAGACACTGTGGTACCCCAGATCAAGCTCTGGCTCTGGCCACCGAGGTTGCTGGCCTCGGATGTGTCAGGGTTGTTGTTGGAAAAGGAGGCGGCATCGGACCCGTCGACGGGGCCTTCCTTGACAACGCGGCCAGCGTCGTCGAGGATAACTCGCCTCGGGGCACGAGGGGTGCGCAAGAGACTGTCAGAGTGGATATCACCTCGCCTGTAACGGGCTGAGGTGGAGCGATCATCGACAAAGAGGCCGCTGCTCTCGCTCCGCAGATCCGACTGCGGGTTCAGATGCCGTCCCGGACTCGATGACGGCTCGTACCGAATCGGGGAGGATTCTACAACAATAGAATAGTTAGATTGGGTCACGGCTACTGAGTGCCGGATAGGGTTGCTCACCACCGATCAGCGCTCCGCTGGCCCGAGGTGTCCTGTCACCAGTACTCTGTGTATCTGTCATCTGGCGCAAGGGCGAACTGGGCATGCCGCCCATGGGCTGGTCGTTGGTGCTCTGGGTGTTGCTCATCTGGCGGAGAGGCGACGAGGCGCCGCTGGGGTTAGCAGCGGCGGGCGAGGACTGGAAGAACATGGGGCTCGAGGCGAGCTGCGATGCCCTCGTGGTCCGGGGGGTGCCTCGGACGGAGGCATTGTCCTGCGCGGCAGCAGCAGTCGAGGGGCCGGGAGCAGGGCTGCTGCGAGGTTGCGAACTGCGCAGGTTGCGGCTCGGAGTGGCCGACTGCGAGCTGCGGGTTGATCGCCCCTTGGATGGCGACGACATGGTGATGTCGGTGGGTGCTGTGGTGTATCCTCTCTGCTATTGATGTACTGCTGTCGTGAAGAATACCGAGGACGTGTAGATAGAGAAAAGAGACACAACAGAGAGACCAACAGACAGACAGTGAAGAGAGGGAAAGTGGGAAAAGATGGAGATTGTGGTGTTGACGGCGGTCGTGCTGGATTGGAGGGGATTGATTAATCACAAGCCCCTCCGCTCACCTCCTTGGAAACGCGAAATCCAGGCCCTGGACGCGCTGTAGGTGGCTCTAGCGCGTCTTGGTCGCGTAAAGTGGTTTTTTTTCTAGGCCCCCGGCAGCTTCTCTTTAATTGAGAAAATTGGTCTGTGCTGCCAGCGCTAAAGCCTCCCCCACCCAAATTGGAAGTTCAGCCACACGAGGCTCTTGGACCCACCCTGCACTTCGTTGCTGTGTCCTGATCGCAGGGCCAACTGCCAACTGCTGGTAGCTATCAAGGCCACACTCACTCTCTCATACAGCTTCGACACAATTACGCCCGCCTTGGCCCATCCACCCACTCTCCTCCTCCTCTCCCGATTTTCCTTCCAGTACAGCCCCCAAGATGTCTCCCGGCATGTCCTTATTCTCGGTGAATGCCGTCATCATTTTGAGCAGCGATGACGGCTCCCGCCTCTTCAGCAAATACTACACCGCACCCCACCAACCGGCCACCGGTGCCGGTCACGCCTCCGGTATGTCCACTCTCCTCCGGTCCTCCCGCCGCGGGTGCTCAATGGCAAGATCATAAAGACAAAAAGACTGACCGCCCATGGACCACAGCTGCGCCGACCCCCAAGAACCCCTACCCCGACGTCAAGTCCCAAAAGTCCTTCGAGAAGGGCCTGCTAGAGAAGACGGCCAAGCAGACGGGAGACATCATCCTCTACGACAACAGGATCGTGCTGTACAAGATGGAGTCGGACGTCATGATGTACGTCGTGGGCGGTGCCGACGAGAACGAGGTCCTGCTCTACAACGTCATCCTGGCGCTGCGCGATTCACTACATCTGCTCTTCAAGTATGCTCCAAGCTCAAATCTTCGCACCCGCGGAGCACACACGCATACTGACCCTCCAAACCTAGACAATCCGTAGACAAGCGCACCATCATCGAGAACTACGACCTCGTCTCGCTCGCCATCGACGAGATTGTCGACGACGGCATCATCCTCGAGACTGACCCCACCATCATCGTCCAGAGGGTGAGCAAAGCGCCGACCCAGGACGTCGACCTGCGCCGCATCGACCCCTTCAGCGAGCAGGGCGTCAACAACCTGGCGCAGCTGGGCAGGGCCAAGCTGACGGACTGGCTGAGGCAAGGGCTGTGATGCGAGTTTATATGCTTTGGGGTCATATTCACATGCAAATGGAGTTAATCGGGTCTTTTATTAAGGGATGCTCGAGAGAGAAGGAAAGGGGAACCAACCAAAAGAATAAAAGCTCTATACTGACAATGCTCAATGTGTGCCATGTGGGCGAAAGACCCTTACTTAACGCCCAAGGAAAGCGTACTTGCGTCTTATCTAGAAATCTTTTCATGATGCGCCCCCTATTTTTCTATCTGATGATCTGAGACGCCGCCTTGCGGAGCCTGTTCATGACCGCCGCGGCGATGTCGTCCCTGTCCCGGATGCCCTCGACGAAGATGACGTCCACCTCCCGCCTGTCCAGCTCGCGCAGGACCGAGAACAAGCCATGCGCGATGCCGCGCGTGTCGCTCCCGAGGTCCACGTCGAGCACCTCGGCCACCTGCCGGCCCTTGGCGTCGCTCAGCGCGCCCTCCCGGATGACGTAGCTCAGAGCCGGCGTCTCCTCGCTCGTACCCGTGGCCACCTCGGCAGCCACGTCCTCGCTGATCCGCTGCTTGGCCTCGAGCTGCACGCCGCTCGCGCCCGCCGCCTCGGGCCACCTGCCCGTCCGGACGATGCCGATCCTCGGGCTCACGGCCAGCCTGTCGCCGTCGTCGTCCGCGCCCTTCTCCGCCGCCTCGCGCACGTCGCCCGCCA
Source organism: Thyridium curvatum (assembly GCF_004353045.1). Lineage (NCBI taxonomy): Eukaryota > Fungi > Ascomycota > Sordariomycetes > Thyridiales > Thyridiaceae > Thyridium > Thyridium curvatum. The sequence continues at coordinate 53,028 of NW_022156772.1, read as the reverse complement.
CCAGGCGCGGCCGGACGGAGGCCTCGTAGAGCACGACCCGCGCCTTGGGGCTGTAGTGCTTGTACTTCATGCCGGGCGCCCTGGGCGCACTACTTCCTGCGTTGCCGTCCTCGGCCCTGTCTCTGTACGCCTTCTCCACGCCCTCCCACCCGGGGCACGCCCGCAGCTCCTCGAGGCTCACGCCGCCCGGGCGCAGCACGACGGGCGGGTCGCACAGGCCGTCGACGACGGTGCTCTCGACGCCGACGCTGCACGGACCGCCGTCGAGCACGACGCCGATGCGCCCGTCCAGGTCATCGAGGACGTGCTGCGCCGCGGTGGGCGAGGGCTTGGTCGAGGCGTTGGCCGAGGGCGCGGCCAGGGGTGCCCCGGCGAGCTTGATGAGGGACCGCGCCAGCGGCGAGGCCGGCATGCGCGCGCCGAACGTCGCGAGGCCGGCCGTGACCTCGGGCGCCAGCCTCGACGGCCGCGGGTTCGGCAGGATCAGCGTGAGCGGGCCCGGCCAGAAGCGCTCGACGAGGGGTCTGTAGATGGCGGGCAGTAGGTCGATGGGCGCCCTTTGAGTAAGGCCAGAGGATGCGCCGTTTGCGCCGACAGCAGTAACAGCATCGCCATCATCATCGCCAGCGCGGCGGAACCCGCGCATTACATCTGCGAGCATCTCGAGGTCGCAGACGTGGACGATGAGGGGGTTGTCCGACGGCCGGCCCTTGGCCGCGTAGATGCCCTTGACGGCCGCGCTCCTCGTGGCGTCCGCGCCGAGGCCGTACACCGTCTCCGTAGGGAAGCCCACGGGGACGTCCGTCTGCCGCAGGTGCCTGGCCGCCTCCTCGAGGTTGGCGACGTCGGCGCTATCCGCCGGCCCCGCCGCCGCGGGAAGCTCCCAGTGGCTGATGTCGTCCGTGCCATCCGGCCTCTTCCTGAAGCTCCCCAGCGCCTGGCCGTTCCGTATCCTCAGTACCCTAGTCATCGCTGATGATGATGATGCGCGCCGGGAGGAGCAGGCCCGATGCCGTTGCCGCCCCAGCCCGCAGTGAAGAGAAGCCGTCCAGCGGTATAAAACCGAGATGCCACCCTTGCCCGCCAATGCGGATGCTAGACACTTGTTCGTCGAGGCAGCCGTTGTGAGTAGTATAGCTAAACCCCTGTGGAATGAAAGGAATGAAAATCCCGAATGTCAGATGACGAATACAGTCTCAGATGATTTTTATGTGAAAGTCGAGCGTATCAAAGTTGAGAAAGTGGAAGCTTGAGATCTCTGCTGAGTCACGCAGAAAATTTTGGTAAGTGGTGGTGTAATTCCATGGTAGCCAAATTTCGCCGTTGACGCAGCTTCTCCTCAGCCCACCCAGCAGCATCCAGGAACTGAATGCCCCAGCTGACTAGTTTTTCATCTCAAGTAAAAGGACAATTGTTTTGGTATTTCCAAGCTGAAATGGGAATTGCATCATTTGGTATCATTAACGTGATGTTGCAGCGCTCTAGCTCTTAAAGAAATACATCCTGGCTCACGCAGCCTCTATTCCAGAAAACCATGCCCACCCACCCTGGCATAGCTAGACTCCCAAACCCCGTCTCCCTCCCTGCCACCAAGCATCCCTTGTGTGTGTGTACACATGATCATTCCTCCGCCTGCAGATCGAACGCCGTGCCCGCCGCACTCCGCACCGGCAAGCTGGAAATATGCCCCTTCGCAAAGCTGATGTGCTCCTGGAAGCTCGCGAGCATGCGCTGCAGCTCGTCCTTGACCTCGTCGCGGCTCGCCAGGCCCTCCAGAACCCTGCCCGACGGCGCGTCCGGTCGCGGCGGCAGCGGCGAGGCCGCGAGGTCGTCCGAGTACTCTGACCCGTCCGCTGCCGCCGCCGCACCCGTCGCCTGCTGACGGCGGCTGCCGCGGTCGCGGTCCGGCATGGCCAGGTAGTCCGAGTCGATGTACTCGTCGCCCGAGTACAAGCCCGTGTCGTCGAGGTAGCTGTCGATAGCCCGCCGACGCGACGTCTCGTCGCGCACGGCGAGGTCGCCGAGCCCCACGAGGCCCTCGGGCGGTGCCTTGCCGAGCTGGGCAAAGTCAGAGTCGTCCGAGACGTAGATGGACGGCTCGCGGTTGGAAGAAGAGATATTTTGATAGACTATAGAGTGCCGCTCGAGGTCAAACGGATTCGCGGCTCCAAAGTCAGACCCCGTCACCGAGCCGGCGTCTGAGTGGGCCGTCGACGGCCTGCTCAGGTCAGGCAGGGGCTCAGGCAGGCTTTCGTCCAGGTCGATCAGGCTGCTCATAGAGGCACGATTATCCTGGCCTCTCGGCACGGCCAGGTCGTACGTCTGAGAGGGTAGGACCACGGGGTCGGTCGGATGATGCGTCAGTGGCGGCCGCTCGCCCGAGCCCGGGGTCACAGCGGGCATGACACGATCTTCGTGGAAGGGGAAGCGTGACATTTCGGGGTTGGCAGAAGCGGGGGGCGCCATAGAGGGGAACTTCCAGTCCTGGGTGCGCCGGTTATCCTTGAGGTCAGCTGGATCGCTGAGCGGCGGCTTGCTCAAGTCGGCAGCGTCTCCGTTGTCATAGTCGGTGGAGGCGCGAGGCCCGGCACGGATGGTCTCCATGTCAGCGAACTGCGACAGGTCGCTGCCGTGGAGGGAGGCATCGAGGTCGATCAGGGACTCTCGAAGCGTCGCGTGCATCGAGTTGTCGCGCAGCGGAAGGTCCGAGGCAGCCGGGGGCGGCATGGGCTTTCCATAGTATGCTCGTGCATTTTCTTCATAATTAGATATGGTGTTGGGGTCAAAGACCTTCTCAAGCGGCGCCTTGAGGACCGGCAGCTGCGGGGGCGGGCGCCTGCGCCCCTTGCCCCGGGGTCGAGAGGGCACCTCGCCATACTCGGCGGCCGAGAGATCGACTTGCGAACCGTAGACATCGTAGACGGCCTGCGCGTCTGAATTGTCAAAGGCGCGTGGGTCGTGCTCCATGGTCGTGCTGAAATTCCACTCGTCGTTGGCCAAGGCGGTCGATGCGAGGTCGAAAGAAGGCGCTTGTGCTCCGCCCATGTTGAAAAGCGACTTTCTGCTCCCGCCCTGGGATTCCCATAGTTTGAAGCCCTTGACTAGCGTTGCGAGTGACGAGGTGGGATAGGCAGCGCTGGTGTTGAAGAGGTACGGGTGATGCTGGATCTGCTCGATTGTCGGCCTCTTCTTGGGGTCCTCCTCGAGGCAAAACGCCACGAGATCCTTGAGCTGGGCCGAGTACTGGTCACCCTCGAGGCGAGGTGTATGCTGCTTGAGATAGTTGCCGAGCTGCGTCATGTTCAAGCCCGCCATGACGTTGGGCGGCAGGCCTGACGCAATCTCATAGACCATGGATCCAAAGGCCCAGATATCGACCTCGCAGCCATAGGCAGTCGACTCGTCAAAGAGCTCAGGGGCCATCCAGTGGGGCGTGCCGATGATAGTCGATCGCTTGTCAAACTTGGTCTCGATGACGCCGGCGACGCCAAAGTCGCAGAGCTGGACGCCGCCGTCCTCGGTCACCAGGACGTTGGCGCCCTTGATGTCGCGGTGGATGATGCCCTGGCGGTGCACCCAGTAGATGGCCTCGGCGACCTCCCGGAGGATGGGGATGATCCACTTCTCCTGCAGGCCGCCGGGCGCGGTGGGCTTCATCAGAGTCGCCACGCTGCCGCCGGCGCAGTACTCGGTGATCATCCACATCGAGTGCCCGACGGGGAGGGCGTCGAGGACGTGGTTGACGTTCTTTGCACCACCCTCGCTGAGGAGCTTGAGGGCATTGACCTCCTTGAGGAACTCACTATACGTGTCTGCATATTTCGGATTCGGACTGAGCGTGTCCGACCCTTCGATGTCGATCATCTTGACAGCGACAAGCTTGTTGGTCTTGAGATCGGTCGCCTTGTACACGCGACCAAAAGTTCCCTTGCCGATGAGCTCCTGGAGACGGTAGGGCGGCACATCCTTGCCGGCCTTTTTGCTCTCCTCTACGACCAACAGTTGCATCTTCTTGGCATCCTCGATGGCTTTCTGCTTGGTGACCGAGAAATCGGCACCGTAGACAGAGAGGGTGGCCATCCTGGAGGCCGGGGCGCTTGGTGGCGCGCGTGTCGTGTCGTCGTGAGCGGTTGGTGCTTCCGGGCTGATGTCGTCAAAATATGAGCCTTATGGCATTGCGTCCATCAGAAGGGGCGCTTTGATAGTGTTAGTTGATCGCGCTGTGGCGGGCATGGCTCATGGTCGGGACATGAAACGGCCAGGTCTTTGGTGTTTCGATGAGGCTCTCAAGTGAGGTGAAAGGGGTGACAAGCAAGCCGGCACAGATGGACCAATCAGCAGGTTGCGCCCCCACCGATGGAACCCTGCCCGCAAGTTTGGGGTGCAGAAGGACCTAAACTACAGCGGGCGGGTCACTAAAACTGCATCGAGTCCGTGCGAGCTAGCCGTGGACCGACGCTGGGCATCCCTGGAGTCGGGGTGATACACGTCCCGTATCAGCCACCGTCAAGTGCTCTTCAATGTGCTATGGCTGCCGGGTATCCAGGGCAGTTAGACAAAAAGCTCTCTTAATTTTCTCACAAGACTTGGAGTATTGTGTTTGCTGCGTATAGACTAGATAGACGTTACATTGCCAATCATTCTTCAGGCAAAGCGACATCCATACACCCGCCATGTCATGTAAGTCTCGTCCCCTCCTCCCCACCGCCCACACACGCCTCTCAAGCAAAAGCGTACTGACAGGCCTCGTCTCACCCTCTCTCTCTCTCTCTCCAGTCCTCAACACCACATCCACAATATGCCACAGCTCCACGCTGCCAGAGGGCGTCACCCGCGAGCAGGCTATCGCCATGCTGCAGGACCACCACTTCTTCCTGGAGTGTGACCTGCACATGATCCACTTCGAGCCGCTCGCCGAGCCCGAGGTGGCCCTCACCGTGCCGGACGGCATCGAGGCCACGGGCGAGAGCAAGGCCTACCAGGTGACCGACCTGGTGCACACCCTGCCCGCCGGCCTCTGGGACTCCAACGTCGTGAGCACGTACGAGATCACCAACAAGGCCGACGGCATCTTTGTGCGCATCCGCAGCCCCATGTCCATCGTCATGGACACGGTGTGGACGATCAAGGAGGCTCAGGCCGAGGGCCAGACCGAGGCCCAGACCGAGGCCGAGGGCGGCAGTGCCAGCAGCAGCAGCACCGGCGGGCTCGAATTGGAGGAGGCCGTCGAGATCAACTGCTCCAGGCTGTTGATGGGTACGGTGAGGAAGCTCTGCGAAGGCGGCTGGAGAGAAATACACGCCAAGATGCTTGACAGGCTGAGGAAGGAGGTGGGTGCCGTCGCTGGTCAGAACGGCCAAGCACCAAGTAAGGCTGAGGCTGGCTCTGCGGAAGCCAACTAGACTATATAGAAGGGCTCAAAACACTACATCTCGCTCTTTTTTCTTATGTCTATGCTATGTTATACAGAGAGTTCATGCAGAGTAATACAACAAGACAAAGGGCCAACACGAGTCCTCATCCGCTCTGCTCACATGAGGCTGCTGCGGCCCCCAATCTCCATGCTCCCCTGCCCGTCCTTCATCTCCCCGCTGCGCCCGACCACGAACTCGCGGTAGATCCTCTCCAGCCGCGCGCGCTCCTGCACGCTGATGCTCGCCCGCGTGCCCTCGAGCGCCTTGACAAAGTGCTTCCACCCGATGACGACCTCCTTGTGCTCAGCCTGGGCGCCGTCAGCGCCGCCGCGGTGCTCGTCGCCGCCGCCCCCCTTCAGGGCCTTGCTGCGCTGCCTCGCCACCTTAATGCTCTTGAGCTTGGCCGCGATGGCCGCCTGCTCCGCGAGCTGAACGGACTTGGGCTTGGCGCCGTCCGCCTCGTCGTCGCCGCCGCCGCCGCCGCCGTAGCGGAACTGCACAAACTTCCTGGTCGCCGCAGCAAGGGACGATGCGGTCTTCCTCGCGCCCGCTCCTCCTCCACGGCGGCCGCTCGCGGTGGCCGAACTGGCCTGGTCGGGCCCATCGAGCACGTCGTGGATCGCCTCGAGCTGGGCGTTGGACACGAGCGCCTGCAGGTCCGCGCCCGAGAAGCCCTCCGTCCGGCGGGCCAGCTCCAGAAGGTCGTCCTCGGAGCTGAGGAAGTCGTCGCTGAGCTTGGCCTTCTTGGCCAGCGCCTTGATGATGTCGAGCCGGTCCTCGACCCCCGGGAAGTCGCAGAGCAGCGACTTGTCCAGCCGCCCCGGCCGCAGCAGCGCCGGGTCGATGAGGTCCGGGCGGGAGGTAGCGGCTAGCACGTAGACACCTGAGAGGCCCTCGGCGCCGTCCATCTGCGTGAGGAGCTGGTTGACCACGCGGTCCGTCACGCCCGTCGAGTCGTGCCCGCGCTTGGGCGCGATCGAGTCGAACTCGTCAAAGAACAGCACGCACGGTTTAGCCGCCTGCGCGCGCTCGAACAGGTCGCGGACGCTCTTCTCCGACGCGCCGATGTACTTGTTCAGGATCTCCGGGCCCTTGACGCTGATGAAGTTGAGGCCGCACTCGCCCGCCACGGCGCTGGCGAGCAGGGTCTTCCCGCAGCCCGGGTAGCCGTAGAGGAGCAGGCCCGACCGCAGGCGGAGGGGGCACTTCGCAAAGATGGGTGCGTACTTGGTCGGGTACTCGAGCGTCTCGAGGAGGACGCGGCGCGTCTCCTGCAGGCCGCCGATAGACGAGAAGGTCGTCGTCGAGCTCTGCAGCGTTACGTTTCTCAGGGACGCGGGCGTGAAGCCCTTGAGCGCATTATCAAAGTCTACGCGCGCCAGCTCGACCGAGCCAGAGCCGTCGTCCAGTGGAGACTCGGTCACCGAGCGCATGAGCGCCTCGTTGCGTGCGCGGGCGACTAGAAGGTTGAGGTCTCCAGGCATGTAGCCGTCGGTCTGCCCGGCAATGTCTAGGAAGTCGAGGTCGTCCTGCAGCACGAACCCGGTAGTCTCGGGAGCAGAGTAGTGCCTGCTCGCCTGGCTAGCGCCGTCCATCCATGCACCATCCTCACTTCGTGCACTCCCGTCGGCCGTTGTCGGCCGGCTCCCGCCATCGCTGGTCGGAGGCCTGTTGAACCTGTCCTGAGCGGGCACCGAGTTCTGCTGTGCGATAGCCTCCATCACCTTGCGCCTCGCCTCCTTGTCGGGGGCTTTGAGCGCCACGATCTCGCGCACGACGTGTCCGCCCACAATGACATTGTGAAGGGATTCTTTGCCCTGCGCCGTGGCGAGGAGCACCACGTTGCTGTCTCTGCCGCAGTACTGCCGCACAATGGACGAGATAGCCTCGCTGATCTGCCGGCTCCGCCCATTCTCATTGCCTACCTGTAGCTCCGTTTCGACGGGACACAAACGGTCCAGGTCATCCAGAATGACGACAGCCTTCCCGCCGAGCCTTGCACCCCAGCTTGCCTCCATGAAGAGCTTGTTTAGTGTCTCTTTGATGTTGGTGATCCTACTCTCGTCGTTGACGAGCTTTCGGCACGGGAAATAGGTCGTGTGGAAGAGCTGGTCGCGTCTCAGCCGGTTCGCCAGGTCCTGTGCCACAGAAGTCTTGCCAGCGCCTTGGGCGCCGGTTAGGAGGACGGAAGAAAGGTGTGAGAGATGCGATTCAAGCTCAGCTAACAGGGCATCAATGCCGACGAGGATATCGCCAGCCTTGGAGAGACCATGGGACTGCGCGTCGGCGTGCGAGGAGAGGCGGGGTATGGGCGCCTGGACCTCGATGGCCACTTGATGATCTTGTGCGGCGATCCAATGGCCGGGACTTTTGACGCCTTGCACGGCCTTGGGTGGCGGATCGAACCGCAGGATGCCTCCCGCCCAGCCGTATGGGGCATCCATTCCGTCGTGAACCCCAAGCACCTGCCCGTCGGTCAGTGGCCCTTGCAGCAGTCCCTTTGATGCTTTTCCGGCATAAATGTGCTTGATCCTCTTAGCCGACTCTTCGCGCTCTGCCTTTGACTCGCCCCCGAATCGGAAGCCCACCGGCTGGCTGGCATGCTCGTCCTGAAAGGGGAAGATCTTGAGCTTCTGCACCGAGCCGCGCTGTAGCGGCGCCGATGCTGGTTCTAGCTTGACCACACCACCAACCATGTGATGGCACCCAAGCGCCGCGCACAGCGGTGCCGATAGGGCTGTCAATTGGCCACTCGGAGGATCGTCCCAGGCGCGCAACTGGGCTACGACCCTAGTCGCCACCTCCACCGGGGGCGCGGCGCCATCCCCATTGACCTGCTTTTGCGCGTCTGCCTTGGCAGGCATGTGTGTCGGCCGCAGAATGTTTGCCGTCACCCACTTGACACCACGAAAGTCTTGAGAGAAGAGCTGGTCTCGGTCGACCCACACGGTTAGGTCTTCTGCGCCCGTCTCGTCGTCGAAATAGTCATCGAGGTACGTCCGTGAGACACCACGGAGGAAAAGAGCCGGCTTGCGCTCTTCCCGACCGCTCTTCCGCCTGACCGTGCTTGGTGTGCTCTTGCCGCTCTTCTTAGATGTGCTGGCGACACTTCGGCTCTCCCGGCTGCCCCTGCTCGGCTTTGACCGTACCTTGGGCGCGACAATGACCTCGGCGTCGGGGGCGATCTTGGCAAACGGCGCGTCTGAAGGCAATGCCGGCTCCAGGGATACCACATTGACATTGGCAGTAGATGTGGGTGATAGATGCAGCGTCAGAGGATGTGTGTTTGACCCGGCCCCAGCGGGCAGAACGTAGGCGGGGTTGGGCACGGCGCGCACTTGGTGCTGCATGTTAAGCTCAAGAAAGTTTGCGTGCAGCTCGATGATCTCCCATGCCTCGGGCGTGACGGGCTCAATGTTTATTGTGTGCACCAAGGGCGGGTCGACGTGGACAATGGCCGTGACCTTCTGCCCATCGTGCAGGCCGAGCGTCTCTGCCAGGACCGGGTCGATCTCGACGAGCGCCACCTCTTGCTCCTTGACTCCTCCTCTTGACCCGGAGAACCCGTCACGGTGGATCAGGGGCACCAGCTTCTTCTTGCTCGGCATACCGGTCCAGCCCAGGAATACGGATCGTTGCGCGGATTTCGTCGGACCGGAGTCGGCGGATGCGCCGTTGGACACGGCAGCACCCCGGAAACTAAGCTCGACGACGACATTTTGCGCGGGCTAAGCAACAAGATAGTCAGTCAATCGAAGGGCAAAAAATTGCATGCGCGACGGGAAGCAAGATACGTACGGTGTTGACGTTTACCAGCAACGACACCAGCGATGCCGGCAGGTTGACGAGGCAGTTCTTCAGGTGCACCAGAGAGATCTCGGCACTGGCCGAAGGCGCCTTTCTTGGTGCCATGGTGCCGTGATACCGTGGTGCCGTAGTGGAAGAATGAATGAAAACGGACCAGAGCTACAAATCCCGTATGCGGATGCGGAGAAGGAAGAATATTATGACAATGTCGCAAAAACACATGCTGTGTGGGGGATTGTGCAGCGACCGACCAAATCGGGGACAGCTTGAGCAGGAGGAGCAGTGGTCGTGAACCGGGGTAATTTGGAGCATGTGCCGAGGCTCTGACGCATTTGTCGGCGGCGCGAGCCAATGCGCCAGCGAGGATTTGGGATTTGTGCCACAGTGCTCCAGGGCGGGCTGTGTGTGGCTCGTGCTGTCAATTGAAGAAGCTCCAGCATCCACTGCTGCTAACAGCCACACCCGGGGGCGACTGGAGGGGCGCTCAAAAAATCAATTAAACGCGAGAAGACGCGTTCCTAGCGCCCATGTCGCGTGTGGGTTCGCGATTTACTGCACCACCCCTGGCCCTGGCGCCCTCCACTACCAGCCTCCCTCCAGCATTGACAAGCCTTTCTTTATTGCACACTCTTTTAATGGATCGCAAGAACAACAGCTGAGCGACCAGAGGCAAGGTTGGATTCTGTTTCTTTCGCTGTTTCTTCTTTTCGTCAATCTCCCGTCTGCTTCGCCATACCCATCATCAAGCGCAAGGGAGGCACACGGTGCGATAACAAGAGCAGACATGGCGCTCCTCACGTACAGAACCAACATCAACTACGAAGCGCAATTAGGTGAGTGCGAGGTCGTCCCGCTGAATGGTGTCTCTGTTGTACGGATCTGAGCTGACACGCGTGCTGTAGCCGCCTTCGAACACTTCCTCCAGGTCTTCAAGACCACCCCGGAGCAGGCCATCACCCAGGCGCTCGGCAACATCAACATCGACGAGGATGATTTAAGCGACGAGTACGACTTTATGGACGAGGATGACGAGGCTCACCAGCGCCGGATGCAGGAGAAGGCTCGGCGTAGAGCCCCGCAGCACAAGTACCGAGACATGCTGCAACAGCTCGCCAACCGCAAGATTGACGAAGTGTGCATCGAGCTGGACGACCTCGCAGCAGTATGTAGTGCAGTTTCGCATCCCCTGCGAGGACAATTCGTGCTAACCATGTCTGTCTGTGCAGTTTGAGGAAGACCTGAACGAAAACATGCAGCTCACCCAGTCCATCGAGACCAACACCAAGCACTATGTCGAGATCATGTCGAGGGCAGTCGACAAGTCCATGCCCGAGCCGGATGCCGACATCACGTTCAAGGACGATGTCCTCGACGTGCTCATGGCCCGGCGCCGGGTTCGCAACCAGGAGCTGGCCGAAGCCGCCGAGACCATGGTGAACCCCACCATAATGGAGGACACCTTCCCTGCCGAGCTCACGCGGCGATACACCCTGGTCTTCAAGCCCAGGACCGCAGTCGGCGACAAGGCCGGCAAGGCCTTGGCCGTCCGGCAGGTCCGCGGCGACCACCTGGGCCATCTCATCACCGTCCGCGGCATTGCCACCAGGGTGACGGACGTCAAGCCCATCACCCAGGTCAGCGCCTACACCTGCGAGAGCTGCGGCTGCGAGATCTTCCAGCCCGTCTCCGACAAGCAGTTTACCCCGTTGGCGGTCTGCCCGTCCAAGGACTGCAAGGCCAACCAGTCCAAGGGCCAGCTCAACCCCTCGTCGAGGGCTTCCAAGTTCCTGCCCTTCCAGGAGGTCAAGATCCAGGAGCTCGCTGAGCAGGTGCCTATCGGCCAGATTCCCAGAACCCTGACCGTTCTCTGCTACGGTAGTTCCGTTCGCAGGATCAACCCGGGTGACGTGGTCGACATCGCCGGCATCTTCCTGCCGACACCGTACACCGGCTTCCAGGCCATGCGCGCCGGCCTCCTCACCGACACCTACCTCGAGGCGCACCACATCCTGCAGCACAAGAAGGCCTACGAGCAGATGACTATCGATCCCCAGCTCGTGAGGAGGATCGACCAGTTCCGCCAGTCGGGCCACGTCTACGAGTACCTGGCCAAGTCGATCGCGCCCGAGATCTTTGGCCACCTCGATGTCAAGAAGGCCCTGCTCCTGCTCCTCGTCGGCGGTGTCACCAAGCAGATGGGCGACGGCATGAAGATCCGTGGCGACATCAACATCTGCCTCATGGGTGACCCCGGTGTGGCAAAGTCGCAGCTGCTCAAGTACATCTCCAAGGTCGCGCCCCGTGGCGTCTACACCTCCGGCCGCGGCAGCAGTGGCGTCGGTCTGACGGCCGCCGTCATGCGCGACCCGGTCACCGACGAGATGATCCTGGAGGGCGGCGCCCTCGTCCTGGCCGACAACGGCATCTGCTGCATCGACGAGTTCGACAAGATGGACGACAACGACCGCACGGCCATCCACGAGGTCATGGAGCAGCAGACCATCAGCATCAGCAAGGCCGGCATCTCGACGACGCTCAACGCGCGCACCTCGATCCTGGCCGCGGCCAACCCGGTCTACGGCCGCTACAACCCGCGCATCTCGCCCGTCGAGAACATCAACCTGCCCGCCGCCCTGCTCTCCCGCTTCGACGTCCTCTTCCTGCTGCTCGACACGCCCTCGCGCGACACCGACGCCCAGCTCGCCAAGCACGTCGCCTACGTGCACATGCACAGCCGGCACCCGGACCTGGGCGGCGGCGCGGGCGCCGACGTCATCTTCTCCCCGCACGAGGTCCGCTCCTACGTCGCGCAGGCGCGCACCTTCCGGCCCGTCGTGCCCGAGGGCGTCTCCGACTACCTCATCAAGACGTACGTGCGCATGCGCGACAGCCAGAAGCGCGCCGAGCGCAAGGGCAAGCAGTTCACGCACACGACGCCCCGCACCCTGCTCGGCGTCGTGCGCCTGGCCCAGGCGCTCGCGCGCCTGCGCTTCTCCGACGCGGTCGTCCAGGACGACGTCGACGAGGCGCTGCGCCTCATCGAGGCCAGCAAGGAGAGCCTGGCCGCCGAGCAGGGCGCCGCCGGCGGCCGCAGGGCGCTCAACGCCAGCAGCAGGATCTACAACCTCGTCAAGGCGCTCGCCGACACGGGCGCGTGCCGGGCCGACGACGCGGGCGATGACGAGGACGAGGAGGAGGACCAGTACGGCGTGGAGCTGAGCCTGAGGAAGGTCAAGGAGCGCGTCATCGCCAAGGGCTTCACCGAGGACCAGTGGCTGACGGCCTTGGACGAGTACACCTCTCTTGATGTAAGCATTCTCCTTCCTTCTTTTGTGTTCATCTTGTGCATTTTGGATCTTTTCTTGCTGACTCGACGAACCACAGGTCTGGCAAACATCTGGCAACGGCACGAGGCTGACCTTTGTTACTGCTAATAACGGTGATGAGGACGAGATTGACTTTTGAAAAACACATGTATGACCGGGTAGGGCGCGTTGCGTGATGAATGCGGATGAGATCGGACCTTGATGTACTGGCTCTTGCTTGCTTGCGATTTTTATGGGTATATGGCGTTTGGCAGGGCAGGTATCGGCATGAGATGAGCTTTCTTAAAGACAAAGCGAACGGGAGGTAGAGGTTTCCAAAGAATACAGTAATCTTTCCAAGACTTTGCTCCAAGTCAGGGCACTGTGATTGTGATTGTGTGATGTATCGGCATTTATCAGAACATGCAGTAGATGTGACAAATATGTATTGATTTTACAAGTTACACGATGATATAGAGGGCTGCTAATTTTAAACATACAATAGTACACGCAGGTGGACCCGCCGCGAACACATCTCACAGCCGCATGTTCAGCAGCGCCGCCCTCTCCATCTCGCCGACGACGCCGTTGCCGCTGACGCTCCACGTGCCGGTGACCGCCTTCTCGTCCACCTTGGCCCTCAGCAGGCCGCTGGCGGCCCAGTACTCCATGAGCGACCTCGCCTCGGCCTTGTTGACGCCCTGGAGCCCCATGACCTCGACGTTGCTCAGCGCGGCCTCGACCCGCTCGTCGTAGCCCTTGAAGTAGGGGTCCGCGGGCGGCACCTCCTTGCCCTGCTGAGCCGCCTGGCGGCGCGCGAGCGCGAGCTCCATGGAGGCGGTCGTGGGGCTGTTGCCGCGGCTCGTGGCGGCGAGCACGGCGCCGCCGTTGGGCAACTTGGTGGCGCCCGTCAGGAGGTCGACGTACATGCGCACGAGGGCGAGGTCGTGCGAGTGGATCGGCTCAAAGGCAGCGTTGCGGTAGTCGCTGACCTTCATGATGTGCGCGAGGCCGTCCAAGGCCACCATGACGGGGGGCCGGCCGGCGTCCTTCTCCGTGAGCTCGGCCCAGAGCGCCTGGAAGACGGCCCAGGCCTGGTCGGCCTCCCTGGCGGCGGAGGCCAGGGTAAAGAGGCTGCTGCCGGAGGGGACGTGCATCTGCAGGTTCGGGTGCTCATTGACCGTCTTGAGCGACGAGAGCACCTTTTCGTTGGCGTTGCGTATCGCCTGGAGGAGCTTGAAGGTGTAGACTGGTTGGAGATATTGCACGGGGTTGGAGTTGGAGAGGGGGCTGTACTCGGTGCTCGCCGTCGTCAATTCCTGGGCTGCAGCTGGGTCAGTATTCTTACGTGAAGTGGCACGGGACTCGCAGGTGTCCTACCTTCGGGGATGTTGATGACCACCCAGTCGTTGAGGAGGCCATTGGCCATGGCCTGCAGCATGAGCATGCTCTTGCCCGAGATGCGATCTCCCGTCACTACCAGTCGCAGAGCCTCCTTGTTTCCGGCAGCCTGCTGCATCTTTTGCACCAGATCTACGGTCTCGGATCGCAGCAACACGCTCGGCTGCCGGAAGAGACCCCAGCACTGGGTCGGCTTGAAAGCGTCGAGCGTTCTCAGCTGGTCCACGGCGGCATCCGGCACGGCCAGGACGGCACCGGCGGCCTGGCGGTCTGCCATGGCCTCCTTTGTCAGAGGCTGCAGGTCCGGTACGGCGAGGGCGTTGTTGTTGCTGAGCTGTATGCGTTTCCGGAAGGCCTTGCGCTCGCCCGGTCCAGGGGGCTTGCCACGGTCGACCTCCTTCTTCTTCTTGAACTTGCCCAGCCTCATGCGCTTCCCGGCCCTGATATGGCCCTTGGCAGAGTCCTTGGCGGCAAGCTTCTTGGGCGGGCCCTTCGCGCTGAGCATGGCAGACGTCGAGAAGGGCGCCGTGGTGAAGGCGATGATGGGTGTCGGAGCTGCTAGGCGGGCGACAGGGAGGCCGCTGGAAGGCCTCAGGAGGCACTTCCAGCAGTTGGCGGAAGCCATCGTGGTGATGCAAAGGCTTTTCAGTACGGGTAGCCTGTACGTCGTAGGGATGCTATCTCATATTGCGCGGCCAATTGCTCTGGGGAATGTCCGGCCTCTTTGCAGCACGCGATGTTGCCAAAGCAGCTCACAGAATTATTTGCTGACCTTCTTAGCGTTTGGGCAGGGGTTGTCGGGTTCGCAGGACCGTTGCTCCAATGGGATCAGTCGATGCGCCAGACCCGATTTTCCTCTCCAGTCTGGCAAAGCGGTGCGACATTCGGCCGGCTCATTCTTGGTCTGGTGTCCCGCATTTCGAATTCTGCACCTCGAGACCGCCTAAATTTCAGATTGGCTGCACCAGCACAGACGGCGAAGACAGGACTCCAGCGACCGACCGACCACGATCTTTCAAGACGACAGAACGCCGCAAGGGCTACAATCCAACCAAAAGCACATCACTATGTCTCTGCCCAAATCCAGGCCAAAGCTGCCCGTGGCGGTCAACAAGCCCACGCCGTATACATTCGATCTAGGCCTGCTCCTCGCCAATGACAGCAACCCGCTCGAGCTCGACTCCGCCAACCTCGAGTCCTCACTCGCAGAGACTGCCCGCGATGGCGCACAAGCACTCGTATGCTTTTTTCCTCCCCTCCGCTACTCCACGCACCCCCTCTAAACGTGACATCATGAACTAACAACACGCTACAGATCAACCAGCTCCTGACCACCTGCCCCATCCAGTCCACCGAGGCCGGCGTCCTGCTCTCCCTGCCCCAGCCCACGACGCCCCTGCCGCGCGAGAAGCCCGTGCCCCAGCCCAAGCCCCTGACCAAGTGGCAGCAGTTCGCCGCCAAGAAGGGCATCAAGCCCAAGACGCGCGAGCAGCGCAAGAACCTGCAGTACAACAAGGAGAAGGGCGAGTGGGAGCGCAAGTGGGGGTACAAGGGCGCCAACAAGGGCGTCGAGAACGACTGGCTGATCGAGCTCGACCCGGAGAAGGAGGCCCAGCGCAAGGAGGGTACCACCGTGCGCGGAGACAGCCGCAGGGAGAGGAAGGAGAGGATCAAGCGGAACGAGAGGAAGATGAGGAAAAACCTGCGGAGCGGGGAGAAATGAGTTGCATAAGGGCCTCATATTCTGGCGGTTGCCATCTCTCGTCTGTGTTTCATGGCCTCCGGCGTTCATGGTCTTGCGATCTGGAGTTTGGGTTGGTTACGTGGGCTGAGCCGGAGAAGCTCGCCTGATCATGTTTAGTTGCCGTCTTGCTCTTGTAGAAAAGTCAACGGCATTCAAGTACTCACCATCGCCTCTTGCCCGCCACCTATATTGTGCTTTTTGATACTCATGAAGGCCCGGTGTACGATTGCATCGTATTTCTGTTGCACAGCCCTGGATTGACATTGAGCTCCTATCAACAAAACCTACTTCAAACGAGAATGCCATGATGCACAGACACGAACCGCGCAAACTTCATCAACGCACTGCGGATGATCCAAGTCACAGACGATATAGTACAGAGGGTCTGGGAGACTGCTCAATAAACCAACTCGATCTCAATTTTTTCGTGTCCAAAACTCGCTGAAACAGTGGCATTTCTCATGCCTTCGGGGTATAAAAAAACGACAGGAGTGAAAAGTTATGCAGATGCCAGAGGTATCATATGTCTCCGCCAACACGCTAAAAGAGAGACAGCTAGCTAGGGATCTCAAAATTGCGCGACAAAAGGAAACAAGAGGTTATGAATGTCGATATAGAGCGTCGTCAAGAACGTAAAGTCATGGTGTCGTAGCGTGTAGGGAGTCGAGGGCCAGGAGATGGCGCGCCGTTCCGAGTCCGTTCACAAGGGCGGTATGGGAGCAGAGTGGGAGTGGTCAGGTCCGTAAAAGTCTGCCTCACCGAGCGCAAGGCCGATTCTAGAAGCCAAGAGGTGACAAGGGCTTGATGGGCGACAGCGGCCGTAGATCGTTTGATCTTCTTGGCGTAGTGGTCTCTTGCCGGCTGTCGATCGTCAGATTTGTCGAGATGGTCGAGGCCGAGGCCACACTGGCATTCTCGGGGGCGTGCGTCTTCTTCTTGAGGCGGGCCTTGCCGGCTTCCCCACCGCTCTGATTCGACTGCTTGCTGCTGCCAGACGACGAGACGTTGCGATCCTCCGGTACGCCTTCTTCCTCCTCGTGCGCACGAGGCGCCGCAATTCCTTGAGGTGGTGGCTGGTCAAACAGCATATACTCCTCCTCGATGAACTTGGCCTCGTTCTTGCAGCCCTTCCAGCATTCGCGCCAGTCACAGACAAGGAATTTGAATGAGAAGGCGTCAATCTTCATGCAAGGCTGGAAGCAGATGCACAGGTTGCGAAAGTCCATCTTGTTCTTGTCCGAGTGTGCCAGCAACAGGCTCAGATGGCAGGTGATGGCAAACAAGAGGTAGTAATTGAAGGGCGACAGGTTGGACAGCTCGTCAATCAAGAGCTGGGGTACCTTTTCAGCACCGGCGCACTCACGTGCAACACGCTCCTGTGCCGCCTTGGGGAAGAGTTCATCCGGCAGCTCTCTGAGCCACGCTTTGAGCATGGAGCCAATGATGTTGATGTCATACAGATCGTCTTGTTCGAACAAGTCAACATCGTATTCTAGGAGAAAATGGTCAGTAAATGTGTACAGCAGAAGATGGGGAGTAGAAAAGTAAGGACAACGGCTTACCCTCATCAAACTTTCTCTGCCACTTTTTGATCTGCGGACCGCTGCCCGGCACTCGATACAAGCCTTCCACGTCTGTGCCCTTGTAGTTGAGGTAGTCGATGGCCCTCCAGGGGAATGCTGGCATCCAGAACTCGGTCTTGTCCCGAGAATCCTCTAACCTCTTTGAAATACGAGTGCGGCGAGTTTGTTCCACAAGGGGCAAGTTGATCACTTTCAAGACGTAATGCTCATCGTCGACGACGGGCTCTCTCTCCGTCGTACTCCCACTCCTCGAGTTCTTGCCAAAGAGGCCCTTGCTGATCATGTCGGCCGCCTTGCTAGAGGAGCTCTTGAGACCGCTGAAGAATGCCGAGCCGCCATTCTCCCGAAGAGAGGAGGGCTGGCCTCGGACATGGTCCCGATCCCTGTGGCCGTCTCTTCCCGGCGTATCACGAGCATGGGCCCGGTCGGCAGAGTGATTCCTAGCAGAGGAAGACATCATCTCCCTAAAGGAGCGGTCGTGCTGGGCGACTGGGGCTGTTTTGAGGGCGGCGACGGTCTGCGCCCGCTCCGGCGGTTCGATGAGCTTGGCTGGCGCCGTGTCTAGAGATCCGGCAGTGTCTGCGTCTCGGATGGATCCAGTGCGGCCAAATCTGAATCCTTTAGACTTGTCCTTTCTGTTGCCCGCGTTGGAGCTCGGCTCGAACTCGGCGGACGAAGCCAATGATACCTCTGATTTGGATGGATATGTAGGCATGGGTTTTTGTAGGGGTTGCTCTGGTACAGAGTACTCTGCTGAAGGAATACGAGTTAATGGTGCTTATATAGAAAAAAACCGCCAAGGCTGACGAGAGCAGAATGACTTGACAAGAGATGATGATGAGCAGGAGTGTGCATGCTGTACGTACCTGACTGCTTGGAGTTCTGTCTATTGACTCCTGGACGATCAGTGCCTCTGGACATGATCTCGTTCCTCGAATCCGAATGAGGCTGAGGCTGCAGTCTCTCGGCGGACTTGGACGACTTGCCAAAGCTGAAGAAGAAGCCTGACTTGGAGGCCTTTTCGTCGTTGTGACGCTGGTTGTGATTGCGGTGGCCAGAAGGGGTACCACGACCCTGGCCGCGGTCGTCGTGCTGGTGCTGGTGCTGGGGCTGAGACTGGTGCTGTTGTTGGTGCAGCGGTGGTTGTTGTCCGCTGGGATGGTAAGTGGGTTGGTCAAAGGGCTCCTGCAAGGTCGCTGAGATGGGCGGGTAGTCTTCTTCGGGCTGCTGCTGTACAAGGTCGGCTACGTGCAGAGGCTGCTTGCCCCCGGCGCTTTGTGCTCTCTTCTGTGTCAGGCGGAAGGGCGAACGTGGGGACCTTGGCGACCTGGTCGAATCTGCTGGGGAGGTGAGCCGTAGAGATCCGCCAGATGGCTGGTCTGGTTCAGCCGGAGCTGTGGCCTCAGAGAGCGGCAACGGCTGAGGGGCGGGTTTGCGTCCCATTGTCGGTATTCGTGCAGTGTTTGGTTCGGGAGGGGTGCTGGTGGAGGAGGACGAGGAGGAGGGGAGGGGGGGGGGGCGGATAGAGCAACAAGGCGACCAACCCCGTGATTTGCGCTCTGGCCAGACGAGGACAGCGGTCTCGTGCGAGGGCGTGTGGCAATCGCCCGGGATGAGCAAGGCAAAATAGGCAGATTTGCAGTCTGCGACAAGTAAGAGACGAGGCCAGAGCAGGTCGAGGCGCGGGACGACAAAGGTTGGCGGTCGCGAAAGAAGGGGGCCGAATGTTGGTTATTGGGCTGGTCTGGCTGTCCGGGAGCGGGTTTGGCGGGTTTGGCGAGTGTCTGTCTAGCTAGGGGTCGAAGAGGGTCCCGTAATTAGCTGTTTCCCTGTGCTCGTTCCCAGTACGAAGAGGTAAGTACAAGTATTTACTAGGAAGTCAAGGGCCACTCCGCGCCCATGCCAGCGCCAGCCAGTTGAGATCCGTCTGGCCTCTCGGGTGGGTGGTCCTGGCGTCCAAAGCCGCCGGCTCGTCAGGTACGCGAGGGCGCAGTGGGGCCTGGTCAGGACAAATTGGGCAGTTCCTCTCTTGCTTGGGTGGATGTTCCAAGATCTGGATTAGGTACGACCCGCGATGCTTCTTGCCAAGTATCATCATTCTTCTCCTCAACTTGCAAAGCAGCAAGGCTCGTAGTAATATATCTAGCTTGAGGGCTCCTGTGAGCGCCGTCTTTCTTTGTTGCCTACCTATTCTTTGTCACGTTTTTACTGGGCAAGCACAATGGCGTCGCAATATCTAATGTCTTTGGCCTTGACCAGAATGGAGAACTACCTAGGTACCTATTCACCTCAAAGAATGCATGTATGAACGTTGAGCCAATGGAACCTTGGACGGTCCGATGTACGGACAGGAGGCTTGTCTTTGGTGCCGCCTGGGCAAAACGCCCTTGTTAATATCATTCATTATTTGTACGCCTGTTTCCCTCTGGTCGACTCGTCGAGGCGGCAGGTCGAAGGCGTCGTCAGCAGTGAGGCATACCCTAAACGGCAAGTTTCACTGGGACAACTCTGAAACCTGATCGAATCTTGGTGTGGAAATGCACTGTCAGGGGTCTGAGTGGATTAAACGCTGGATCGACGGCTCTCTGGTGGTTTGGGGCGGGGAATATCCATCACGTCCATGGGTCCGGTAAAGGCCACACCACAGGAACATTGAACCTCCAGATGTCGTCCAAAATT
The DNA here is from genome assembly GCF_004353045.1 of Thyridium curvatum. Taxonomy (NCBI): domain Eukaryota; kingdom Fungi; phylum Ascomycota; class Sordariomycetes; order Thyridiales; family Thyridiaceae; genus Thyridium; species Thyridium curvatum. Next base: position 33,095 of record NW_022156772.1, on the reverse strand, counting down.
CGCCAAGATGTTCTTTGCGATCGCCCTTTTCTCCCTCAATGTCTTTGGGGTTGAATAAAGTTGCCAAGTCGAGGCTGATTCCGGAGAAAAGTGATATGCTATTAATGCCAATACTTGATCAACTTGCAAATGTTGATTTCACCCTAGCGGAATTCTTGGCCCAGCATTCTCATATTTCTCAGTGATTTTGCAGTACATGTCAGTCCAGGTGCGCTGTTTACTTTACTAATCTACCATATCCGAGATTACATTATTGTCATTAGTCTGACAAGGCATGTTTTTTTTCGGTGGCCAATTCCTTTTTTCCTACAGGGAGCTTTGTTTCTCCAGGGAAGACATCTTCTGCTCCCTTGTGACTTTCGTTGTGTGTAAGGTATCCATAGATCGAAATGGACTTTGTCCGTACAGAAATCGAAAGCACAAGTTTCCATGTGCTTTACACAGTCACTACTGACGGGGCATGTCACGATCTCTCAAAGGATGTGCTCCGGCTAGGCCTACATGGGGCTCAACTCAACCCGCCCTGGGAACTGCGTCAAGACGGACCACCACCCCGCCTAGGTAGAAGGGGAATGGCGCCAGCGGAGGTGAGATCCGCAGACCCTGAAACTCTGGAATGTTTGGAGACATAAGACAGCACTCGTCCTCTTCTCATCCCGAGCTGAGGTACGGAATGAAACAGTGGCAATGAACAACGCCCTTGCATTCTGAATCGGCGCATCGCCTACCCTTAAAGAACAAGTCGATATTCTGTGTCGGAGAGGGCCAGGACGATCCTACTCGACTAGGCAAGTAAGTATCCAGGCCATGCGGTGACATGCATATCCGTATTCGTCACCGCCTTTTCCCACCTGAGAGCGGAGGGCTGCAGCTCTCGATCGCATCCATGATTTCCTAATGCAGTTTAAATCAGGCACAGGTGTTTCTGAAACTCGACATACAAGCCTCCCGTGCCAAGTAGCCATCAGTCAGGAAACAATTCATGGCCGCCTCAGTGCCTATCAAATCTGATCAACTGAAATCAATCGACAGACCTCGAAAACAGACGCACGGTATTTGCTGCTGTGTCTAGATCTGTGCTCAAATGAAGATGATCCGCATCCGTGAACAAAGTGTCCTGACCTTTGCAATAATTGCCTGCAGACTCGAGAAGTCACGAGGTTTGTACTTGTAAGGTGGCTGTCCAGGCTGTGATGGTTGCAACCATCCAACCCACCTCAAGCTCCACCGGTTTACGTAATTCACCTCATCGTCTTCAACGACCAAACATCCAAAAAGGAACAGCCATATGGCCAGCAGACGGCCCGAGTGGTTTCAAAATTCTATAAAATGGCACAGACACCCGCGGCTTCGGCTGCTCTCGACCTTGCCACAGATGCGCATGTCAAGTACATCCAAAGCTTGGACACGCGGAAAGATGAGTATGACTACTGGTTGACCGAACATCTCCGGCTCAATGGGCTATACTGGGGCCTGACGGCCCTTCACATCATGGGCCGGCCTGACGCCTTGCCCAGAGATGAGACGATTGACTTTGTGCTCTCATGTCAGCACGAGAACGGAGGCTTTGGAGCTGCACCGGGCCACGATGCCCACATGCTCTACACTGTGAGTGCGGTGCAGATTCTGGCCATGATCGACGCATTTGACGAGCTCGAGGCGAGGGGCCGGGGTAAGGCGCAGGTGGGAAAGTGTTAGTATCTCGGATCTTCTAGTCTACATTCTTCTCTGACCTCGCTTGAACAGTCATCGCGGGTCTCCAGAACCGAGAGACCGGGACATTTGCTGGTGATGAATGGGGTGAAGAGGATACGCGCTTTCTCTACGGCGCTTTCAATGCTCTATCCCTCCTGGGCCTGCTTTCACTTGTCGATGTGGACAAGGCGATCGAGCATGTTGTCGCGTGCGGCAACTTTGACGGCGGGTACGGCGTCAGCCCGGGCGCCGAGTCGCACTCGGGCCAGATCTTCACTTGCGTTGCGACGCTGGCCATAGCGGATAAGCTTGACCTTATCGACAAGGACCGACTAGCACGATGGCTCAGCGAGCGGCAAGTGGCGGGCGGGGGCCTGAATGGCCGCCCCGAGAAGAAAGAAGACGTATGTTACAGCTGGTGGGTACTGAGCCCGCTCGCAATCATCGGTCGTCTTCACTGGATCGACCGTGAGCAGCTTATCGGCTTCATCTTGACCTGCCAAGATCCAGAACTCGGCGGCTTCGGTGACAGGCCGGGCAACATGGTTGATGTGTGGCACACTGTCTACAGCATTGCAGGGCTGAGCCTGCTGGAATACCCGGGCCTTGAGGCCATCCACCCGGCCTACTGCATGCCCAGGAGCACCATAGAGCGGGTGATCGGCAATAAATGAAGGTCACTGGCAAAGGATGTCCATCACTGGCATTCTGGTTCATCCCCTCCAAGCCTGCTCTAGACGCCGCTCCTGCGTGCTCGTACCATCTAATAATCTGCTGACAGCCTCACCGTGTCTTCAGAATACAAGGCACGAGCAGAGGAAGAATCTATTGACAGACTGTGCCGACCTCTTGCTCTTGTTGGGGGCTTGGGCAGGTCAGTTCAGATGACATTGGGTGTAAAACTGTCGCTGTGAGCGTGGTCCAGCACATCAGTATGCCCTCTACTGCGCATCCTCGGACTCTGGAGGAACAATCTAGGCCTGTCCCAGTCAGTACACTGCCGTCTGAAGATCCCCTGATGCACCTCCAATATTTAGATGAGCTGGAGGGATCAACAGAAACAATGCAGAATGCTCGTCCTACAGATTTCATCTGAACTATAAGATCAGACTCAATTCCATGTGAGGTGATTTGTTTCGCTCAATAATTCTTAGCAGCCTCAGCTGACTTGAGCCTGTGGGCCTTCTTTGTTCTTTGGTGTCCAGGAGTCACGAACTCTGAGGGCAGGCACGCGTGGCAGACCACCCCGTTGCTCCTTCCCTCCTGGTCATGCTTGCGGATAAAAAGTCAAGTACCTCACCTTGATGCCCACCAGCCAGCCTAATCCAAAGTACCACTTGACCAGACAAGCAGATCAATCTGTGGCATTAGGCAGCGGATTGGTCTCACCAGAGGGCATCATCTCTTCTGCCTCTCCTCTCATCTTCATTTCTTGAACCAATCTCTCCCTTCAACCCTGAAGTCATCCTGGGTGCTGTTTGGGACGCATCCAACGCATTGCAAATTCCCTGCATTGAAATCAGCAACACCTACATCTTGAAGTCAGGTACGTGTGGAGGTATTGCTCATCATCGTCATTGCCCTTTCTTATCTTCTCATTGCGTTCTCAGTTTCCATCCATCACCAGTCTTCTTTCCGCGTTTGTGCCAGGTTTCTGCTCCGAACCTTTCCTTCTCTTCCTCTCGGCCCTCACTGTTTGTACATGTCTCCAGCACTGGACTCGCCCATCTCATCAAATGCTCTGCTCCCGCCCAGACTTTTTGCTAAGCTTGCCGACCACTCTTGAGCTGACCACCATGCTAACGAGCTTCCCAGAGTGGTGCTTGCCAATATTCACCACCGCTCTGGCCGAGAACCCTGACCAGGTCGCACGCACGTACTCGCGAGAGCACGACTTACGTGCCCAATAGATTTGGTACCTTAGTTGCCCTCACTCCTGGTGACGATCATTGAAAGGCAGGCACTGATATACAATAACAGATCCTGCCAGACCGCTCTCTCGCCGAAGCAGCGCAAGCCTGTGCCTATAAGTAACTTCTTCGACGAGAAACGGGTTTAGTCTTCCGCTTTTGGCTGCCGCCTTTGAGATCGTAGGTGCTCCATGGTCCCCGAGAGTTCCTCACAGGGTTCAAGCAAGAGTCCTGCCTTTCTTTCCCCCGACTTCCCATCTCGGATTGTTTCCACGTCCTCTCTCTTCCACGAAACATCACCACTTCCGATGCCCCCGTCCATTCTTTCGTCCAACTGTCCCTACACCGTCTTCGCTCGTCCTACGTTGCTCCCTACCCTTGCTACCAACCTTGCTCCCATACCAGTCTCGCTTCAGTGCTCTGGCTTTTTTTGTTCTTTTGTTTCTCTCTTGTCTGTTTCCCGACTCACTACGTCAACTGCTTCTTTCCTAAACCCTAGCTGGTATTAGACGCCTGCTAGCTCTGTCCCTCCCATCGCGGCCAGTGTGTGTCGACCATTCTTCAACTTCAGGCGTATGTCTCTGCTTCAAGAGTCCAAGCGCGTTTCTCCTTTGCGTGTTGAAACCCTCCTGCTTCAAGACTTGACATTCCCCAAACTAACACCAGTTCTCTAGATGATGGCGGCCCTTGCCGAGATGGACCCCGAGCTGAGAGACGTCCAGCCCCGGCCTATTCCGCTAAAGTGTATCCTGTGCCCGAAGAAGCCGTCGTTCTCCGACATATCCCATCTCTTGACACATGTCTCCTCAAAGTCTCATCTACACCACAAGTTCAACATAGAGATGCGTGCCAAATCAGAATCAGGGGCTGAGGACACCCTGAGACGGTACACGAAGTGGTACGACGACAATGGAATTGAGACTCTGTTGGCTGAACGCCTCTCTTCCAAGGAGCAAAAGAAGACTGGACGGCGGGGTCGCCCGCGCGCCAACGTAGTAAGATAAACGCCAATTTGTTATTGAAGTACTTGTACTGAAGCATGACTCTTCAGTCCTCAGCTCGCCCCTCGACACGTCAGCCCATACCCGTCAAAGCAGATCCAGACGACGTCTTCACAGACGCAGATCACTTGCCCCCGGTCGGGGTGTGGAATACCGCTGGGCCGCACCGCTCCCTCTGTCATCCTAACCCAAATCAAGACCCGCGTTTGGATGACTCGGCATATCACACCCCTTTGGCAAAGCGAATTCGTTCACCATACCAGCTATTGGACTCTCCAAGTGACCCTTTCCAGATCAAGTATGAACGCTCAAGGTCGACCACCGAGACCTCCGACAGCCTCGTTGCTTCCGAGGTTACCACTGCTGTCACCACGGAGAACACAGACGAAGATGGACACGCGAGCAAGCTTAAGGGGGTCATCTGGCCCGGTATGGACCTCTTCGACTCGGCCACCCCAGATCAGAAACGAAAGCGCAATCAGCGCAAGGACGGCTCAGTCCTTGAAAACATGAAGATGACTTCTCAGGCCGTCACGCCGACAGAGTGTATTTGGGGCACAGATGGGGAGTACCAGCGGAGCCGTGACATCTACGCAAGCCCCTCTATTGACGGTAGTCCTCTACCGAAGACTACTCGGAAGAAGCGCGTGCGGTCGCCCCCTGAAAGCCCCACAAAGGCGAAGAAGGGTAGGCAGCCCAGAGGCAGAAAGCCAGGGTTTGATGAGGCGGCAGGCAAACGCCGGCGACAGCCCCTCGCCGACGTCACCACCACCCGGCAGACGAGAGCATCTACGAGAGCTGCTGGACAGCTCAAGAATAACTTCTCGGTCAAGACCGATGCGACCGATGATGACCTGGACGATATGATCAAGCGGGAAGATGAAGCACCCTTTCCAACTCGCGGGATCATGAGAAACGCTCTTGATGTTTTCGAGGAAGAGGCCCCTTGCAGCCCGGGTGAGCAGGTGTCATGCTCTCCGGAGACCCTAGGTGTTGACCTGGGCTACCCAGGTCGCACCGAGAGCCCAATCGAAGAGAATGAGTGAGCCCACCTTCTACCCTAAGCTGTCCCGTACTCATTGCTGACATTTGTGCTTCGCAGCTTCGACCTAGGACCACGCACCACGCTGCAGCCCATCAACCCGAACCTGCTGCTGGCGTCACCCCTCCCTCTCTCGAGGCAAACTCCGGGTCTCCGTTTCTTCAACAACTCTATTGACACGTCGACTCTCGGATACCGACAACACTCGACTTCCTACTCTCAGCACTTTCTGGGCGGCGGTCACACCATGCCGCCTAGTATCTCTGAAAGCTTGACCTTTACCCCTTTGTACTCGCAAGCCCGCATGGGATTTGCGCAGTATCAACCCTACGGCTCAGTCCTATACGATGATGGGTCCAAGGAGACCCACGGTGGCTTGCAGTCACATGCTAGCCGTCTGGACTACGGCGCCTTCTCTCTTTCTCAGCCATCGAACCCATATGCTAACGCGACCCAACGGCACACCACGGATTTCGATATTTGAGTGGCAGGGCATCCACTCTGACTCTTTTTCTGCGTTTAATTTTGCGTTGCCTAAGCATATCTCCCAGAGCGGCAAGCCCGTTCAACTTTCCTGCTTTCCACAGTTTAAAAGATACCTGCAGCAGACCGTTCGATCCTTAAGGAATATTTCTCTATCCGCGCCAGCAAAGAAGTAGAAGAGGCTGGTGGAACTCGGTGCAGACTGTAGATCATATGTTGGGATTAATGGCGTCTAATCTTGCTCTGCAATTGGGGAATATCCCTTTCAAAACCCAGAAAAAGTCCGTTGGTATCAAAGTAGTCAAGCTCCAATTCCATATAGCTACACTAGTCAGACAAAGACGAGAAGAATATGCGCCTTAACATATATCCGCTGCCTCCCGGTTCATGGAGAGGTGCTCTGCTCCCAGCTCTCGCTTGTAACAAACCAATTTGGTTCCTCTAGGATACTTAAGTCTAGGATACTTAAGTACAACTCACACTGCTTACAGTTGCTCGATGCTGGATATCAGATGGTCGAGTTGGTCTGGACCGTCACCTAGCACGTCGGACATGAGCCTGGCTGCACCACGAAGCCTGCGCATCTTGACTTCGTCCTCTAGTTCGCGAGACTTGTGCCTCGCCACCTCGATAACCTTTTTGGGTATCCTCGCCAGGCGGGCCACGTTGAGGCCGTAGGACCTGTGCGCCACGCCTTCGCCGACCTCGTACAGAAAAGTGATCTCCTCCTCCTCGTCGTCGTCGTCGTCACCGTCGTGATCCACGTCTTCTTCTTCGTCTCCGCCGCTGTCTCGGCCATCCGCTGCTTGGCGCCCCCGGCCCCCGGCCCTCGAGGCCCGGAAGCGCATGTGGACGTTCTTGACGAGGCCGGCGCCGAGCCCCTCGGCGACGCGGGCCAGGTTCTGGTAGTGGGTGATGAAGAGGGTCAGGCAGCGCGTGTGGCGGGCGACGTGGTCGAGGACGGCGTGGGCGATGGCGGCGCCGTCGTGGGTGCTGGTGCCGCGGCCGAGCTCGTCGAGGACGACGAGGCTGCGCGGCGTGGCGGAGCGCAGGATGGCGGCCGTCTCGGACACCTCGACCATGAAGGTCGACTCGCCGGCGAAGAGGTTGTCGCGGGCGCCCATGCGCGTGTGGATGGCGTCGGCGAGGGTCAGGGCCATGGCCGTCGCGGGCACGAAGGAGCCGACCTGCGCGAGCAGGGTGAGGAGGGCGACGGCGCGGACGAAGGACGACTTGCCGCCCATGTTGGGCCCCGTGACGAGGTGGGCCAGCGGGGCCGGGGAGCTGAGGGAGGTCGAGAAGGGGATGTAGCCCGTCGGCAGGGTGTGCTCGGCGACGGGGTGGCGGCCGCCGGTGATGGAGATGGTGGGCGGCTCGGACGAGGGCAGGATGGTCGGGCGCGTGTAGCCCGGCAGGGCGGCGACGCGAGACAGCGAGAGCAGGCAGTCGAGCGTGGCGAGGGAGGCGACGGCGTCGCGCAGGGGCTGGTACTCGGCGGCGACGGCCCGGAGCAGGTCCGCAAAGGCGGCGTCGCAGGCGGCGGCCAGGGCCTCCTTGTGCTGGTCGCGCTCGCTGATGAGCCGGACGACCTCGGGCGTGTGGAAGCGCGAGACCTTCTTGGTGCCGCTGATCTTGGCCCACGAGGCCGGCACGTGCTTGAGATCCGCGTTGGAGACCTCGACGAGGTACTCTATGCCGGCGACCGTGACGTAGTCGACGGGCTTCTTCCTCGACAGCTTGGAGGCGGCGGCCGCGCGGTGCTCGTCCAGCTCCTGCTCGACGGCGGCGATGCCGAGCTTATGGTTAGTAATGTCCTCGGTCTCCTCCGCCTCCCGGAAGAAGGCGTACTTGTCGTTCTTACGGGCCGCATCGGTGCTGATCTTGTCGAGGAAGGACACGACGATGTCGAGGATGGCCGGCAGGGAGGCGATGGCCTCGCCGATCAGCGGAGACTGGAAGCCCGTGTCGGCGGGCGACTTGACCGCGGCATACTCGGTGGCGATAGTCTGCAGCGTCTGAAGCACAGCGAGGAGCTCGGGGCGTGTGCACTTGCCGTAGTAGATGCGGATGAGGCTGCGTTCCAGGTCCGTTCTGGTCTTGACGAGCAGCTGCTCAATCTTGTCCACCTTGGCGGTGGACTGGTTCTCGAGGAGCTCCGCGACCGCGGCCACACGTTCCTCGAGGCGCTCCCTATCGAGGAGCGGCCGGCCTATCCACTTCTTGAGGAGCCGTTGCCCGAACCGAGTCTGCGTCTTGTCGAGCGCCCAGAGCAGACTGCCCTTCTCCGAGTGGTCCGTCTGGTTCCGGTACACCTCGAGGCTCTCGAGCGTGGTGCCGCTGAGCAGCATGTGCTGGCGGGTGCTGAAGGACTGGAAGTACTTTGTCAGGTCAAAGATGTGCTCTAGACCGTACTCGGTCAGGTGCGTGATCATGGCCGACAGGCACACGGTAACGGGCTCCGGGAGCTTGAGGACCTTGTCCAGAAGCGCTGCCGCCTTGTCATCTTGGGAGCTGTCCTTGAGCTTGCCGGCGTAGAACTGCGTGACGTGGGAGTAGGCTTCGGCGGCCATGGTCTTGCCCTTGGCCACACGCTCGACACGCGTCCGGTCGCCAAAGACGTTCGTCGCGCTGCCGGAAAGATGCTGCACGAGCTTCTCGCTTGCCTTGGTCAACTCGCCGACGATCAGGAGCTCGCACGGTGAGATGTGCAGCAGGCGGGTCTCGATCTCGCTCCTCATGAAGCCGTCCTCAAAGTTGTCGTATATGATGTCTCCCGTAGCCGGCTGAACGGCCAGGATGCCGACATCGACCTTCTCGTCGGTGCCCCAACCTTTGGCCTTGGATTCGGTAATGCACAAGAGGTAGCCACCAGCCGGCGCGCCCGACTGGTCACTGCCCTGGTCAAGCTCGCCGAGTTCATCAATGTAGGTGCCTTTGGTGTAGACATTGGTGAGCTTGCGGACAAAGGGCGCGTTCCTGTTGTCTCCGGCCTTCTTGAGGGCGGCCGTCTCGAGCTGGCGGACCACGCCCACCTTGTGGCCGGCAGCGACGAGCCTCTTTGCGTGGACTGGGAGCCGGTGCACGGGGATGCTGGCCGATGCAAAGCGGTCTAGATGGGCCTCGGAAGGGTGCTCGTCGTATCTCATCTTTCCGGGAATGCAAACAATGCTCAGCTCTTTGGCGGCGATGCGGGCATCTTCGCCAAAGAAGCGGAACTTGTACCCAACTTCAACGATCAGGATGGTGTCCATGTGCTTTCTCTTGATGTCTAGGAATTGCAGCTCCATGGGCGTGAGCTTGCCGGTCTTGGATCCTTTCTTCTTCGACTTGGCCGGTGCCGGTGGCTCATCGTCCTCGGCAGCATCCGCATCGTCGGCGTCCTCTCCATCGGCCCCGTTGCCCTCGTCTGTATCGCGGCTCCTCAAACGGGACATGCTATCGGGGTGGCCGAGCTTCTTGACAAACTTTTTGTGTAGCTCTGCCTTGCGCTTCTTTGTCGCGGCATCCTCGTCGTCATCGCCGTCAACAAACATGGCTTCGCCGGCATCGGGATGGCTGTCATTGTAGACGTAGCGCTCTGTCCTGGCGCTCGGCCTCGGAGCGGGCGAGTGGGATGTCTGGGCGTCATCCTTCGGAAAGAAGCCGCTCTGCTCGACATCGACAGAATCGGCTGGTTTGGTGCGTTTGGCGGACCGATGCGGGCGGTTGTTTGCGATGTCGGGGTCTTCTTCCAGGGGTCGTTTCCGGGTGGTCTCGGCAGGCGATGGCGATGACGGGCTGTGCTGCGACTGGTGAAATGCGGCCGACAGGCCATTGACGGTCTTCGGGGTGAAGAAGCTGGTCAGAGACGACTGCTTCTTCTCTGCGGGCTTGGATGCGCCCGCCATATCGTGGAGTCGATGCCAGACAAGATGGGCTCCGCCGGTCAAACTAGCATTTGTGATATCATCGTTTCTAACGGCGTGAAGGCTTGGAAAGGGGAGACGCGTCTGTCTAGACTCTTTACGCGTTAAGTGCTATCTAATCAGCCCGGAAAGCTGCAGGTGGTTCAGTGTGCAGCTAGGTAGTGGGCTAATTAGGGTCGCAAGTAACTACGTGTACTCCGCAATTGACTCCAATTGTAGGCAGTCTCCTCTCCTTTGCAAATCTTCATCTTATATACCAGAGCTCGACCACTTTTTGCCCTGCCCAGGACCCCTCAAGACTAGTATGAGATGGAGCTCAAGGTACCGACTACCTGAATATCACCTTTATTTGCGCAGCGAAGGGCCTACGAGGCTGGACCCTAGCTCGAGAGGAACGAGGGCTCCAGGGTCCCATTTTACGAACGCGAGCAGTGAGGGCTAATACAACCCCATTCCTTGAAGGCTGCGTTGCAGGCAGTCCCTCTAGTGAACTGGTATTGGGCGACCAGGCGCGAGACTGACCAGAGACCACCTTTCACGGGGGTTCAATGGTGTTTCTAACAGAATCTATCCTCGGTTCTCACGGAGATTCGAGGTCGACGAATCAGCCGCCAACACCATTGCTCGCCGATGGCTCCGCGAACTCACTCAAGCTTCGCAGCCTGGAAAGCAGTCACGGGCATGGGACCTTCCGGTTTGTCTCGAGAACACAAAAACCAAAATGATCCCAGGCAATCCTTTTTTTACCACCTTTATAGAGCACCTTAGCTAGGTAATATATCCTGATTAGGCACCTGAGTTAATGTACTTACATTACTTACAAGTCACTAACCTTGAGGCTTGCCATCATTTTCGAGATAGCTTCATCGATCCGTCCACTATCCACGTATTGTAGCCATGGAATTGAGCAGGGCCTTTCTATTTAGACACACACACACACACACACACAGCATGTACGTGATGTGGATTACTTGGCCAAGGAACGAAATACTGGCTCTATATGGAGCAAACCGCTTCATACGGTTCTCTGGTTCACCCAGGAAAGATCTCGGAAGCCCACGTACAAAGTATGACGATCTTAAATCCCTTCTTCTGGTCGTTATGTCCTCATTCCTTTGCCATTCCACATCTGCATCAAAATTCAGCAGAAACTCAATCCTTTGTCAAACATACGTCTGCCAACGCGCGCCCACGTATAAACGCCTACAGATACACGCGGACACAGCTATCCATAAAACACATTCATCATGGAGTCAAAAGTCGCGGTCAATCTGATCAAGACTCGCTTTCTCGTTCTTTCAGACACCCACGGCATGGCCTTCACGCCCGAGAACCATCCCCTTCAACTCGAGAACCGCACCCAGCACGTTGATGTCGCCATCCACTGTGGTGATTTGACAGAAGAGTCCAAAACCGCCGAGTTTATCACCACTCTCGAGCTTCTAAAGAGCCTCGATGCAAAGCTCAAGCTTGTTATTGCCGGCAACCATGACTTCACGTTGGATGTTCCAATATTTAAAAAGAAAGTCGCAGAAGCCATTCCAGCTCTTCGAGCAGACGAAGTGAGCAAAGAATACGGCGGCTACGGCGAGATAAGGACTTTATTTGAGGATGCAAGGCAGTCTGGGATTATGTTCCTTGACGAGGGCACCCATCACTTTACGCTCGATAACGGGGCAAGTTTGACGGTATATGCCAGCCCTTACACCCCTTCACGGGGTGAAGGGGGATTTCAATATTCACCCCAGGAGGGGCACACATTTGCTATCGAACCCAATACAGATGTGGCTATAACTCATGGCCCTCCTAGGGGTATACTGGACTTTACAGACGCACATCAACGAGCGGGATGCAAGGATCTTTTGCAGCAGTAGCACGAAACAGACCAAGTCTGCACTGCTTTGGGATATCCATGAAGGATGGGGGGCTAAACTGGTGGCTTGGAGAGAGCCAAGCAGCGCCGAGCCATCTCATTTCACGGCCGTAGATAACGGCAAGTCTCAAGTAGTGGAGACCCTGGGCAGGCTTAAAGCTTCACGAGATGATGGGAAGCTACCACAACAACGATCCTATCACACGAGTCACTGCAGAGGCGATGCTTATCCTCTCAAGAGAGGACAGCAGACCCTCTTCGTGAATGCAGCCATTCAAGGGGAGGACGAGGCTTCAATGCAGCTGCCTTGGTTGGTCGACTTGGACCTTCTTCCGCCAGCCGATGTATCGTCTCGCAAACGGAAACAAGCACCGCCCGGGATCGAAGACGGCGAGTCGGTGGGGACAAGGGACAAGCGGATGAGGATGGCGAGCCCAAACGAGGAGTAGATGGAAACTCGACCTGGTTTTAGAAATATCTGATAAACGCTAGACATTGCATCCACATCCTCCTGCCGCGAGGCATTACGCTGTGATGGGGCGATGTAATTATTCTTCTGCAATTAAAATTGTTGCAGTAACCCATAACTTGTCTCTTTGTGATGACCAGCTACTTGTAACTCCTTGTGTAAACCCGCATATATCTTGTATATCATATCATCAACTACTTTTGCAACCACATGTTTACAAAACATAATTATATACCTCCAAGTCACAACCGCGCTTCCACCGTAGCCAGCCACCTACCTCTTCATATACACACGCGTCGGTGCAAGAGAGTTAAGACGCAAAGAACTCTTCTGGATTGTGCTCGAAAACACCAGTTCAGCCCCTAAAAGGGAAGGACGAAAGACACAGACTATTTGACCTGTCAGATCTTGTCCGCCTTCTCCGACTTGTCCACGTGCTCATCCGAGTGTGGCGAGGCCAGCGTCGCTCCCTTGTCGACAATGTGCATGTCCAGGTGAGCGACGTTGGCCTGGTCGCCGTCAATGACCTTGGCCAGCTCCTCGAGGGTGGGCCCACGCGTCTCGACGTAGAACCGCCAGACGAAGCAGAGCTCGAAGAAGATCCAGCACTGTGGGGTGTCAGTTTGATTTGTTCACCAGCCTTGGTTACTCTTTTGCTACAATTCCTTCCGGAGAGAGAGGGGGGAGCGGGCAACTTACGGTGTAGATGAGGTAGAACTTCCAGGTGTGGCCCTCGAAAAAGTCAAACGCGATGGGATTGGCGTAGACGTTGAGCGTCAGGGCCGCCTGGACGGACACGTTCATGATCATGAGGCCCTTGGCGCGCATGCGGTAGGGCAGGATCTCGATGGCGTAGCCGACGAGCAGGCCGGACCAGGCGAGCGAGTACATGACGCCAAAGAGCCAGATGAAGAATATCATGGCCTTGCTGGCGCCCTCGAGCCCGTGCTCCTCGTAGAGGCCCGAGGTCAGGGTCCAGAACACAAACGTGCCGAGCATGCCGCCGGTAGAGGCCAGGAACATGGGCCGGCGGCCGATCTTGTCGACGAGCAGGGCCATGGTCACGGAGACGATGAGCGCGAGCACCGTCTGCCCCGCCGACAGGCCGAGCTTCTCGGTCGAGTCCATGATGCCGGCCGTCTCGTACAGCTTGGACGTGTAGTTGGAGATGATGGCGTTGCCGGACCACTGGGAGAAGATGCCGAGGGACAGCAGGATGGCGAGGCGGTAGCGGTTGCCGCGGGTGCGGAAGAAGTCGACGTAACGGCTGTTCTTCTTGTTCTCAAACTCGAGGCGGATGGTCTCCTTGATCTCCTGGTACTCGAACTGGACGGTGGGGTGGTTGGCGTCGCCGTTGGCGTGGTACTTGGCCAGGATGGCGAGGGCCTGCTCGTGCTTCTCCTTGGCCATGAGGTAGCGAGGAGACTCGGGCACCCAGTAGATGAAGACGAGCTGGACGACGGAAGGAAGAGCCTGGACCAGGGCCGGGATCCGCCAGGACCACTCGTTGTTGAGGAAGTTTGTTCCAAAGGCGAGCCATGCGACCACTTGTTCTTCCGTCAGCTTGTGTCTTGAAGGGAGCGCCAGGGCAATATCGACTCACCCAATGCTCCCACATTCCAGAGGCAGTTGTAGACGGTGGTCAGACGGCCTCGGTGCTGTGGGTGGCAGAGCTCAGTGAGGAGCATGGGAGAAGCAATCTGGGCGAGACTGTTGCCGAAGCCAAGCAGGACGCGGCCACCCATGAATGCTGTGAAGCAAAGTCAGATGGGACTAGTGTGTATCTGCATTGGGCAGGTAAGGGGATACGAACTGGGTAGGTTCTGGCAGCTGCCCTGGAGAATAGCACCGACAATCATGATGCAGCAGCCCATGGCAATGGGGAGCTTCCGGCCCAGGTTATCGGTGATGAGCGGACTAGGCGATATGGTCAGTTTGGCATGCTTCTCCTTCTCCTTTCACCTGCCTGCGGACGTGTACTGACACAAATGGGATCGAGACCAAGCTACCGATCTGGTAGAGGGCGCCGAGGAGGCCCAAGGTCTGACCCTGTGGATCGCCGAAGAAGTTCTTCCATGAGTCGAAGTTCTGTACCGAGTTGAAGAACATGCTAGATATGATACCATAGTCAGTACTTCTGTCGTCCCTCAAGAGACTGTCGACACGATGAGGAGACTCACCCGTCATAGCCAGTTGTGGCCGAGGCCACACAGAGAATAAAGGCGTAAAAGTAGAGCTTGCGGAGACCCGGCTCCTTCCTCCAGTTGACCCTCTCGAACCGAGGTGCATCCTCCTGAGCGTGGCGGGTGGCCTCGGCCTGGGCCTTCCTGTTGAAAATACCCATGACTGCGGGAACGCAACTTGGGTTTACAAAGAATGAGTGAAGAAGCAAAATATGATAGAAGAACAAGGCCTATAAGGATTGACTTGGGCAGTTCCCAGAATGTTGAAAGAAAAGAAGCTTTGGGCGTGGAGGACGAGAGAAGGGCATTCTGATACGGCAAGTCTTGTCGCTAGGCCACTTATACATATATCAGACGCGAGAAAGTGTAGGACGATCATGCTCATCTGGTATGATGGACGGGACGGACCTCGTGCGTGTGGTCCATTGGTGTTGGTTGAGCTCATATTGGGCCGTCGAGAAACATATAGAGGCCAAAGTGTTTTAATCATGTTATGACAGGGTTTGTTTCGATATCGAGAGTGTGATTCTGGGTGCATGCTCGCCGAGAGGCCCGTTGACGCCCACAACAAGGGGCGGCTCGATCTATCAAGCGGCTGAATATGTTTATGTGCCTGCAATATGAGATCTCCAAGACACGGTTCGATATCAGAGCATGCGAGCGTCCGATGTTGAGACAAGAAGGATGCTATCCCTCCAGGGCCCCAAGTTGGAGGATGAGGCGACGATCTCCGGTTCCCCAGGTTTCACCGTCTGGCCTACCCGTGCTCTCGGTTCTGACGTTCACGCTTGTATATACATTGGGCCCAGCCATTCATGGCAGTAGATGCATCACTCCTCTCCATGGCACAGCTTTTGATTTGGACGAAAGCAGCTCGCTCGTCCCTTGGACTCGAGCGCCCGGATCGTCAAGTCGTCCAGTCCAGGTAATATGGCTCGGAGAACGTGCGATGCAAGCAAACCGAGATGCAGATGGCCTAATTAGAGTGTTTGAAATGAGGCTCGATCGTGCATTACCGAGCCCGGGAATAGAGGTTGGCTAATGCTTGGTGGTGCTATACTTGAGTCCACCGGGCCGGGATGGGATGGAACCTATCCAGAGAAGGCCAAGGAACAGGCCGGCGTGGTGTGCCAGGGTATCAATGGGATTTAGGCGGTAATCTAGAACATTATGTGACCTTCGTCGAGTGTGGTCGGTCTTCCTCGGGTAGGCACGTTATCATTGTGGAAACCTTGTATGCATTCCGATTGTTTAATATCACGGAAATGACTGGAGGCGCACGCCGATGTCCCTGTCAGATTCTCGAAGATTGAGGGACTCAGAGCAGTTGGGGTTACTCGGGTCTTCCCTGAAGATGCGCTGCAAATCTGGCAACACACAGCACGGACGGCACCGGCAGGCGGAGTGAAACCGGTTATGCAAGTCGACCGTTGTTTCATCTCGCCAATCTGCCATGATAGCCGGTAGCCCTGATGGAAGTGGACTAAACGCAATGAATGCGCTACGGCTCATCGAGTGTAGAAGCCGCGCCGATTCAAGTTCTGGAGTCGGCCCTACCGAGAAACGTACAGGAGAGAGCCGTGCCTGTTGTTCCGAAATGACTTGGAGGCACTTCGTTAAGCAACATGGCCTGTTTGCTGTACCATTCTGAAAGGAAAGCGTCCCTGTCAAGGGTGTGCGAATCGTAGATAGATGCCACGAGAACAGGAAAGCTAAAGTTGTGATGAAATAAGATTCTATTTTCCACATGTCAAACGCCTCGCTCATATATGCCCTATATACACTTTGAGCTACATGCCAGTACTCCGTAATCCATCCAAAATTACATCCAGAGCCTGCAGGTCCCATCGGCACCGGCAGAGACACACCACGGTTCCTTCGGGTGCCAGTCGACATCCAATACACCGAGATGGTCGACGACCTTGTGACCCTTGAGCATTTTGAGCGGCACGATGGTGGGGTTCTCCATGAGGTCGCTGACGACCTTGCCGTGGAAGATCTGTAGGGTACCGTCGTCGCTGGCGTCGGCAAACAGTGGCAGGCCGCCTTTGTGATACTTGACGGACCGGATGGCCTTGGGATGGAAGCGCATCACCTTGAATGGGCGGGTAGAGAGGTCGAGGTCGTGCCAGAGCAGCCTCCTGTCATGAGAACCGACGATGATGTTGTCACCGCCGTTATGCACGTCAAACGACGAGATGGACTTGGCGCCTGGCTGGATGATTTTGACGAGCTCTAGCTTCTGCAGGTCGTAGCAACGAATCTTGACCTTGGTGGCGACAAAGAACAGGGGTCTGGAGGGGTGGAAGTGGGCAGTCTGGGGGTGATCGGACAGTTTGCGGAAGGGTATCTGTGTAAGATGCTTGGAAAGCGTGTGAATGGCGACCGAGGTGCGGCCGCCCGACGGCGAAACGGTGCAAAAGTGGTCGCCTCTCCTGTGCCAGCTAATGACCTTGACAGGCGACCGGACAGTCACCTTGACAATGACACCCTCGTCCTCCAGACGCGCGGTGCCGGGCTTGGCCCACTTGGCCGGAGGCTGCTTCAGGTCGGTGGGCTGCTGGTTCCCGTTGGCAGCATAGCCGAAGCCGGCAGCGAGCACGTCCCGACTAGCTTGTTCTAGCTCCGGGTTGATAACGGGCGGGACCATCATGAAGATGTCTTCCCCGGCGGCGGCCGAAAGCACAAAGGCATCCTTGTTGGGCCGCCAGCGTACACAGTCCACGACGTCATCACTGCTGAGCGTAACGCTCCAGACTTGGCGTCCGGTCAAGAGCTCCCAGAGGCGAACCGTACCGTCGTCGCCACCCGTCGCCAACCAGCACCCAGTAGGATCAATAGCCAACGACCGGACGCGGCCTTCGTGACCGCGGAAAATGGTCTGGCAGACCGTTGGGAACGGCTTGAGCTCTTCGGGGCGGGGTAATTTGGGGAGGAGCGAGTTCGGGTCGATGTTGAGCCTGTTCTTTCGAATTCTGGGCGCCAGATACAGATCTAAGCATCGCTCAAAGCGCTCCTTCACAAAGGTGTCGTAGGCCGGAACCTTGCGCAAGGCGTCGTGCTTGCTTGGCAGATACTCTTTCTCGCGCTCCTCGGGGTCGATATTCTCCCAGGCTTCCTTCTCATCCTTCGTCGGGAGGTACTCGGGCGGAGGGTTGTAGCTCATGTCGTAGCCCGGAGGAGGAAGTTTGGGAGCTGGGATATGCATCACATGAGGTTCTTGCGGCTGCTCATCCTGCCACAGGTCATAGTGATGCTCTTCCTCTTCCTCCTCCTTCTCTCGCTCCTCGGGAGGCTTGTAGGGCAGGATCCTTCCCTCCCGGATGGCTCGCACCAGCTTCATGACCCTCTTGGCTTCGTGCTTGGAGGGCAAGAAACGACGCTTGGGCTCGGGTGCAGCACTCAGAGGCATCTTTTCCTCAATACCGGTAAAGTATTCCACGGTATCCTGTGTAACATGTCATGTCAGTTTTTGCCTCGGGCCCGGTTCCGCCACGAGCACACATACCGGATAAGGATCGTAACCGTCCTCTGGCAGCTCATTCATCTGGACGCGCTTGAGGAGCTCTAACTCGTCCTGGCTGAGGTTGAGAGGCTTGCCGGTCGAAGGGTCTGTGAGGCCAGTCCAACCCTTAGGCACCTCTATGCTGTCGAGAAGGGCATCGAGAGCGTCGCCCGTGGCCGGCCGCATGATCTTCTTGCCGTTGATGTCATAACCAATGTGCGGGTACGAATCGTAAAAGGACAGAGGGATGTTTCCAATCGTGTTGACTGGCTCGTTGGCGTCGGTATCATCCGAGTCGTACACGGGGTCTATCTCGTCGTATATGTACCGCACGCCGCCGTTGGCATCCGTGGTCACTCGGTAGTTTGGTCGGTCTTGGTCGTCTAGCTGCTCGTCGGCAGGTTTCCCAAGATCCGCAGCCAGCTTCTCGAGACCGTCCTCAAGCTCCTCAGGCTCCGAGTCAAAGGAGGCATCGTCGCTGTGTAAGGGTTCATCATCTTCGTCGCCCGACCCTTCTTGATCTTCCTCGTCGAAGTCTCCGTCGCTGCTGAAGTCTTCCGAGTCATCTTCGCTTTGTGACAATGCCCCATCAAGCAAGTCATCCGGGATCTCGCTGTCCGACTCCTCCACCTCCTTGACCGGAGTTTTCCGCTTGCGTGCTGCGTTTTCGGGAGCCATTGCTGCTCGGTGTTGCGCTCTGCTCTCGACCTGTGAAGTCTGAGACGGCTCCAGTAGGCACTAGGATCTAGAAATCTACCAATTTCTCGAACTTTTTTTTTCTGCCATGGTCGGCGGGGAAGCTAGCATGTCTTGGGCAGCACGGTCCACTCACCGCCTTTTCTGCTTCTTGATTCTGTTAGATCGACACCTCGATGCCCACTCATCTCCACCCCTCAACCATTCCCTTCTCAGCCCTACAACGAGGGGGGTATTCAGAAGCTGCATCACGACCGTTGCCTGGCCCCAGGACAAGAATGTCATTATCTCCAGTAATCAGGCATTTTATTGAATAACTGGATTTTCTCCCATGTTTGCTTCTTCAAGACGACAGATATTGTCCACCGTGTCCATCTCCCGACATCTTTTTGGTCTACGAGTCGTGCCGGTCTGGCCTAGTACCCGTTATAACGTACCGGGGCAGAGCCATTTGGAATCGTGCACTCCGTGCCGACACTCGACAGCGATAGCCAGCTGTCTCTCTCTGCTCATCAAGGTGCAAGCAAACAAGACACTGCTCGGCTTGTTAGTGCTGGCCGACAGCTCCAGGCAGTCGACCCCACATCCTTGATTACGTACGGAAACTTGCTCAGGCACGAGTCCGAAGACCCCGATCCTGCGCGGCTCCTTCAGCCCGCTCGGAGACTTTTCTGGCGGTCACCTGATCGCCTCGAGTTCGTGTTGACACTTCACATCAAGCCCATTGCGACTCAAAAGACGTCAGACCCCCGTCTTGTATTGTTCCTGTGAACCCTGGCTGTCGTCGGAGACATTATCCGCTTGCAAGGAAGGAGAAATGGCGTCTGTACCGGCCCAGGCCGATAAGGCCAAAGAACCCCAGAAGCATCGCGCGTGCGATGAGTGTAGTATGCCATTTCCTCCATTGACCCTTACCAGGTCACACTCTTTGCTGTGCAACAGCTGACCCGGGCGGATGTAGGATCGCGAAAACTGGCATGTACCAAGGAACCGGACGGCTGTGCCCGTTGCAAGAGGGAGGGCATCAAATGCCATTACTCCCCGCAGAAGCCCATGGGCCGGCCCCGGAAGCGGCCCCATGCCGAGGTTGCGGGGCCTTCCGACCCGGTGGTGGCTGATGCCGAGGTCCCGATGGATGTGGATTTTCCCTTCCTTGATCCTACTGCCCAGGGACTGGAGTTTCTTGATATATTAGGCGCTGAGAACGCCTTTTCCGAACCAATCCACGTCCAGTCGCAGAAGCTGCCGCCACAGTCCAAGGGGGTCTTTGCTGGTTCCTGGCATTATGACTTGCAGGAGATCGACTTTGACACTACCAACTCCCCGCCTGAGGCCAGCCAGTCATCCGCGCCGTCGACCGCCGTGAGCCCCGACGCGATCCTCCAAGACTCGTACTCCCCGGCAGGAAAGACTCACAGCCTCTCTTCACGGTCTTCCGTCGCCGCAGAGAATGCGACCGCCGATCCGCCGCCACTCGGCATTGTCAACGCGCAGAATGCGCTCTGCGGTTGCCTTGCGAGCATCTACCTTGCCCTGGACTCGCTGCAGCAACTGCCCAAAGAGGTCGGCCCAGCCATGGGCCTGGCACGAAATGCTGCCAAGACGGCGCACAACACCATATTTTGCCCCGTCTGCTCCCCAGAGATCACTGACCCCAACCTTCGTCCGCCGGTGCAGAGCTACCAGAATCTCATGATGCTCTGTGCCCTCCTCCCCACCATCGCCAACACGTACAATGCCATCCTCGCCATGATTGACGCAGAGGTGGCCAAGGCCGATGCCGAGAATCGGTATCTGACCTTCAACCTAGACGAGTATGGTGGTCTGTGGGGACGCATGGCCGGCCTGGACTCTGTCTGCGGTGCTGCTGCCCATTTCAACAACGCCGTTCTCGAACCCTCCATGTGGCGGCGGACGGTCAGAGCGCTGCTCAAGATCGACGTGTACGGAGTCAATACGCACAAGGACGACTTGACATCGAGATACTGCCAGCCGTGCACCCAGATTGGGTTGAGGGATATCTTGGAGCTGTTGGAGGCCAGGTCAAAGACGCGTCATGAATTCATGGATAACGCCGTACGAACCGGTCAGATTAAGCTCAACGATGGCCACTGCTACAAGATTCTTCCTCCAGGCAGCAAGCACCCTTGCCAACAGATTATTGACATTGCGAGGCAGGCCATAGACCAGTTGGTTGTGGCCTAGTGTCACGCAAGACTTGTTTCATCCTCCAGAGCTCCAGATCCAGAGAGCTTCTGGAATACCACAACTCGGTCTTTGGAACGCCCGGGGACAGCCCCCCCTCATCATAGATACCCACTTGGATTTACAAAATCAACGGACTGACAACGTGCAGAGATGGAAAGAAAGGCAAGAGCATTTTGGATTTGACACGGGAGTCCGGGATGGCTCAGGGATACGGACATGGGTACTGGCGTTGGCGTTCTTCATCTCACGATGTCCAAATATGCAATTTCAATATGTCCGTGAAGGCAGAATTGGGTATATAATGACACAAGCATATCCAGCTAATAGTACGAGCTCCTTCCTTCGTATTCGTCCTTGGTACCAGGGAATTGGCCTGGTCCCGATGTGACTTGCTGCCCTTCATCCTCGGAGCTCTCGGCGTTGCCGTAGTCGTCTGCCACTTCTGGAGGCGCTCGCATGGCGTCCAAGGCGGACGCGTCGATAACCGGCGGTTCATACGCCTTGATCTGGTGGATCTCGCGACCCGATGGCATCTGCGCCAGAAGTGCGCCCGGGGGCGGGACGAGTTGTGTGTTCATCTGCAGCGCATTAGCATATGGCACTTGATTGGTGAATTGTAGCGAGCGGTCTTGCTTGCCGTATCGTTTTGCTTCGTCCATTTTGCCTCCAGCATCTCAATCACCCGTGTCTCCTCGAGCTTGCCGGCATCGGCGCCCCAATTTGACGACCTCTCGACCTTGCGGTCTTCCCTCTTCTCCGACCATTCCTTTCGCAGCTTGCTGAAACCCAGCCCGCTCCTCTTCTGCTCCTTCTCTACGCCGAGCTCTTGTAATGCGGCGTGGAGCCACCCGATCGCATTGCCGGTCTGCCCGCCCAGCTCCGCATCAATGCCGAAGAAACGACACGCCCTGGCTCGGCTCGTCCGCCTCAGGTCCTCCAGGTATCTGACAAACGTCTCGTTGACCTTGCCGCTGCCCCTCCCGCCGCCGCCCTGGCACAGCGAGTAAGCCTGCGCCGCGTGCTCCGACGCGGCGAGGCACAGCCGCGCGAACAGGTGCGCCCGCACCTTGGGGATGTCGGGCGCCTTGAACATCCACTCCATGTCGTTCTTGTTGCGGTCCTGCGCCGCGACGGCCGGGTACGGGTCGTCCTTGAGGACGGCGAGGAGGGTCGCCTCGGCGAGGGCCAGCTCCCGCTGCGCCCGGACGGTCGCGGCGCTGATGTCGACGGCGCACGCCGGCGGGGCCTGAGCCCGGTGCTCGGCGGCCCCGGCCAGGTAGTCGTAGACGGAGGCCGCGTCGAGCAGGTGCTTGGTCGCCGCGGTGATGGCGCCGTGGCGCTCCTGGCTGCCTATGGGCGCGACCGACGTGACGTAGAGCGGCTGCAGGGCGCTGCGGGCCTGGAGGGTGTAGGCGTTGGCCAGGGACGAGAGGACGAAGGAGAGCTCCTGCTCAAGGGACTGGATCCTGCAGCGGGCGGCTTCCTTGCCCGGCACGGCGCTCTCCGAGAGCGTGGGCCTCCATTCTATCGCCGGCGGCGACTTGGTGGCGACCTTGATTTGCTCGCCGTGGAGTGGCCGGTTGCCAAGCCCCGACTCAACGGCAGAGAGGTAGGGCAGATAGCTGGTGAGGCTGGAGATGACCAATGGGAGGTTCGGTGCCTGGGATATGGGCGGGAGACGCTTGTGCTTCTTGAGCGTGTCTCTCACAACCCCACGGTACGTGCTGGCGTTGAGGGGTAGTGAGGGATGTGTCTCACATGTGAAGCTCGATGAGTATGAGAAGGCGGACGTGGTTGGTAGGACAAATGGGAAGGGCATCGTGTCAGTGGGGGAAGAATGCACAGTTGAATGAAGCAATCGATAGTTCAACAGGTTGTCCTCATGATGGCCGTTCAAGGTCTTGGGATTTGTGGCTTGGCAATGTGCATTATCAGAGATCTATGCTACATATCTCGGCATTGACGTACGTCGAAGTATTCTGATGTTACAGGACGAGTCGTACAACTACCCCGCTAACAAGGCCTAGGGCGGCTCTGTAAACATTGACATCACAGGCGACGTTAACAGCTGGTTCCCCACTAAAGCACCCCAAGTCAGGCACGCTGGGGCTCAGGGGTCCGGCAGCTCAAATCTCCGATCCGGGACGGCACTTAGCTAATCGCCAGCACATCAATGCACCAGAGCTCCGGAGCTTCAAGCTGTGCTTCGCGCTTTCATCTCCAACCGCAATTGTGCACCCGCCCGCCTCTTTCAGTCCTTTAAGACGCGGTCAATGAGACAAGCCAGTTGCGATTCACTCTACTGTTGGTAATGATGGCCGGCCCCTCGTCCCATAAACCCCGGCGCAAGGGCAAGAACCCAGAGCACCTCACCAAGTCCGAGGCCCTTGTGCGAGCTCCGGCCTTCCCACTGGCTGCCTTCCTCTGGCCAGCCAGAGCCTCTGTGTCGCAATGGGAGCTCCTCCCGCTCATTCTCATGTTTGTCGGCCTGTTTAGATGGGCGGCCGGCTTCTGGGGCTACTCGGGTATGGAACCTCTACACGCGCCGCCCCCCTTCCAAGCCGTCTGCTGACCTGATGACCTGCAGGCTTCCAGAAACCCCCGATGTATGGCGACTACGAGGCCCAACGGCATTGGATGGAGATCACAACACATCTTCCCATTTCACAATGGTATTTCCACGACCTGCAATGGTGGGGTCTGGACTATCCGCCCTTGACGGCCTACCACAGCTGGCTCTGCGGCAAGATCGGATCGCTTATCGACCCCTCGTGGTTTGCCCTTTACAGCTCGCGTGGCTCAGAGGACCCCATGCTCAAAGTATTTATGCGCGGCACGGTCATCGTCTCGGAGTATCTCATCTACATCCCTGCAGCAGTAGTATTCGTCCGCAGGTTCAGCAGGTTCAGTGGCGTCGCGACTTGGTCCTCTGCCGTCGCGCTTGTGGCCATTCTCATGCAGCCCGCCACGATCCTCATCGACCACATCCACTTCCAGTATAACACGGTCATGTTGGGCTTTGTGCTGGCGAGCATGTCCAGTATGCTTGCAGAGAGGTACCTGTGGGCGTCTGTGTTCTTCGTCGCCGCTCTGGGCTTCAAGCAGATGGCCCTCTACTACGCCTTTTCGGTTTTCGCCTACCTGCTCGGGAGCTGCACATTCCCCATCAACATCTCCCGGCTGCTGGGAATTGCTGCCGTCACAGCAGTGTCCTTTGCCATTCTTGTGCTCCCGCTGATCTTGGGCGCACTCTACGACACCCAGCGAGGTATCGATTCGAGGCCTGAGCTAGACGGCCCTCCGCCACCGCTCCCCCTCTTTCCCCAGCTTGCGAACTACCTGGACACGGGGGCATTCTACTATCCTGTTGTCGAGCAGATGGTGCAGATGGTGCACCGCGTCTTCCCTTTTGCGCGTGGCTTGTTTGAAGACAAGGTGGCCAACTTTTGGTGCGCGGCCAACGTGGTGATCAAACTGAGAAAGTACTCTCCGGAGCTGCTGCAGAGGCTGTCACTTCTAGCGACCCTGGCCTCCATCATCCCTCCGAACCTCGTCCTCTTCCTGCGACCGCGCAAGACTCTGCTACCGCTGGCTTTTGCGACGACGGCCTGGGGGTTCTTTCTCTTCAGCTACCAGGTCCATGAGAAGAGCGTGCTTCTCCCGCTGATGCCCATGACCCTTTTGCTCGCCGGGAAGAACGGGCTAGGCAAAGACGTGCGCGCCTGGGTCGGCTTCGCCAACCTACTCGGGGCCTGGACCATGTTCCCCTTATTGCAGCGAGTAGACCTGCGGGTACCTTATACCGTGCTCACCCTCCTGTGGGCGTACCTCCTGGGCCTCCCTCCAACATCCCTTAGTTTGTACCTACAGGGCAACGATGGGTCTCTTGGCTCCGTGGTGACAGCCCTTGTCCATGCGGTCTTTTACCTCGCCATGGTGGTTTGGCACGTTCTGGAGCTCTTTGCGACCCCGCCGCCAGACAAGCCAGACCTCTGGGTAGTACTGAATGTCGGCGTTGGGGCTGTCGGCTTCTGCCTCTGCTACTTGTGGTGCTTCTGGAGCTTGATTCTTGAAAGCGAGATCGTCCCGAGGTCTTGGTGGGCGGGCCAGAAGGAGAAAGCCAAGACTCAGTGATGCAGAGTCATGTTCTTTATGTACGAGACGGGGAAGGGTCTCCGGCTCTACTATGTGTATTATACATTTTCCCTTTGCTCCTGTGATACCCCGAAGAACAGACTTAATAATAGGTCGTCGGCTAGGATCCGGCCCGCCTTTAGATAATGCTTCTCGGTCTTCTCGGTCTTGCAATTGTGATGGACGGATATGGATCCCTTGTCCACCACGCCAGGCACCGCTGTCAGCACCAGTGTGCTGGCATTGTCTCAAGGAATGATGTGCACAGCGGACGCCACAGAGGCCCCTCGAGGTGCATCGCCCACGACCTAGTAATCCTTGAAGTCCCATCAAGCTCATTTACCAGGCTGGTTCGGGCTAGTGCTTAGACACCGCTTCCCCAGAAATGCTTCCCCACAGATTTGGTGAGGATTTCGGGACTCACTTTCTCTTCACAAATAACATTTGGACTGTCAGGCAATCGATTGGGGGTTTCCGCAACGATTCTTGAACCTCTCCAGACTACCCAAGGTACCATTTGTTATCCGCAGTATGTTGGAGAGCAAGTTCGCTCCTCTCCAATGCGCAATTGAGGGTCACAAGGGCTACATGCACTGCCGTTCCAAGGGACGGGGCACATCAGCAACTGGCGCAGGTCCGCCGTCCTTCATCCTTCAGCTTTCAGCCACTGCCCCACGACACGTTGGCACAAAGACCAAACCCGCACCTCGTGTCTGGACAGTCCTGGAAGGCAGACACGCAGATCAGTGACGAGAACTGCCACTCCAAACCTGCGCCGCAAATAGACAAGCGCTGTTTGCCGCACCTACCAAGCAGGGTCCGCTCGTCAGTAAGCAGTCTTCTGATGACAGTCTATGGATCACAAGCTAGGCTGGTTTAAGCTTGAGCGATCAATTTTCTTTGTCCATGTCTCTCTTACTTTTCATTGCGGGATCCGCATCATCCCGGTCACTCGACTCATCACATCCCGGGTAACTGCCCTCCAAGTCGGGGGCAGATGCGGCGGATCTTCCGCTTCGCTATGGGACAGGGGGGGACCATGGTTTTGGACCCCAACCAGGGCGAGTGAACTACATTCCTCTGGAATTTGCGATAAGCCAGCTCGCTTCATGAACGCCTATATTGACCCAAATCACGACCGGGTCGCATGTTCTGGCCACATTAGCCATCCCGGCAATAAGGATGGCGGGGTCGTGTATCCAGCCCGCGAAATGGGCCTCGAGCCTCGCGGGCCTTCGCGACAGAGAGCACAGTCGTGAGGTCTCTCTGAGTGACGTGACAAGGGACGGCCCAAGTGTGTGTCGATCACCGTCAGGCTCGATGCTACGTTCCTCCTTTCCCTCCACAGAGTGCATGTCTTTGTTGACCAGACGAGGCTTCCACGGCTCAAGATGATCAGAGCAGAGATAGCGTGAGAGCCGGTGTGGGCATGACTTGCATAGCTTGACTACATGACTATCCGTGCACTCGGTTTGAGTATGTCGAAGCTATCTGGCAATAACTCTCCTCTCTCCTTCGCACTATTTGACCTTGCAGCAAATCTGCCGCCATGGTTGCTATCCCCGGCCAGTTGTGTTGGTTCGATGACAAGTCGGCGTCGACCGAGCCGTCCAACATGCTACCCTGGCATTCTACATTTGGCTGCAGCATCCCATCCTGCACGTGTCTGCAGTCTGCTGAGCCAGCCCCCAACACGACGTCCAGGGTAAGCATGAGTGGGTGGGCATGCTTTTGATCTCCCTCTCAGCAGCCGAGTCCGGCCCTCGATGGATGCGAGGACGGGCTTCTCTCTTTGTTCCCCACCCTCTTTATCCTACATCGCCGTACTTGGCAATCTCACCCATCCGCAGCAACCTCCAACATCCTTACCACTCGCCTGCAGGGTGGCGCCGGGCGCCCTGCCCTCCAACTCGGACTGGGTGCGGCCAGAGTTTCCTTTGATGTACTTTCGTACCCGTCAGCATGAAGCTGATTAACATCAGCCATGCCGGCTAACCCCCATCCCATCTGTTTTTCTCTGCTCTCTCCTCTCCCCTCCCGCACTGGTTATTCTTCCCGACGCTTGATGGTTAGTCCCCAAGCAGTGGTGTCTTGCATTCGAACGACAGATGACCTGAAGAAAAGCCATCACGATGTCGCAGACTTTAGTCTTTCTCAGCCTCGCTTTGGCGGCGACGACTGCCGTGGCCCAAAAGGCCAGCACCACGTCCAGCGCGCCCGCCACGACCCATACCGTTGCTGTTGGTGCCGTACGTTGAAACCTGTCTGCCATTGAACCTGGGACCTCTTATGTTGACAGAGAACACAGAACGGCTTCAAGTTTGAACCAGACAATGTCAAGGCCTCCGTTGGCGATATCATTGGTTTGTACCAGCGATCTTTTGTACCGAGTCATGGAGTATCGGGACTGACATTGTCTTTCAGAATTCAACTTTTACCCGGGCGGCCACTCGGTAGTCCGCGCTGATTACAAGAGACCTTGTATTCCTTGGGAACTCTCGGGCGTGAATAGGCAACCGGGCTTCTTTTCAGGCTTCCAGAATCCGCATGTCTATTCCGGAGATGTAAGTCTTGAGATGCACTTTCACCCCTTGATCCTCCTCAATGGGCTGAACGATCATGGCAGGGCCCCAAGTTCCGCGTCCGGGTGAATGACACGGATCCCATCTTCTACTACTGCTCGGCTCCTGGCTCGTGTTTCGAGCAAAATATGGTTGGAGTCATCAATGAGGTGGGCCTTTTCTTCCCTTCTGGTGCTTGTAAAGACAAGGCAGCTAATGAAGCCATGCAGAGAGAGAATGCGACGCTCAAGGTCCAGAAAGAGTTTGCCGCCAATGCCACCTTCCAGCTCAATCCAGGCGAGCCGCTTCCGTCCGAAACTTCGAGCACCAAGCCGGCCCAGTCATCCAGTCCTCCTGCCTCGGGTTCGGACTCATCCTCGCACGGCTCGTCGCTCAGCGCCGGCGCCATCGCCGGCATCGCCATTGGCGGGGCCGCCGTGCTCCTCCTGGCCGGCGCTCTGCTGTACCTATGCGGCAGGAGGGAACGGCTGGACAGCCTCATGCACAGGCGTGACAGGAACTCGTACGCCGTGCCCCCTACGACGACGGAGAACAAGTACGACCCGAGGAGCCCCGGCCAGGAGACCTTCAATTCCCACTCGCCCTACTCGGTCCGCGACCCGTATGGACCGGGACCGCACAGCCCGCCGATGCATTCGCACTACACCGGCACTCCGCCGCCGCCCATGAGCCCCGGACACTCGCCGTACAACACGCACCAGGGCATGGCCCCCCCGCCGCCCATGTCAGGCGGGCAGCCCGGTCACGGAGGCTACTAGTATGTTAAAACCCATCCTCGCAAATGCTAGACGCATAAGTCCTTTGTTCTGCACCCTGCTAACGGCCGTACTCCAGCCCGACACAGTCACCGCCGCCACCGCCCGTGGAGCTGGCTGCCTCGTCGGACCCGGGCAACTCGCCGCTCCCCAGCTACAGAAACGAGAGGGCGCTGTCATGGGGCCAAGGGCCGGAAGTTGCGTTCCGGCCGGGGGCGAAATAACGTGTTGCTGTCTTTTTTGTTCTTTCTCCTTGTTCAACCGCCGATAGGAAGGGGGTTTTGTCTTTGCATACTACCGGCGTCTGGGAGAGTGTCCTTTTTACCTAAAATGAGATGGCAATGTTTACTGGAGGTTTCCTTTGGAGCAAGCTAAAGCTGGGAGGTTGTCGGCCTTCTTTCATTGCTAAAGATGTACAGGATTAGAGCTGGCTGGCTTTGTTTTCGATTCGCTCTCTCGATACCATATACAGAGTTATTCCTTCAAAGCATCGTCATGTTTGACCTCATTGCAGTTGAGGTCGATGATCATCCAGCCAGTACGAAGTACCAGGTCAAACTCGATGTTCTACTCAATAAACTAATTGCGGAAGCCTCCTGCATCTTTGCACAAGAGAAGGTCGTATCTGATGATCAAATGCCCACCTCCTTTAGATGAGCCCTTGAACCCCACCCCGACAGGCGCATAACAAGCGTGTAAGTGCCTTGGAAACCAAGGGTTGTGTCGCGCGTGTAACCTTGAGGTTGGCCATTTCAGAGGGCTTCTATTCTAGAAAACTGTCTGACCACTGGGACCATTAGAGGGTTCAGGAGACGCGCTTCTGATGCTCTGCATACGGACATCATGCTGTGGACAGCATGGGGAGTGATGGAGACGTGGTGTGTTCATCTATGTGCAGGGGGTTTATTAGCCGGGGGCGGCGCTTGGGGGGTAGTCTGACAATCTATTCTTAGCCGCCAAGCTGCTCATCCATCAGCAGCGGGGGACCGGGGGACTCGAACGATCTACCTGTTCGGGTCGATCGGTGCTTGACGTAGATTTGATGTGCAGACCTCCGAGCGGGCTCTTGGAGCTTTGTGGTTCTTGTGTAACTCCCTTGGAATAAGCAGGTGAACATGTCGCGCAATAAGCAGGTGAACATGTCGCGCTTCCTTGCCGCCCCGTGGGCATTGGGCGATGTGTAAGTGGCGTTGTTGCTGCTTGGTGGTGGTGTGGATATGGCTCTCTCCCTCTCCCTGGCGAGCTTCCTAATGCAGCCTTTGTCGTCCTGGCGGGAGTGCGTGAGACCCTCAAGTTGATCAAGACACTATGTCAATGTTTGCTTTAATTATGAATAAATTGTGTGTCCAGATTCGTGGCTCCTGCGAGAATGAATCCTGTCAATTCCGTCACTTGGAGTTGATTGCCAAGTGCATAAGTGCAGGCTCACGAGCTCTGGTCGTCAACATATATCATTCCCCAGGTAGCTTGTGAAGTGGCTCGAGAAACACCAGCCTGGACACAAAGGACACAGAAAAATGGCTAGAATAACCTGGTTTGAAATGACATCTCTGACTCTGGCTGCACCCACTGTCATCGTTCTGGGCTGTGCAACAACGATCATCGGCTGCTGGCATGGCATGGCGGGAGCTGGTTCGTGACGTAATCGCACAAAACAACCCGATCAAATCCTCGCTGCACTCGACTCGATGACGGGCAGTCAATTGAGCTTCTCGTTACCATGCTGTCATCAGCCTCAAATGTGGTCAAGTGAGAGGAGAAGCTGAGGGCCACAGAAGCGGCTGTCATCCCTGGTTGCACCTTGTTAGGTAAGGTACTACAGGTAGCGAGGGTAGGTAACTAAGTACCTAAAGTAGAGGACAAAGAGCAGCAAAGAGTGGCTTTCAAACGCCCGGAGCAGCTCCATCGAGCATGTGGTGCTGCTCCGGGGTCTGCCAGCCCCTACCCCACTGTCCGTGCATGGTTCCTTTCTGTTACGGAGGAACCTTGGGTCGGCAGTGGCGCGACCCCTAGAGCCAAGTACCCCGCTATGGGTGGTAACCGTTTGGATGGTGACAGCTGGAACTTTGTGAAGCTTAGTCCAGGCCAGGGCCCTCGCACGCTTCCGGCTTGAGGACACAGTGGTTCAATCCGCATCAAGGAGCTACATCACTGCCAGAACCCCCGTCCACATTTTTGTTCCAGCACAAGTGGACAGCATTCACGAACTCACTTCCCAGCCTCTCTTCCCCTCCCTTTCTCTCGCAGCAGCAGCAGCAGCTCAAAGCTCCCGATCGATCCTCATCGCCGCCTCGTATCTTTTCCTGTGGCCTTTCCCACCAAGCTTACTCAGTTGGTGCAACAGTCTCTGCTTTGTTTTGGCCGCTTCAATATCGCCAGACCCGCGCCCGAGCTTCCCTGCTCTCCTCCCGCCGCCCAGCTCTCAACCCCGGGAAGAGCTCGACAGTCTTTTCCAGCCTCCATCGTGCAATAGCGCATCTGCTCCTTGCACACACCGACTACCGTCCCATTATCCCATCAATATGGCGACGATGCGAGGTCCCACCGGCTACGGCATTGGCCAGCCCAATCCCTTCGGCGGCCCTGCCTCCCCCCAGGACCAGGAGAACTCGAGCCCTCTGGACGCCATTCGCGAGCAGACGAGCAAGATTGAGGACATGCTCGACACCATCAGCGAGCCCATCAAGCCGTAAGTCTCAAAGCTGCCTTTGCGCTCACAAAGAGCCGCCTGCGTGCTGACACCCCTGGGCTTCTCACAGCTACCTTCCCGCGATTGGCCGTTTCCTGATTGTTGTGACCTTCCTCGAGGACGCGCTCAGGATAATAACACAATGGAGCGATCAGCTTCACTACCTGCACGACTACCGCCACAGTAAGCCTCGGCCATTTCCAGAGCTCAGAGCCCCTACGAGCTGCCTTGCAAGAAGCTAACAAGCCATGCGCGCCACGCACAGTCTGGAGTGGTGTGACCCACCTCTTCCTCATCGTCAACGTGATCGCCATGAGCATCTGCTCGGGGCTCGTCATTGCCAGGAAGTACTCGGAATATGCCGTCGGCGGTCTCATTGCCGTTGTTGTCATGCAGGCCCTCGGCTACGGCCTGATCTTTGATCTCAACTTCTTCCTCCGCAACCTCTCCGTCATGGGCGGCCTCCTCATGGTCCTCTCCGACTCGTGGATCCGCAAGACGCAGGCCTTTGCCGGCCTTCCCCAGCTCGAGGAGAAGGACCGCAAGATGTACATCCAGCTCGCCGGACGTGTTTTGCTCATCTTCCTCTTCATTGGCTTCGTCTTCAGCGGCGAGTGGACGCTTGGCCGCATCCTCGTCTCCCTGATCGGCCTCGTCGCCTGTGTCATGGTTGTCGTTGGTTTCAAGGCCAAGGCCAGCGCCACGCTTCTCGTCGTCATCCTCAGCGTCTTCAACATCCTCGTCAACAACTTCTGGACTGTAAGTCTCTTCCACCTCTGTCGATCAGCCCACCATGCTAACTCGCCACGCATAGCTCCACGAACAGCACCCCCACAAGGACTTTGCCAAGTACGACTTCTTCCAGATTCTGTCGATTGTCGGCGGTCTTTTGCTGCTCGTCAACAGCGGGCCCGGCAAGGTCAGCTTCGATGAGAAGAAGAAGGTCTACTAGATGCACAGCCTAGCATGGCGTTCCTCTGCGCTGTGGAGAGGCAGGGGGAGAGACAATGGCAAACGGACAAAAGACGCAGAGGCTGGTGTATGAGTGGAACGGGCTCAACTTGTCAAGTCGAGGAAAAAAGTGATTTCGTGTGGTGGAGCGCAGTCGGTTGCATAGACACATGTGCATGCCGACGCAATATGATGAAAGAGGAGGTTTAGCAACATTGCAATGGCGTTACGCGAACACGTTGGGCTGTATATCGGAGCGATCTCGCTCAATGCGACGCCTAGCAGGATGGCTTATTCTGTTGCATATCTGATGGTTTTTCCAGAATGCGACGTCTAGACAGCGCCTTTCTCCCGTGTCCAATCCAAAGGGATGGACTGGTCAGGCTACGAAATGAAAAAGCAACAATTGATCGTCTATTCTGTGCCAACTTGTGAACATGCCGGGAACGATGTGTGATTACCGTGCGGAATTGGAAAGGAAAAAAGCAAATGCTGGGTATATTCTCTTATGCTATAATACACAAGGGCTCCAGCGGGCCCAAACACAACGGCCGGTTGTAACAACCTGTCAGATGCGCCACGTCTAAAGCTATGATTCTACAGTCTACAGCTGGGCCATCCGCTCCGCCTGGCCCCCCCTCTTTTCTCTCCTTGAGAAGTTGATCGTGTTTCGAGCTTAACCAGGTATGACTTACTGGGCGATTCCGGTATCTGTACCAACATCGTCGTCGTCCGACAGCGGCTCGCCGCCGTTCTCCCTCTCCACCGTCTCCATCTCGTCGAGGAGCCGGACCCTCTCCTCGAGCACGAGCTGGGCCCACTTGCGCTCCGCGACCTGCCGGCGGCGGTGCTCCCTGCCGAGGCCGGCCGCCGTCTCGGCCGCGCGGGCCGCCTCGAGGGCGGCCACCGCGTCGCGCACGGCCAGGTCCTCGGCCGCGAGCTGGCGGACGCTCTCGACCTCGGCGGCGCGCCAGCCCTCGTAGGCGGCGAGCCGCGCGTCGTTGCGCCTCATGT